>NC_080202.1:13638863-13941893 GCF_030028045.1 Hippopotamus amphibius kiboko
GTTTAATAAGAATGTGAAAGACTTGTACACTGAAAACTATAAATATTGCTGAAAGAAATTGTTCTGAGCCGCCTTACTCACATAGCCAAAAGGTGGAAACAATTCAAGTGTTCATCAAAAGATGAGTGGATAAACACAATGTGGTATATTAATACAATAGAATATTATTCAGCTGTAAAACGGAACAAAGTGCTGATACATGGTACATCACTTAGAAATATTATGAGCCTGAGATAAGCCAGACAAAATGACAAATATTATGTGATTCCAATTATATGAGGTACCTAGAATAGGCAATTTCACAGAGACAGAAAGTAAAATAGAGGATACCAAAGGCTAGGGTAAGAGGGAAATGTGGAGTTGTTTAGTGGATAGAGTTTCCATTTGGGATGATAAAAAAGTTCTGGAAATAGTGTTGATGGTTGCACTACATTGTAATATACTTAATGCTGCTGAATTGTAAACTTAAAAATAGTTAAAATGATAAATTTTATGTATGTTTTACCACAGTGAAAACACTGACAATGGAAAGGATTGCATCTACACTCAATTTTAATCCTTCTTTGTTCCTTTCACTTTCTATCACACATTTCCATGATACCTCACTGGGTTCATAATTAAAAATGGGAAGAGCTGTATGACATTCTAGCCTTCAGATGGACCATAATGGAATTTATTCACTGTTTGTTGATCACTTAGGTCATTTTCCTGATTTTTTTTTTAAGTGTTTTGCTCTTGGCTGTTTACTAGCTTTTTCTTTTTGGTTTCTTTCCTAGGATACTATGGCACTTCTCTTTGGCTTCTTTCCTTTCTTTCTCTGGGCTGGCACCACTCCTTCCACCTTTCCCACTGGCTCAGGGACTTCCTGTGAAAGACACATTTGACCCTGTGTGCCTTGCCCACAGCCATGGTTTTATCCTGTGACCTCTTGCCCAGGCTCTTTGACCCACGGAGGTGAGCCATAACTTGGACTAAGCTGTTTCTCTCCATAGAAGCTAAACCAAGAGTCAGAAAACCCATCTTCTCCAGATAAACGATCTCGCCTGGTTGTGGTCAGGGGACCCACGGAGGGGAATCACTGGGCGAGAAGAGTGTTGCATTCTGTCAAGACTGACAGCAAGGGCCACGAGGGTGAACCCTGGATAATCTTTCTCAGCGGAGTGGGACCCTGCTAGTTTTAGGAGTTTGGTGGCCAGTGGGACCTAACCTGCAAGGGACCTGGTGGGAGCTGAGAGTCTTCTACTAGGTCTGGCAACACCATCTGCCTCCTCTAGCAGCATAGTATAGAAATAGGATATGGATTATGGAGCTACAAGGCTTGGGTTCATATACCAGTTCTACCTCTTAATTATCCTTGGGCAAACAGTCCCATAAAGAGCCTAGCATGGTGCCTGTTCATGCCCCAATGAATCTTAGTGATCAGGATGTTTACTACAACCCTGGCTGCACTGGACTGTAAGTCTGCTTCCCTGTACCTGTTGCTGCTGGCCATGGACATGGGGACATGACCCCCCTGGTGTGATTTGTTTCTAGGTCCCCTTTCAGTCCCTGCTGGGAGAACTCTCCCTGGCCACTGGATAATAAGGAAAGCCATATCTTCTGCCCATGCTGGGCTGCCACCTCCCCTGGGGCTCTGAGCGTGCAGTGGAGCTGGCCTTCCTGATCCCTGCCTACCTTCTCCCAGGCCCATTTCTGCAGCCATTCCCTTCTTTTCCTCCTTAGTCCCCCTCAGCCCTCCTTTCTTTTTCTCCTTCTCTTTTTTCTTTTTCTTTTTTTTTTAATTGAAGTATAGTTGATTTACAATATTGTGCTTGTTTTGGGTGTATAGCATAGTAGCTTAGTACTTTTGCAGATTATATTCTATTATAGGTTATTACAAAATAACGCATATAATCCCCTGTGCTATATAGTATGTTCTTGTTGCTTCTTTATTTTATATATAGCAGTTTGTATCTTTTAATCCTGTACCCCTAATTTGTCTCTGCCCTCTTCCCTCTCCCCTTTGGTAACCACAAGTTTTCTCTATGAGTCTATTTCTGTTTTCCATATACATTCATTTGTATTGCTATTATTGTTTTTTGGCCGTGCCGCATGGCATTCAGGATTTTAATTCCCTACCAATGGATCAAGCTCGCACCCCCCTGCAGTGAAAGTGCAGAGTCTTAACCACTGGACCACTAGGGAAGTCCCCATATGTATTATTTTTTAGATTCCACTTATAAGTGATACCCTATAGTATTTATCTTTGTCTGACATATTTCACTAAGCATAATATTCTCTAGGTCCATCCATGTTGCTGCAAATGGCAGTATTTTATTTTCTATGGCTGAGCAATATTCCATAAATATATATTGTGTATATATAAACCACATCTTCTTAATTCAGTCATCCACTGATGGACACTTGGATTGCTTCCATGTCTTGGCTATTGCAAGTGGTGCTGCTGTGAACATTGCGGTGATCTTTTCGAATTAGTGTCATTTTTTTACAGATATATACCCAGGAATGGAATTGCCGGAACATACGGTAGTTCTATTTTTAGTTTTTTTAGGAACCTCCATACTGTTTTCCTTAGCGGCTGCACCAATTTACATTGTCACCAACAGTGTGCAAGTCTTCCCTTTTCTCCACATCCTCTCCAACATTTGTTATTTGTAGACTTTTTAATGGCCATTCTGACAAATGTGAGGTGATCCTCATTGTGGTTTTGATTTGCATTTCTCTGATGGTTAGTGATGTTGAGCATCTTTTCATGTGCCTGTTACCATCTGCATGCCTTCTTTGGAAAAATGTCTATTCAAGTCTTATGCCCCCCATTTTTTTTTTTTTTTGTCCATGCTGTGGCATGCAGGATCTCATTTCCCCAACTAGGGATCAAACCCATGCCCCCTGCAGTGGAAGCATAACCACTAGACTGCCAGGGAAGTCCCTTCTGCCCATTTTTTTCTTTTTATTGGAGTATAGTTGCCTTACAATATTATGTTAGTTTATACTGTATAGCAAAGTTAATCAGCTATGTGTATGCATATATTCTCTCTTTTTTTGGATCCTTCTGCCCATTTTTTTATCAGATTTTTTTTTTGATATTGAGTTGTATGAGTTGTCTGTATGTTGAATATAAGCCCTTGTCAGTTGCATCATTTGAAAATATTTTCTCCCAGTCTGTAGATTTCATTTTGTTGATGGTTTCCTTTGCTGTGCAAAAGTTTTAAAGTTTAATTCGGTCTTAGTTGTTTGTTTTTGCTTTTATGTCTTTTACTGTGAGAGACTGATTGAAGAAAATATTGCTACAACTTAGAGTATTCTGCCTATGTTCTCGCCTAGGAGTTTTATAGTTTCAGGTCTTACATTTAGGTCTGTAAACCATTTTGAGTTTATTTTTGTATATGGCATGAGGGAATGTTCTAATATCATTGTTTTGCATGTGACTCTCCAGATTTCCCTGTACCACTTGTTGAAGAAACTCTTTTCTCCATGATATATTCTTGCCACCTTTATTTTAGAGTAATTGACTGTAGGTATTGCTTTATTTCTGGGCTCTCTATTCTGTTCCATTGAACTACATGTCTGTTTTTGTGTCAGTACCATTCTGCTTTGATTACTGTAGCTTTCTAAGTGTAGTCTGAAGTCTGGGAGGGTTATACCTCCAGCTCTGTTCTTTTATCTCAGTGTTGCTTTGACAATTGGGAATAGTTTGTGGTTCTATATAAAATTTAGGATTGTTTGTTCTAGTTTGGTGAAAAATGTCATGGGTATTTTGATGGGGATTGCATTAAATCTGTAGATTGCTTTGGGTAGTATAGTCATTTTAATGATAGTAATTCTTCCAATCCAAGAGCATATGATATCTATTTCTCTGAATCATTTTTAATTTCCTTCATCAGTGTTTTACAGTTTTCAGAGTATAGCTCTTTCACATCCTTGGTTAAATTTATTCCTAGGTATTTATTTTCAATGTGATTTTAAGTGAGGTTTTTTAAAAATTTTCTTTCTATTTCATTATTTGCTTATAGAAATACAACACATTTTTGTATATTACTCTTGTATCCTATAGCCTTGCTGAATTCCTTTAGTAGTAGTAATAGTTTTTTTTTTAAATTTTATTTATTTATTTATTATTTTTTTGGGGGGTATGCCAAGTTCAGTCATCTGTTTTTATACACATATCCCCGTAAGTAATAGTTTTTTTATGTGGAGACTTTAGGGTTCTTTATATAGAGTATCATGTCTGCAAATAGTGACAGTTTTGCCTCTTCCCTTCCAACTTGGATACCTTTTATTTCCTTTTTTTGTCTGATTGCTGTGGCTAGGACTTCCAATACCGTGTTAAATAGAAGCAGTGAGAGTGGGCCTCCTTGTCTTGTTCCTGAATTTAGAGGAAATACTTTCAATTTTTCGAGTGGTCTGTTGTGTCTTTTAAGACCTCTGTTGCCTTAGTGATTCTTTTTTTTTTTGTCTGCATGATATGTCCATTGATGTCAGTAGGGTGTTAATAGTCTCCTACTATTATTGTATTATTGTCAATTTCTCCCTTTATGTCTGTTAGTATTTGCTTTATATATTTAGGTGTTCCTGTATTGGGTACGTATATGTTAACGAGTATAATATCCTCTTCTTGTATTCATCCCTTTTTCATTATATAATGCTCTCCTTTGTCTTTTGTTATAGCCTTTGTTTTAAAGTCTATTTTGTCTGATATGAATATTGCTACCCCTGCTTTTTTATTGTTTCTATTTGCAGGAAATATCTTTTTCCATCCCCTCACTTTCAGTATGTGTCTTTTTTTTTTTTTTTTTTTTAATTTGGCTGTGTTGGGTCTTAGTTGCAGCACTCGGGATCTTCATTATGGCATGTGGGATCTTTCCTTGTGGTGCGTGGGATTCTCTAGTTGGAGTGCACGTGCTCCAGAGCGTGCAGGCACAGTAATTGTGGCTTATGGGCTTAGTTGCCCCATGGCGGGTGGGATCTTTGTTCCCTGACCAGGGATTGAACCTGCGTCCTCTGCATTGGAAGGCGGATTTTTAACCACTGTACTACCAGGTGAGTCCCTCAGTCTGTCTTTAGCCCTGAAGTGAGTCTCTTGTAGGCAGTATATTTATGAAATTAGTCACCTCATGTCTTTTGATTGCAGCATTTAGTCCCCACAATTTTTTTTTGGCTGTGTCACATGGTTTGCAGGTGCAGGATCTTGTTCCTGGAGTATAGACTGAACCCAGGCCACAGCAGTGAAAGCATCAAGTCCTAACCACTGGACCATCAGGGAATTCCCAGTCCACTGACATTTAAAGTAATCATTGATAGGTATGTACTTATTGCCATTTTATTACTTGTCTTCCAGTTGTTTTTGTAGTTCTCTGTTCATTTCTTCTTCTTTTTATTTAGTATGCTGGTGTTCTTTATCCTTGATTTTGTGTATCGTAGGTTTAAAAAAAATTATTTGGTTATGCTGAGTCTGAGTTGTGGCATGTGGGATCTTTGTTGCCATGTGTGGGATCCTGAGTTGCAGCATGTGGGATCTAGTTCCCTGACTAGGGATTGAACCCGGGCCTCCTGCATTAGGAGTGAGGAGTTTTAACCACTGGACCACCAGGGAAGTCCCTATGGTAGGTTTTTGATTTGTGGTTACCATGGGGTTCATATATGTTGACCCATAATTATATCTAATTGCTTTAAGCTGATAATCATTTATGTTCAAACACATTCTAAAAGATCTACCTTCTTTACTCCTCTCCCCGACATTTTAAGTTTTTGATATCATTTTACATCTTCATGCTTATTCCTTTAGTGTTTATTGTAGTTGTTTTTTAAATAAAAAATCTTAAGTGCTGGCTTATTTAACTGATCTTTAATCCTTACTATATATTTGCCTTGCCTACTGGGATTTTCCCTCTCCTGTAGATTCTTTTCCATTTAGAGAAGACCCTTCAACATTTCTTTTAGGGTAGGTTTAGTATTGCTGAATTCTTTTAGCTTTTGCTTATTGAGGAAATTCTTTCTTCTATTCTAAATGATAATCTTGCTGGATAGAGTACCCTAGGTTGCAGGATTTTCCCTTTTAGGGCTTTGAATATATTGTGCCACTTCTTTCTGGCCTGCAAAGTTTCTGCAGAGAAAAGAGCTGATAGCCTTGTGGGGATTCCCTTGTATATGACTCTTTGTTTTTTTCTTGCTGCCTTTAGAATTCTCTCTTTAACTTTTGCCATTTTAATTATGATATATCTTGGTGTGGACTGGCTTGGGCTCATCTTATTTGGGACCCTCTGTACTTCCTATACCTGAATATGTTTCCTTCTTTAGGTTTGGGAAGTTTCCAGCCATAATTTCTTCAAGTACATTAAAAATTTTTTTTAAATTTTTAATTGGCTGCATTGGGTCTTCATTGCTGCGTGCTGGCTTTCTCTAGTTGCACTGAGCAGGGAGCTATTCTTCATTGCAGTGTGCGGCTTCTCATTGCAGTGGCTTCTTTTGTTGTGGAGCCTGGGCTCTAGGTGCGTGGGCTTCAGTAGTTGCAGCATGCAGGCTCAGTAGTTGTGGCTCATGGGCTCTAGAGTGCAGGCTCAGTAGTTGTAGCACACGGGCTTAGTTGCTCCACGGCATGTGGGATCTTCCCGGACCAGGGATTGCACCTGTGTCCCCTGCATTGGCAGGCGGATTCTTAACCCCTGTACCAACAGCGAAGTCCCTCAAGGAGTGTTTTTATGTGGGAACATCCCTATGTAGACTGTGTGTGCCCAGTGTCTTTGGTGTGATGGTTGAATTTGATGTGGATGCCAGCCCATGTCTTTCCTCAGGATGTGCTGACAACTATCACCTTGATAAGGGGGTATGGCTGGTGTCGGAGATGCCAAAGACTGTGCAGGGTGTGAAGCAAGGCTTCCTGTCTGTTCACTGGCCACAGCTGCCCTGTTGGGTGGGGTCTGCTCCCAAGCTGCTGGAGCGGAAGCCCTGACGGTTGGGCTGGAGCTGGCTCTGTTCCCTTCAAGTGTGTGGTTTTCCTTCTCCCCACACTGGAACTTTTGCCCCAAAGAAGGGGAGTAAGCGGGGTTCATGCACTTACAGATGTCCAGGGTGCTGCTTGGGTAGGCATCTGCAGTCCCGCTCAGAACCAGATCAAGGTTGTCTCTTCTGTTGTGGTGGCCTCAGCTCTAGTGTAAGGTTGTGGCATGGAGTGGGTGGGGCTGGAGCATTTGCTTGGGGATCGTGGCATTGTGGTTGCAGGAACTGAAGTGGCTGTACAGTCTTCAGAAGTCAGGGCTGCCTCTGTGGCGCTGAGTACGCACCAGCAATGGCCGCCGCTCCACCTGTACCACACACCAGGCCCTGGGCCACCTCTGTGTCCCTAGGTCAAGTCTTTTTCCAGGATCTGACTGCTCTAGATTCACAGTGCCAAGCTGTGGCGTGGAGTGAGTGGGGCCAGGGTGTTCACTCAGCTTGGGTTGGGGAGTGCGACAAGGTGGCAGCTGCTAGGGCAGACCTCTCTCTGCCCTGTCTGGTGGCAAGCCAACACAGCGCACTTCTCACCAGTGGAGTCTAGGCTTTCCCAGCCTTTCTGTTGGTCCCAGCTGTTCTCCCAGCATCCGAAAGGGCTTGCCTCCTCTGGGTAGGACCCCAGGACTGGGACGCCCAGTCTGTCGTTCAACCTGCTCCCTCCCCAGGGTGAGTTTCCACTTGTACAATCTCCCTTTTCCTCTTAGTTCCCTCCCAGGGGCGCAGGTCTCCACCCGATGCTTTTCTTCCCATCTTACCTGATTACGTGGGAATCTTTCTTGCAGCCTTAGTTGTATAGTTTTCGGTGAGAACTGTTCCACATGTAGATGTATTTTTTAATGTGGGGGGAGGTGAGCTCTATATCCTCTTACTCTGCCATCTTGATCCCCCTCTCACTCTTCCTTTCTCTCTCCTTTGCTCCTCTCATTCTCTCCCTCTCTCTACTCAGAGAACCCTGTGATACCTGGGGTCCTTTCTCATCTGTACCCCAGAAGTCTTTGGCGCTAACAGGAGTCTCGTGCATACCCACCTGCACGTGGACCCAACATCATCATAATTACATGCTCCAGAAACATGGATTTGGCTCCTGTCAAACAATGTCCATATTGGCAGGTTTCATCCATTCATTCAACGAGTACTTATTAGAGGCCTGCCCTATGCTCAGTCCTGGTCTGGGTTACCACAGTAGATAAGACAGATGTGGCCCTTACTCTCATGAAGGTTAGTGAGGGGAGAAAGGAATGAGCAAACACACAAGGTGATTTGGGTGGTAAGTGCCATGAAGCAAAGAAAGCAGGGTGAGGCGGGAGAAAGTGACTGCGGTTGTCAAGGCAGGCTTCACCAAGAGGAGAGGTGACGTTTGAGACCTAGATGATCAGACTGCATCAGATCACCAGGCAGTTTTCTTTGTTGAAAATAACAGGATCCGACACGGGTTAATGTAAGCAGAAAAGGAATGCACTGGAAGGGTATGGGGTACTTCACAGAATGGGCGGGAGGCCTGGAAAATTAGGCCCGCACAGAGGCAGTTGCTAAGGGAGGCTGGTGGCCAGAACATTGACCAAAATCATGCTTTAGGTGGCTCTTGTCAGGACCCAGCCGTCGCTGCTCTGGATCCTGACCTGAACCCTGGACCCACTGGCTCACCACCACCAGAGGGACCTCCAAACTGGGCCTGATCACCGCAGACCACAGGTTGTTCCCAGGTAAGCCAGGGCTAGCTCCCATCTCATGCAGAGTGAACGCCACAGACTTTATAAAGTCCTCCTTGATCCCATCCCCTCTCCCCTCTGCTCTCCTGTACCGCTCTTCCCTTGCCACACCCTGCTCCACCCACATCGGTCTCCTTGCAATTCCTGTCACACCAAGCCGGCTCCCACCTCTAGGGGCACTGCCTGTCCCTCCACTTGGAACATTTCAAGTCTCCCCAGTACTCCCCTTCACCTCCTCCAAGCCTAAGCTCAAAAGTCACTTCTCTGGAGGCGCGCCTCACCTCCCTATTTAAGCCCAACCTCCCCTGCTCACATGATTCCTTTATGCCCTTTTCCCCCCCTTGTCATCTTTTAACACACTTACCGTTTATTGACTGTCTTGCTGCTGAATCTACCCCAGGAGCCTAAGCCAGCGGCTGGCCTTAGAGTTAACACTCCACAGCTGTTGGTTGGATGTGTAGATTACAGCATGGCATAAAAGGTCTTGGAGGCACGCGTTGAATCCTGATTCTGTCACTTAACAGCTGTGACTCTGCACAAATATTTTCCCCATCTGTAACATGGGGAACCCTCAAATGGGTTCTTGGTGAAGAGTAAATGAGACAATGTGCAGAATAAGCCCCACTTGCCAGGCTCTCGTTCTTTCCTGCCCACCCGTTCAAATCTGTTAAGATGAGTCTCCCAAGCCCATATGATCTCAATGAACGTTTCCGTTTACTTTGGATTATATGTCATTATAAATATTAACAAATAAGACTTAAAAAGGACACCTTCGGGTAGGTCAGACAAAAAGTACAAAAATTGTGTGTGGGGCTGCAGTTTCAGGACCGTTTCTGCAGCCGTCACGTGATAGCAAAACGGTGGTAAAGCAGTGCACGAGTCTGCGTCGAAGACAGCCAGAGTCCATGCATCGGGAGGTTCTCTCGGTTGGAGAAGGAACAAAGGGAGGACATGCTCGGGCCGGGAGATGCAGTTCCTCGCTCTCGCCACAAGAGGTCAGGAGGTTACCGCTTCAGGGTTGGAAGACGGGCCCGTCGGGGATTGGCTAGCGGTGGCGGTGGAGGGAGACTAGCCGGGGGTGGGGTGGGGGTGGGGCGGTGGAGGTGGATGCACACCTGGGGACCCCCTGGTTATTGACACCTGACTTTGGAATGACTTTTTTTTTTTGGCGTCAAATTCACCGTCTTTATGGGGCTGAGGGACCAGAGGAAAGATGTCCGTTTGGGGTCAAAGAGAGAGCTCATACCGCAGCTTCTCAAAGCGCTTTTTCTCTAACAGAGATACAACCTGTAAGGGGTCCAGAACAGTGCCAGGGTCCTAGTGAAGGTTCTGTCACTCTCTGGAAGGCCTCCTGCCCCAGTGCCCCATCCTCCACTCAGGCTCGCTGTGCAGGAGCCCCACCGCCCAGCCTGACTGTCCCTGTGGTCAGCTGGGACCATTTTTCAGGACTAAGTCTGCACTTGCACAGCCTAGGGCAGTAGAAGGCCTTGGACTAGGTGCCAGTCTTATCCCAACTGGGTCCTGTATAGGCCCCTTCTACTTGCTGGGGCTTCGTTTTCCCGTGTATCTAACAAGGACGTTGTACTAGGTGAGGCTCTAGGTGTGCTTCTAACTTAGCCATTCAGCATTTCCGTGCGTTTACAGGGAGTCTGAAGCTCCTCTCTGAGTTAGACTCCCCAAAAGGCAAAGCTAAGAAGATAACCCAGAGTTCACCCAGCCACAAGGCTCCTCAAAAATAGACTCAGCCTCTCTGAATCTGCTTCCTCATCTGTCAAGTGGCGATGACAAACCCATCTCACAGGCCTATGAAGATTCATCAAGACAGTGGTTGTAAAACTCTTACCACACACAAAGCCTTCTTAGAGAGGGAAAACCAAGACTCCATGACCAGCCAAGATTGCCAGGTACTGTATGGGGGCTGGAGTCCTGTTTTCCCTGCAAAATGAAAAAAGGCTGATGGGCACTTGGTGGGATTCACATCATCACCCCAGGCCTCAGACGGGAATGTGCTTTGTGTCTGCAGCAGAAGGTCCAGCCCCTGGGAGCCCTGTACAAGCATTGGTGTGGGTGTGGTATCTGGAGCTCTGGGCTGGAGCTGGGGCAGGGGCCATGGAACCTGATCTGCCCCAGCTGTGGTAGGGCTGGAAGGCCTCAGGCAGATCACTTTCCCTCTGGGCTTTGTTTCCCATCGGGGCAGTGATGGGTTGAACACAAATTCCTGGGGTCTGCATTTGTTCATCCAGTGTTCCTGAAGGCCTCTTAGTTGGCAGGAAAAGTTGGGGACTTCAAGCCTTGGCCCAAGATTCTGATGCCCTCAACTCCTTCTTGGAGACCCTGATCCAGGGTGCAGGGGTCTCTCTCTTAGCTCCTGGAAGACAGAGCCAGCCCTTCCCAGAAACAAGGCCCTGGACTGCTGCTGAGTATTCCTGAAAGGGATCTCAGTAGGACTAGGATGCAGGGGCAGCCACCTGGGGCTCCCTGCTTCCCAACCCACAAGGGCCCCTGGCTGGGGGTGGAGAATGGGGAGAGGAGGGTGAGGACAAGGAGGACTTTTTGGTTCTTTTCATGCAAAGAAAAACAAGGATCTTTCTCTCCTTGACTGCAGCTGACCTGATGCTTAAGCTGGGAATGGGATGCAGGATCCATCCTCCACCTTCCTCAGGAGGAGAAAGATCAAAGGTAGGGGAGCTGGGTCTGAGAACTGAACTTGACCCTGCACTAACATCAGTTTAAGCCACTCCCCCCATGGCTACAAGCCCAGCTGGCCTGGAAGGTAGGGGTGGGGCGGAAGCACGGCTGGGTGCCATTGCCCCTGTGCCCCAATCCTAACAACGCGGCTTCCCCCCAGAGATCCTGGGTCCCACATAGTGCCCCTGGCCCAAATCAGCTTTCCCCTCCAGGCCTCGTACACTGTTCCCTCTGCTTACAGTGCTTTTTCCACTTTGTCTGCCTGGAAACTCCACTCAGCCTTCAAGGCCTTGCTGAAGCATCACTTCCTCCAGGAAGCCCTCCCTGCTCTCCCCGCTGAGTCAGCAGAATCCACAGAACATGCAGCTGGGTCAGGCTGACCTTGGCATTCTTCACACCCCCATTGTAATGGTTTGTTTCCAGCTCCCTGACTAGACGGGGACCTCCCTGAAGGCAGGCTCTGGGTCTCACTCATGGCCAGGGGCCTGTGGAATCATTGAGTGAAGCGCCTGCCCTTTGCCCATGTTCACCAGATCCTGGCTCTCAGGTCAACTTTTGTCCACCTGCCCAGTCATGCCAGAGATGAACAGATGTAGTCAGAACCTCCTTCAGGGAATGAACGTTCTTCAGAGTCCTGTCTTGCCCCTGCCCGAAGTCTCCTTCCCCTACTGCCCCGCTCCCTGGTGGTACCCCCTGGGGTTTCCTGCCACTCACTGCTGACCTCCAGTAGGGTCCTTGCTCTTTGGACGGCTCCATCCACTTCCTCTGGGTGGGGGCTAAGGCCAAGGGCCTCTTCTACCACCTCTGGCCCTGCTGTCCCTCGGAGGGGCTGGGCCATCCACGGCCTCCGAGTGGGGGCGGCAGCAGCTCTGTGTCCGAGCAGGCGTCCCGGAGCTCCCCCAGCATGGGGGCTGAGGCCCTTAGCGGCAACTGAGGAAGCCCAGGGCCGGGCCGGGCGGCAGCGGGCAGGGGTGGGGGCGGCGGGCAGGCGGGGCGGCTCAGTCGCTGAGCACGGCCCCCGGGAGCTCGTTGGTGAGCGTGTGCCAGCGCTCGATCCGCTTGTCCTTGTTCTTCAGGCAGTCAAACCAGTGCTTCAGGCGCTCTCCCTTGGCGTTGATGCCCAGAACCACGCCGCCTACAGAGGGGAGCCGAGGTGCAGCTGGGACACGGTGACCTCTGACTCTCAGGGTCCCTCTGGAACCGGTGCCCCCCGACACCCCTCCCGGAGTCTGTGCTCCGAGGCCAGACTCTCTGCCCTGCCCACTGGCTCTGAGGGTGGGCAGTGGTCTGACCGCCACACCCTTGGATCCCCCACTCCCCTTATCAGGGCCCAGGGACCCTGCCCTTCCTTTACCCAGGACCCGAGCAGCACCAGGTGGCAGCTCCACTGTGCACAGCCACCAGGAATTTGGGGCCACAAGGGCTCAGAGTCCAACCCGAGGGGGTGACCGTCATCACCTCTTACCCCTGCTCCACCACAGACTGCTGTGTGACCTGGCTAGGCCTCTTTCCCTCTCTGGGCCTGTGTCTTCCTCTGTCACATGGGGCCAAGCTGGATCTTGTCTATGGCCCCAGCTTTTCCCACAGGCCAGGAAGGTGGGACTGTGGCCTGATTCAGGGCCCCTGCCCTTTGCTGAACCCGGGACGGGCATGTTGGTACACCGCATTCCCACTGTGTCCTCTCACCGATGAAATCGTTGGATTTTCCAATGTCATAATCCCAAACGGTGATCTCCAGGGTCTTCTTGGCCAGGTCCCCGTGCTTAATCTCATAACAGAATTCCTGGTGGCCAGAAGGAGAGTGTCAGGGCCAATGCCACACGGCCTGGCAGTCGGCCGGTGGCCAGTGCACAGCAGTGGATGGTGATGGATTCTCACCCATCTCACCCCTTTCCATCCAAGAGCCCAGCTGAGATCCTCAGGGTCCCCTTCCCTCTGACCCACCTGCGCCTTTGTCACTGAAGCTGCTTTTCTCAAGATCCCCGACAGTCTCCTTATTGCCAAGTCAACGCACACTTGGCGGACTTGGTGTGCTTGACCTCTCTTGGGTCTGACGCTGCTGACCACTCCCTTCTTTGTGGAACCCTCTCTCCCACCAGCTTCCAGGATCCTTCATCATCTGGTCTCCCCCTTGCTCCCTGGCAGCACCTCCTCGGCCCTCTCTGCCTGTACCGGAGTCACTCAGGCTCTGGTGCCTACGCCCCATCTCTCTCCTCTCCAGCTATACCCACCCGCTTGGCTGAGGACCTGGGTGTCCACCTGAGCCCACCTACCTGGGGCCGCTCACATCCTCATACCTCCCCTTCCACCTCCAACATGGTTACAATCCCATCAATTCAATCCTCTGAAGAGTTTTCCAGGCCTCCCCTCACCTCCATCTGCACCACCCTGGCCTGGTTCAGCCTGGCCTCACTTCTCCCACCACTCCCCCCACCCCACGGCTGGGGGCACTCCTATCGGCCCGACCCTCCAGCTCCCACAGTGCCCCTTGGAAAACACAGTCCCCCTGGGGCCCCCTGCCCTGAGGCAGAGTGGGTGGCTTTCCCATGGCTTCACCAGCCCCTCGTACCTCATTGAACTCTGGGTTCAGGGTTTTCTTCTTTACCGCTGTCTTATGTTTGGATTTCTTGTCCACATCTGGCTTCAGGTATCTGGAATTATACCCAATCGACAGGCAGAGGGTGAGAAGATGCTCTGAGTACACGTGGAGCCAGCAGGGCTTGGAAGAGAGATTCCTGGGCCTCCCTTTCCCCCTAGTCATCTGATGTCCTCAGCACTGCTCTGCAAAGGTGAGCGGTGAGTGCAGTGGGAGAAGCAAGTGGATCCTTCATCACCTGGGCCTCTGTCACAGCCCATTTCTGACGTCACAGAGGCCCCTCCATCCCCCTAGGAAAGAGGATTTTCCTTATATCTGGAAGTCTAACTTTCACAAAGCTCACATTTCCCACTGGAAAAAATTTGTTTAGCAGAGTTGGTCCCTTGCTAGAGCTTTTCTTCTTTTAATAGCAGATTACGGAATAGAATTCACATGCTATAAAATTCATCTTTAAGTGTATAATGCAGTGATTTTTTAGCATAGTCCCTGAGTTGTACAACCATCGCTACTCCCTCACTGGAGCTCTGAGGAAGGAAAAAAAGTCTTTTGGGCAGTGACAATGGTGCTTCCTGCAGGGAGAGGGAAGCCCTGCTTGCGGGCCCGTTCCTTCTGTAGACATCAGCTCCTTAGACTTTAATGCAGAACAGCGGTCCTCATCTGGGGCTCAGAGAGGTGGACGGACTTACCCAAGGTCACACAGCTGCTCCGCACAGGGCTGGTGCTCAGAAGCCAGGCCCCTCTCACCCTGTCCCTGCGTGGACACTAGAGTGACAACTGCCCTGCCCCTGCTGACAGGACCACATCACCCACCACCAGCTTCCCAGCACCCAGCTCAGTGCCTGGTACTGGGTGGGATCCGTGAACATAGAAAGTGGTATCTCACTGTTGCTTTCTGTGCCCTTTTTTAAAAAGCTGTTATTGTTATTACCTAAATAATACTGGTTCATTATAGAAACACTAGAAAATATGTATTGACCAAAGTTGGGGGTGGGGAGAGAGACGAAAACATAGGTCTGCACAAAAATCTGTTCTTTAGCAGCTTTATACAGCCAGCACAAAGTGGAAGCAACCCCCCTGCACTGTAACAGGAAACTACCTGATGGACGACTATAGACTGAACTCAGGCACACGTACCACACGGCTGGCTCTCCAGAACAGTAGGTTATGTGGAAGAAGCTGCAGTTGCCTTTACAAGAAAGTCTGGGAAAGGCAAGCCTGTCATGACAGAGAACAAATCAATGGTTGCCTGGGGCTAGGGGACCTTTCTGGGGTGATGGCTTCTGTGTCTTAACCGTGGTGGTAATGAGCTTGTATACATCAGTCACACTTCAAAAGAGGAGAAACCTAGGGGATGTAAGTTATGCGTCGATAAAGATGACTTTTTAAACAAGTCGAGGGTTCCCTAACCGGGCCCCCCCCCCCGCCCCCCCGCCCCCCCCGCCCCCCCCGCCAGAGATGGTGAGGTTCTTCAGTTCCTTGTCGCTTCCATGTGCTTCTTGACCGGTCTTTGCCTGTTTGGCTTTGGGGAGGAGGGAGGGGGAGGGTCCTGCACGGTGGGAGTGTCTCCCAGCCCTGCCTTCGGAAGCCCTTGAAGGGAAGCTGGTCCCAGGCTCCCCGTGCCCTCAGCGCTGCATGGCCTGCGTCCATCTAGTGACCCTCACGCAGTCCCAGCTGGGGGTCGTGCCCTGTCCTGCCCCCAGGCCTTTGTCTATGCTGAACTGGACTCAGGGGCAGCTGCCAGCCTGGGGAAGCTGAGGTAGCTGTCACCTGGGGGGAAGTTTATAAAAGTAAGGGGTGCCCATCTAGCTTTGCCCCTCAGCCTCTTCCAGCTGGCACTCCACGGTGGCTCCACTCAGAACCTCACCTGTGCCTTTAGTTCCCCTGTTTTAGCAAAGAGGAGGCCCACGGTCCATGAAGGGGCCTTTCAGAGAAAGGGAGCCTGAGGAGGCCTGAGTGGCAGCCCCTGAATCTCACCCAGGGAATTTAAATCAGATGTAGGGTTTCTAGGCCGCTGGGGGCCTCCCTCTGACACAGGGCGCCACCCACAGAGCTACCTGCCTTTGAAAGGCCTCGCTGGCCAGGTCCATGGCTGGAGGGTGGGACCAGCCACTCCCACCCCTGTGGCAGGGGGAGCCCCAGGTGTGGCGGACACGCCCTGCCAGGGCTGCCTGGCTGTGGGAGGTGGCTGGACCCTCTGTCGTACGAGGTGAGACCCTGATTTCTGGATAACCCAGCACGGGACCCTGGAATTCCTGTCAGCTGGGTCTGATTTAAAAATTGCACACCTTGGGGGGACTCGAGGGGAGGGGGGGGGAGTCAAGGAAGGGAGGGAATACGGGGATATGTGTATAAAAACAGATGATTGAACTTGGTGTACCCCCCCAAAAAAAAAAAAATTGCACACCATTTGGCTTCATATTTTCTTCCATAAGAAAACTCTAGCACCACAGATAGAGGAGGCACTGTCCTCCCTCCCCAGAGACCATCACCACAGTATCACACTGTGCTCCCCTCTACAGTTTGCTTTGGGCTCAGCATGCTTGGCCTAGCTGTCCAGGTTAATTCACCTGGTCCTCATTTATTCACTTCAACTGCATAGAACTCCGCAGCACGCAGGTGCCACACTGTATTAATCAATTCCTCTGCTGCTGAGCACTGGGCTGTTTCCAGCTTATCACTATCACAAGCACTGCTGCAAAAGCAGCTTTCCACCGGGGTCTGGGGCTCTAGACCTGGAAGGGAAATGATGTGGTCACAGGGCATACGCATCTTCCCAGGTTACTGAGTATCACTTTCCCTCCACTGGTTTTAAGAGTCGAATTGTCTTCTGAGCTATCACAGCATTTCCTCTCCCAGGGGTCTCTGATCCACTAGAAATCACTGTTTTGCAAATGGTTGAGGATGGGGCCCAGCTCACTGTCTTTTAAGTGGAAAACCAGAAGTCCTTGTGATGGCCTCTGTCACCTGTGCCTCCTCGCTGTCCCCTGAGGACAGGACCATCCCTGCCTCTTAGCTGTGTCTTAACTCCTCTCTCCCTTTCCCTGAGCAGAAACACCTTTCTGCTGAGCCAAACTCCTCCCCAAGTCCTACCCTTCAAGACAAACTTGCTACGAATGCAGACTAAAATCCATCTTTTGTTTGTGGAGACCCCCAAAGTACACATGGTGGTCACCAAAACACCTGCTTTATCCCTTTTCGAACGGCCACCAACGCCTGCCTGAGCTAGGATCACAGCCTGCCCTGACCCAGGTTCACGGCTCTGGGGGCCCCTGAGTTAGTGTCTCTCCCCAGCACCACCTAGAGCCCCACTTGGCAGGGCTGGGTGGACCCTTACCTGTGCTTGTGGCACTGCGTAGCACTGCCCACATGTGCCCAGCCCTAGTCCTGATGGAGTCCCTTCACTGGATCTCTTGGCCTCCTGTCCCCTCCTCCAACCTATTCAAGGGGCCCCATGACCACAGAGAGACCTGAACCAGCCATCAGGAGATAACTGCTATCTGCATGACCAGGCAGCCACTCAACGTCTACGGGCGTCAGTTTTCCTCATCTGAGAAATGGGTTTGGCCAGGCTCAACCCACAGAGTTGCCCAAGGAGCCTAGAAGAGTCTGAACTTGCGGGCACAGCACCCCCTGTGCTTCACACAACTACTTGCCACATGAACAGCTGACCTCATCGCACGGACCTCTCGGCCCCGGGAGGTGAGAAAGTGGGGAAGGCGGCGACCGGCCTGCGCTGCGCACTCACGTTTTCACGTAGGGGTCCGAGTAGCCGTTGGCGTCCATGGCGGCCAGGTGTGCGCAGCGCACGATGCCCACCAGCAGGCCCTGCTTCTGCGAGCTGTACTTGAGGGAGATGAGGATGCGGCCCCGCTCCTCCAGGGACTTGTCTTCCGTCTTGTCCACCTGTGGGGTGGGCGGGAGGTTACTCCGGCGTCCTCACCCGCTCCCACCCCTCCCGCAGCCACAGGCCCAGGCCAAACGGAACCCGGTGGGTGGTGAGGGGTCACCCTGGCCCTGGCCCCCGAACATGCTTCCTGGAGCCTCTCAGGGTGCAGGCGGGGGGGCCCCTGGGGAGAACCCAGAAGACAGAGCTCGGCACATTCCCAACCCCAGGGGGAGCTGGGGGCCCCTCCTGCCCTAGCAGCTGCCCAGTGCCTGCTTCTGGGATTAGACCTCAACTCTAGGCCTCACCATGTGGCCGCCCCACCCCGGCCAGCCCCATGCTTCTCCATTCCTTGTCCTCCTGAGACCCCCTGTTTTCACCTTCCAGCTGCTACTCACCTGGAACCCCTCTCCTTCACCCCCCACGCCCCCCCGTCCACCCAGCCTGAGCCCGATGACCCCGAGCGCCCCTCCTAGGCTTCCCTGCCAGGCTCCTCTCTCACTCAGTTCCTTTGCCCTTGACTGTCCTCTGCCTGGCACTAAAACAGCATCTCACGTGGTCAGGGGCCATGCTTGCACGTCTCCGGAGATGGGACTTCTGTGAGGTGAAGGAATGACCTCCTTCCCCAACTCCCACCCCCACAGCAGACATGGCTAGTTGATGACTGCATTCGCCCTGAGCTCAAATGCAGCCTCAGCATCTGCTCAACACAGTGCTCAGGCAGCCTGTTCCTGTGGGTCAGAGGAGGCAGGTGAGATTTAACTACCTGCCACTCAGGCCTAGGGCTTCGTGTGTGACAGCTTCACTAAACCATGGCTCTTGTGCCAGTTGTGATGTGTGAAAATTAAACAGTATGAGCTGGGATATTTTCAGCCCTTTTTTTTAGGATAGGATATACTTTGGATTGTTTCACATGAAGACCATTGAACTGGGCATCGTTCAGTGTTTACAGAGAATGAATAATGTTTATAAGACTATGTAAAATCTAAAAGGTATCGTCAAAATGAATCTTTAGGGCCTTCCCTGGTGGAGCAGTGGTTGAGAATCCGCCTGCCAATGCATTGGACATGGGTTCAATCCCTGGTCTGGGAGGATCCCACATGCCACGGAGCAACTAACCCCGTGCGCCACAACTACTAAGCCTGCGCTCTAGAGCCCATGAGCCACAACTACTGAGCCTGCACACCACAACTACTGAAGCCCATCTGCCTAGAGCCCATGCTCTACAACAAGAGAAGCCACTGCACTGAAAAGCCTGTGCACCACAACAGAGGAGCCCCCACTTACCACAACTAGAGAAAAGCCTGTGCACAGCAATGAAGACCCAATGCAGCCAAAACAAAAA
Source organism: Hippopotamus amphibius kiboko (assembly GCF_030028045.1). NCBI lineage: Eukaryota > Metazoa > Chordata > Mammalia > Artiodactyla > Hippopotamidae > Hippopotamus > Hippopotamus amphibius. Next base: position 13,658,075 of record NC_080202.1, read on the forward strand.
AACCCAGAAAACTTTACTGCTGAGTGATCATCCTGAACTGCACCCTAGTCACTATGGGTCCTGAACTGGACCAATGAGGTCCTAGCAAAGTCAAGCGAGGCTCAGCAAGGCCCTGATCACGCCTGGTGCACAAATATGTGTGCTCTCACGTACCCCCGTGCATGAAACAGGTGCTCACACACACACACTCCATGCTCTCACACACTCACCCACTGCTCACACACAATTCACACTCATACCACACGGGTGTTTGTTTAAGTCAGGGATCAAAACCCAAGAACACAACTCCAGCAGGAGCTGATGTTGCCTTTGTAAGTGACATAGATCATTTGGAGAAACTGGGTCACCTGTGGTTAGTGACTAATAATAAAATTAAAAAAGATAATCTCCATCACACAAATAGCTGTGAGTGGGAGAGAATGTAACGAAGGAATACAATTTGCTCAAGTTATGCCAAAAGACAGAGCTGGGATTTTGGGAGGGACCTCTGACCTCAGGTCACTTGTTCCAGGCCAGGCTGTGCTAAGCATGTATCTCAGGGCCCTACCAGGGTAGAGGCACTCGGGGGACAGTCACTGGGCTCTGTCCTCTTGAGCTTTCCCTTTGCCCAGGCCTCCAGTGGGGAATCATCTTGGGGAGGGGACGGTGCCCTGAACACCATGCAGTCCCCGAAGGCCTAGGTTTCTTAGGGCTCCGAGTCTGGGACCTCCTGGCCAACCCCTCCCAGCCCTCCTGAACTGGGTGAAGGCAGGTGTGGGGAGGGGGAGGGAGGGGAAGGGGAGGAAGGGAAAACTGCTCAGAGACTCTGGGAGGGCTCAGCTGCTGCCGACAGCCAGGGGGCAAAATTGGTTGTGACTTTTTCAAACAATTGCAATTTCTAGGAAAGAATTATTTTCTGTCTCCTCTGGGTATCTCACAGGTATCTCATGCCTAACACGTTCCAGTTGGGCTCCGAGCATCCCCAGCTGTTCCTCCTGTGGTCCTCGCATCCCAGTTAATGACCCTTCACCCTTCCAGGTGCTTGTGCCCAGGCCTGAGGATGCTGATCTTGGGCTCTTCCCCCGCCTCTGCTGCTGTCCAGCCCAGGCCTGAGTCCTGCCTCTCCCTCTGCCCTGCTGGTCTCCCTGCCCTGGCCCTCCACTCCCTCCCATCCTGAGGAGCTGGTTAAAATGTCCTCAGATGCCCTGGCCCATCTCACTCAGGGATAAGGCCGGAGTCCTCCCAGCCTCTCCAACCCCCAACCCTTGCTCTCAGCTCTCAGGACCCCCTCCCCTCGGTCTCTCTGCCCCACTCAGTTGGCCTCTTGCCTGTGCCTCCCACAGGCCAGGCACTTTTCCACATAGGGCTTTGCACCTGCTGTTCCCTCTGCCTGGAGTATTCCCTGCTCGCTGGGTGAGCCCTGCCAGAGCGCCCACCTAACCCATCGACCCCCCCTTCACGCTTTCCTTCTCGGCCCTGATCCCTGCCGAACAGACGGTCTGTTTGGGTGGTTTATCTCCATTTTGTTCCGTCTGCCGCCCAAGCTTCACGAGGGCAGGGAGGTTTATCTGTCTCCCTAGTACCTTGCAACTATGCTAGGCACATAGTAGGTGCTCAATAAATGCTCCTGGCCCTGCTCTCAGAGCAGGCTGGGCCCTGGACGGCTGCAGAGCCCGCGGCTGGAGGGAGCCCGCGGTCCACTCACCGGCAGCTGCTTCTCCAGGCAGATGCTGAACGTCTTGGTGTGGTTGGGCTTCAGCTTCTTGAGGGGCACACGCGTCTCCCCGATGAACTCGTTGTGGCGGAATTTGTCCTCATCACACACTGAGATCCTGGAGGGCAAGGGGCCTCTCAGTTTGCTTCCAAAGTCAGTGGGGATCTACAAGCACTGGGCAGGGGGCTGGGGGGAGAGGGCCAGCCCTGTGGACAAGACTGGGTGGTGGGGTGGCGGGGTGAGCCGGTGGCCCGGGGCCTCACCCACCGCAGGGTCTTTCGGATCATGTCTTCATCTGTGATCCCGTAGTAAGTGAGGGTCTCGTTCCACGTGGGGTTCAGAGTGTTTCGAAGAGTTTTCGTTCTGAGCTTATTTGCCTGGGGAGAGCAAAAGTGATCCTCTGAGTGTCAAGGAAGGTGGTGGACGATGTAATCCCCCAGAACCGGTGCATCTGCAATCTCCCCTGACAAAGGGGGATTCAGGTTGTTGATCAGCTGACTTTAAAACGGGCAGATTGGGGACTTCCCTGGTGGTCCAGTGATTAAGACGCCATGCTTCCAATGCAGGGGGCGCAGAGTCGATCCCTGGCCAGGGAACTGGATCCTGCGTGGCGTGGCCAAAACAAAGACAGGCAGGTTATCTAGATGATGTGGTGGGCCACGTCCCGTCATCACGGGGCCCACAGCAGAAGAGGGAGGCAAGAGAGAGTCAGAGGGAGACACGACAGGGGAAGAAAGTCAGAGGCCACACTGGCTTTGAAGATGGAGGAAGGGGCCACGAGCCAAGGAAAGGGGTGCCTCTAGAAGCTGGAAAAGAATGAGAAATAGCTTCTCCCCGAGGAATGCAGCCCTGTGGACACTCGCGCAACGGGACCTATGTCAGGCTCTCACCCTGAAGAACTGTAAGGTAAGAGATTCGTGGTGTCGTAACCCACCGAGGCAGTGGTAATTTGCTAGCACAGCCCTAGGAAACTACAACAGGAGGACCCAGCCTCCTAGGTGTGTGCCTGGGTGTGTGCAGGAGGCGTGGGCTGGGCGGCTGGGAAGGCTGCCTGTGGGACCAGATTCTTTCCCTCAGCCTCCTTGCCTTCACTCAGGCTGGCCCCTGCCGGGAACACACCTCTCTTGGAGGACGCCTGGGGGGGCGGCCTGCCCACTTCCATGTTTCCAGAGATTTTGGTTCTTAGACTCTGTACCTGTCTTGCCCCCTTCAGACACTGAGCTCCGTGTCCGGTTCCCTTTGACATCCACCACACTGACCCAGGCTTTGAGGTCAGACAGCCCTGGGTTCAAATCCCAGCTCCACCACTTACATAAGCTCTGTGGAGCCCAGTGGGTTACTTACCGTAACTCTGTGAGGATCAAGTTCCAGGACATAACAGCACCTCTTGTTCAGCATGGTTTTCAGGACCTCCTCTATCAGGAGACTGTGCTTTATGAAACACTGCCCCACGTGAGAATCAACCTTGTGTGTGTGTGTGTGTGTGTGCACGCGCAGTATATCCCTAGGACTCAGCAGCCAGGCACTGCTGACTCAAGGTCCCAGGAGTCGAGAGACGCATGCTCACTGAGCCCCCGAGTTGGGCCCCTTCCCCTGGTTGCGTGGCCCTCACAACCCTGGGGTCTCCCCGCTGCAGCATCAGGACGTGGAGGCCTGGAGTGGGAAGCCTGCTCCTCCAGGTGTAGGAGGAGGGCCACTGCCCTTTCTCCCGCAGCCCTGCCTTCCCTTCTGGGGTGGCCCCCCTGGACCAGTAGGAACCCCAGCTCTACACACTCATCCAGGGGGTTTGGGCCCCAAAGTTAACTCAGGGCCCAGCAGCTACTCAGCCTGGGGTGGCCACTGGGGTGGGACCATCCAATTGGTTGGCAGTTGTCCTGAGCAGTTCGGGGACAGGCCCTCTGCCCAGGGGGCACCGCCTATCGCTGATTCTTCCTCTCTGTCAGGTCACTCGAGGGCCAGGAAGGAATTCCCCAACTTTGGCTTCTGAGAAAGAGGCCAGGGACTTCCTAGGTGGCGCAGTGGTTGAGCGTCTGCTTGCCAATGTAGGGGACACGGATTCTATCCCTGGTCTGGGAAGATCCCACATGCTGTGGAGCAACTAAGCCCAGGTGCCACAACTACTGAGCCCAGGAGCCACAACTACTGAAGCCCACACACCTAGAACCAGTGCTCCACAAGAGAAGCTACCGCAATGAGAAGCCCACGCACTGCAAGAAGAGTAGCCCCTGCTTGCTGCTACTAGAGAAAACCAATGTGCAACAAAGACCTAATGCAGCCAAAAAATTAAACCATTAAAAAAAAACAAACCAAAAAACTACCACATGATTAAAAAGAAAAAAAGAGAAAGAGGCCAGGACAAGAACACCAGCCACAGGCTCTGCTGCTCTACATGCCCATGTCCTGTGTCCCCTGTCGCTGTGCCCCACCCTGCTCTCTACTTGGAAACAAAGCTGGACTCCCGTCAAGTTCCACCTTGGCATGGGGTCTGCCCCACTCACCCCTTGAGATGTCTGTGGGTCCCAGGGTCAGGGAAGGACCCAATTCTGAAAAGATTATGTGATCTTCCCTCCCAAGAAATTACAAATAAAACTACACTGAACTGTAAGACATATGAAAGGAAGTCTAATCAGTTTCTGATCTTCCAGTGCTGAAGGCCACCTTCATGCTTTTGTTTAACACAGAATTTAAAAAAAATTTTTTTCCCCCTCTGCTTTTGTAGATGCACCTGTTGGCCTCGTCTGCTTGTCGGGTCACCTGGTACAGCAACAAGGGCTCTCTAGTCAAATAATTCGGGCAGATGCTGACCCTTCCATCCCCCTTGCGGAGCATCACAGAGCAGCCCGCCAGCACATTAAAGGCTCTGATAAGTCCTGCAGTAAAGAAACATGTTTAACAATGTTTCCCAATATTATTTGGCTTAAAACCCTTTGTTTGCACATAGTATCACCATCCAGCTGAGAATGTTTCTTACAAAACACTGGCCTTGAAATTCTCTGGGGGAGTTTCCCCAACTCAGCAGGCAGGTGGTGCAGACTTGAGGTCCCTGGGAGGGTGTGGGGGTGACCGAGTGCTCTGGGTGGAGGTGGAGTGAACCCACTGGCTTGCTTGGGCTCTGAGTGGGTGTGGGAGCTGTGGGCCTCCCCGGGTGCCCCAAGCCCGGCCTGGGCCCCAGTCATGGAGGGCAGGCCCCTCACCTTACTGGCTCCTGGCAGCAGGTGCAGCTTGACGTAGGGATCTGCTAGCCCGTTGTGGTCCATCGGCTTCAGGCCCTGAGCAGAGGAGAACAGCAAAGGGTGTAACTGGGGGCTTGGGGACACAGAACAGCCAGGGCCTCCAGGCACCTGGGTCATCAGGCATCCCCGCCCCCTGGGCCTCCTGGCTGGGTGTATTCATGACCCTCTTCACAGAAGCAACCCTACCCCACACGCCCAGAATGGGGGAGCGAGGATGCCTTGGTGCTGGTGCAATCTCCTCTCCCCGCAAATGTCTGGCCCTGGGCAGGCGACACAGAATGTCTCTGTGTGATCACCCTCTTTCTCTTCTCCTTATCATGAAGGCCAGGTGACTCACCTTTCTCTGCACGAGGCCATCGTTATCCTACTGTGGTCAGGCCTCTCCTTCCTGAGCCCCCTTCCCCCAGCTCCCCACCGATCCTAAGTCCTCGTGACCCTCTGCCTGCTCATCCACACGCTTCCCTCTGCGGCCACGGGAAAACGTTCTCTGTCCTGGAGACCAGGCTCAAGTTCTCTCTGGCTTTGCCACAGCCCCCAGCCGGTCTGTGTCCCCGGAGGGTCCCTCCACAAGGTGGCGCCCCTCACTGGCTCTCACCCAGCAGTCACATGTGCACAGCAGGGAACCCACGGAACCAGAGACGGGCAGGGCCCCGCTGACCGCTGACCTCGTGCCTGCTCCTGGTGGTGACAGTTGCCTGTTTTTCTTCTGGGATGGCACATGGGGACGGAGGGGGCAGCTGCGGCCTGGGTGGTGCAGGGCAGGTGACCCCGTGACCTCATTCAAAGCTGAACTGCAAGTTGGCTGCTTCCCCCTCCCCCGCCTCCCAGGGGAGCTGAGGCTCTTCTCCCCACTCCCCACCTTGGTTCAGAGAGCTCCCAGGTGCGGGCATCCAACCAGCACTGCTCAGCTACCAGGAAGGGGCCCACGGGTTTCGAGTCAGGCTGGCCGGGGTTCAGGTCTCAGCTCCTGCACTTACCAGTTGGGTAAGTGGCTGAGTCCCTTTGCCTCCTGAGCCTCAGCTTTATCATCTGTAAAAGGGGTTAATAGCCCCCACGTCTCAGCCTTGTTGTGGGATTTGAGGAGGCAATGCTGACGAGGGGCCTGCTGGTGGGGCATCTGCTCCCCTACACGCCGGGCCCTTTGGAAGATGCTGGAGAAGCGGCTGAGGGCAGGGGGTGAGGGCATCTGAGCTCTGCCCTGCTCAGCTGGGCCGCTCCACGTGCACCTCGCAGAGAGGCAGCCCTTCCCAACACATGCCTCTCATCCCGCCTCTTGCCCTTTCCCACGAAGGTGGAATTTCCCAGGGCTGGTAGTTCCGTCAGAGGTCTCCCAGTTCCGCTGTGGACGTGAGTGGTGTGTGCGTGTATGCGCCTGCCGCCAGGCCCCGTCCTCCAGGACAGCATTAGGTCCGAGCACTCGCTCATTTAATGCTCACAACCACCACATCGCTGGGGACGATTAACCCTATTTCACGGATGAACAAACGGAGGCTGCTCTGCCCACCCAGAGGGAGGGTGGCCAGGCTAGGGGCCAGCACTAGAGCATCTAGCCTCCTCCCAGAGACCCCCGAGGGGCTCCACCTGTTGGCCTCGGCCTTCCCACCCCCGGGGCTCCTCCCCACACCCCAGCCCAGCCCCTCCCATGCCTGCACCCCCCCCCCCCGCCCCCCTGCAGAACTGGATCTAAGCAGAGGGTGAACTGGAGAACGTGGGAGCTGCCTTGGCTTGGGGTCCTCCCATCCTCCACCTCCGATGCCTGAGTGGTACAGTCCCAAGCGGACACACATGCATGTGCACACACACACACCCCTCCCCCCGACAGTACACCCTCGCAGCCCCTCTAGAGCCTGGGTAGGGAAGGCGGGGCACACAGCACGGGAGGCGCCTGGTGTCTGGTGGGGAAGAGAAGGCGGCTGGCCAGAGAGGCCTGGCAGCCATTCCCAGCCCCCAGGCCTGGACAACCTCTACACAGCTGGGTGGAGGGAAGGGGGCCTGCCCCGGGGCCAAGCATCCTGCCTTCCAGCTCGGCACAGCGGGGGTTATCAGGTCTCCCAGCTCAGGGCCGGAGGCCTCTGGAGGAAGGCAGGGAGGAAGGCACAGCGTGCCCTGCGTCGCAGCCCGAGCAGCTCCCAGAGGAGAGGCAGGGGCGGGGATGGCGCGGGCCCAGCGGGGACACTGCGCACCCCTGCCACGGCGGTCCAGGCCGGGTGGGCACAGCGGCGGCAGAACCAGGCAGCCTGCCCCTCTGGGTGGGCAGAGCCCCAGGCAGGGTAGGAAGAGGGGCAGGGAAGCTCGCAGGTTGGGGGGCTGGGGGGGGGGGGGCTGGGCCCAGGTAGCAAAGCCAGAAGCTCCTCACTCGGAGCCGACCCAGGCCTTTGCACGGCTCTACCGGGAGGTTCTACCAAGTCACACGACCACACGTACCTTGCGGGAGAACATCAACTTGGGCACCTTCCTCCCAGGGGGAGCGATGCAGGGGAGGTGGGGGGATGAAGGGAAGAGCGTGGCTGAGGACAGAGCTGACGGGTGCCAGCCCAGGGCAGGGCCACTGCGGGGGTTACAGACACCCACGCCCCCAGCCAGAGAGCACGCTCAGGCCTACACGACCAGAGCCTCATCCCCGGCCTGGCGTGGCGACCGTGTCCAGAGCCTCCTCCAGGAGTCGGGAGGCCCAGGTTCTGGAAACCTTAGGCCAGAGGCGTCCAAGTCCAACTCTTCCTCTCGGCCTGCAGGACAGGCCGCCTGCCTCCCCGCCTGCCCTTCCCTCCCTCGACAGCTCCGCAGCTCTGGGGGCCTTTGTCTCCTGAACGCTGCCCTCTGCCTCCTCCCCTCATTCTCTCTGGCGTCTCTGTGCTACTCTTTCCTCTAAAAGCCTCGCTGCAGGGGAGGCAGCTACATCTTAGGAGCAGCTGAGATGACGGAGGCGCGACCTCCCTCCCCGCCCTGCGCGCAGGTGGGGCCTACCTTGGCCTTGCTGATGGTGCAGTGGAGGGCGTTGTTCTCCTGGTCGTAGAGCAGGCTGAAGTCCAGCGTGCCCAGGGCAGCTGTGGACAAGAAGGGCTCAGGTCATGTGTGGTGGAGAAACGTCACCCACCCCTGTGCGGCCAGACGAGGTACCACGGTGCCCACGCTGACGGCCACCAGCTGGGCACCTGCTGCGTGCCGATCCCCCCAGCCCTGGGAAGGAGCTGCGGCCCAGGGGGGTTAGGCCTGTCACCCCCAGACACCGCGAGCAGTGCCTCGCAGCCTGTGGCTGGTCTGGGGGGGCCACGTGTGCTGTGCGCTCCGCTAAAGGAGTTCCTGTCCTCCTGGTACAACTGCTGGCCTGGACTCCACGTCTCAGCTCCCCCTGCCTCTTAACTGTCCCAGGAATGTGCGAGAAGGCAGAGGGGTCAGGCTCCGTGGGGCTGCAGGTCCTGGCCCGGCCGACCGACTGGGCCACTCACCGCCCCCCCCCCGCAGCACTCGGGGCTGCATCTCCCCGGTCTCCTGGGTCCCTCGGGCGCCCTGGGCAGGCTGCGCGGAGAGAGCTGGGCCCTCAGGCTGCTACCCCAGCCTCTGAAAGGCAGTGAGTGATTCCCAAGGGCTGGGCAGAGGGCGCCGCAGTGATTGGAGGCAGCTGGCACCCTCGGGTGCGATCACACACGGCAGCTGTGGCCTTTCACGCCGACGTGGCTTGCAGCATGAAGGCAGGGGTTGTGGGTGGGGGCAGACCTCAGGCGCAAGTCTCCCCCCGCAAGATACACATTCACAGGATGTCTTTAGAAGCCCAGATCCTGGTGGCAGGCTGCTGGGCTGGTCAACTGGCATCCTCATTCATTCATTCATTCATTCTTCTTTACCAAGTGTTTACAATACGCCAAACTCTAGGAACAAAGATATCAGTAAGGCAGGGTTCCTGCCCCGAGGGAAGCACAGCTTAATGGGAGGCACAGATGAAAGGGATTTGCTACAACAAAGCCTGGTGGGCCAAGACTGATGGAGGGTCCAAGGGGGGATGCCTGGACTTGATGTGAACTGGGGCCATCAGGGCCGGCTTCCTGGAGGAAGTGATGCTTCATCTGAGCCATGTAAGACGAGTAGGGGTTGGCCAGTGCCCCATGGTGCTGGGGGAGGGGACATTCTAACCACAGGCCAAGCCAGAGGGTGAGGGGGGGCAGAGTGGTTGGAGTGATGCTGGGGGGAGGCCAGAGGTGCCCAGCGTGGGTCTAGAGCAAACCACGGGCCGCTGGCCAAGTCTTGCCACTATTTGTCTTGCACCCCAGGTCCTAACACAGGGTCAGGTACACAGCTCAGTGCCTGGCGGGGACACACGTGCGGTGTGAGACATCGGCCCTCTGACAGCTGACCCTGGGTTCAAATTCTGGCTCTGCAGTTCCTTGCTGTGTGACCTTAGCTTATCTAGTCTCACTGTGCCTCAGTTTCCTCATCTGTAAAATGGAGACACAACAGCGTCTACCTCATGGCATCGCCCTCTAACACCGAGCCTGGGATATAAAAAGTGCTCAGTAGATAATTATAGCAGGAGCAGACCCATTTAGGTGATTTTTCTAGATATGTGCACTTGCCCCTCTGAGACACTTTCCGGAATGAACTCGTTCCGAACTGGATCACTCCCCTCCCAGGCTCTGTGAGCAGAATACACAAATGGTCACTTACACGTTTCAGAATAACCTGAGTCATTGCTGTGACTATGGTTACTGCTCCGTCTGTCAGAGTCCCAGCCCAGACACAGAAGGGATTGTGAGACGATTCCTCCACCCAGGGATCCCAGGTGGCACTCTTTTTGAGGTTTTTCTTCATTTTTTTCTGCCTCCTCCTTTGCCATCAGCTTGAAACTCCTCTTAGAGTACTTGCTCCTGGTAGCACAAACAGCTCTCCCTCCTATTCCCTAGTTACCTGCTTCTTCTGTGAAACCAGGTGAGACTACTTGTTAAAACTGTGTCTAAACTAAAAGTCACTGGGCCTTGAGTGGAGCCTAAAGTCCTTTTCCCTGAGCGCAGCATGCGTGCTTTAGCCCAGCTCTATGTGGCCCTTTGCTGCCTGTATCCTAGCTCCCCTTTGGGCAGGTGGGCAGGTGAGGTGCTGTAAGGGAGGGATCTATCACCACCCCCGTAACAACTGACAACCACGGGCCCAAGCGTCTCCAGGCCCAGGCTTTTGTAATAATTGTCTTTAAAGCTCTTGGCTTTGCACGACAGTAAATCAGTCTGCTATTCCCTTCAGGCCTAACCTGCGGCTTGTGCCCCCCAGATGTTAGCCTCCTGAGGGCAGGGACCACACCTCTGACGCCAGCAAAGGGCAGATGTTCAATCCACATGGCTGGTCCATCCCAACCCACTTGTTCTCTAGCTGCTCACGGGAGCACAGATGTGATGTGATGCTCGGGTATTAAAACACACAGTCCACAATCTCTGTCTGGTTCCTGATCCCAGAGAAGGACAAGCCAGCAGACAGAGTCCCCACTGGGAAATTCAGCTCCACGTGAGGAGAGGGGTCCCTTTCACTGGCTCTACAGATATCCGTGTTTAAGGAAGGCACGATGCTGCTTGGTGAAACCAACACCCAGGAAGGAACAGCAAGCCCAGTGCTGCCCCAGGATGGGGTTGATGAATTTCTTTGAACTCTGATGCAAGTTTTATAAGAAATAATAATTTATAAATAGAAGCTCAGTCACCATGTTTAGAGACTTGCCAGTGGTGGAGCTCTCTTAGAGAGCTCATCGTCCAAAGTGTTTATTTCCTATTTGGAGAAATGAGGCTCAGAGAGAGGAGGTGATTTGGTCAGGTCAGCACAGCAGAGCTGGACGCAGGATCCAGGCCTTTTCACCTCCATCCTGAGAGCTCCTGCCTGAAAACTTAGTGGCTTCCAAAATTTTCTTGTCTGCCACTTGGTTTAGCTGAACTCTTGAGAGGATGCAATGGAGAAACAAAAGAGAGAGAAACAGAATTGCTCTTGGGGAGAGGGGAGGGCTGGCTGCCGCCCTGGAGGGGCCTCTGAGTCGAAAGGCCCCCTGAGGGCAGGTGAAGGTGGTTGTCTGTGTGAGCCACAGGGCCCTGCCCTCGAGCCACTCAAATCACATGTCCTGGCTAAAGTTTACATCCTTGGATAAATAATGAGGCTTGGTCACTAATGGGCCTTTGAGAGTTGTCACCCGCTTGTTGATAATTATAGAGCTTTAATGGGGCTAATTCAGAGAAAATCAAGCTCCAGCCCCTGTAAGTTCCTCTAAGGCAGCACATCCCTCTGCTCTGCTGATGGAGACTGACAGCATCATTATGACCTTGGTTTGCACCTGGACTTTCTGCACCCGTACACCCTTGGGAATAGGGAACTGGCCCTGGTTTTGTTTTGTTTTAAGAAAAATATCCTCTCAAATAGTTAAAAACAAAAACAAAAGCAAAAAAAACATGACAAGAACCACAGAAAACGATCAAGCCTGAGTCGAAAGCATTTCATAGTTGAGGAAACCAAGGCACTGACCAGGCACTGCAGGGGGTAACAAAGAGGAATGAACCGCACATTGTACAGCCCTGCTTCCCAGGAGCTCAGAGGCAGAGGGTTAGGACTTTTATAAACCTATTCATTTCCCTGCTTTACATTTTTCAAAAATTTTCCACTGCCTCCTGGACTCAGTTCAGCCTCCTTGGTGTGGCATTCAAGGCTCTCTGTAATATGACCACTTTGGCCTCATCATCAGCCTTTTCCCCTTGCTCCAGCCACTGGACTCTTCCTCCCTCCACTCTGCCAGCCTGCGTCCTCCCTCCTCCCAGCCTCAGAGCACCCTCTCTGTGGGGGAACTCTGTGCAAGCCAGTGCTTCCCATCTGGGTTCCTGACTCCTTGTCTTCACTGCTGGGCTACTTGTGTGTCTCGGTTTCCATGAGCTCCCTGACGGCAGAGATCATGTCTCAGGCATCCTGGAGCCTCCACACTCAGCACAGTGCCCGACACCTGGTTGGTCTTGTAAGGTTAAGTGCATAGAAATAGGGTCTGGGTAGAACATGACTTGGCTCTAAGAAAAGGGAATCACAGCCAGTGGGTACAGGGAAATCATTCAAGCTGAGGGCCTCCGGTCAGGCCTAACAGCAATTCTTCCACTCCATCCTTGCTCCAGGTCTCTGTGGGCATCTGCCCTGACCCAGCCCAGGGTGAATCATGCATGGGCATGAGATGCAATTCTGGCCGAAGAGACAGAAGGACAGATCTCCTAGGAACTTCTGGGAGAAATTTCCTCGCCTTTCAACTGAGACATGGGAGAGGAAACTGATCCTTATCAAATTTAGGATCTTACTGTTATGTGTGATGTCTGGACCTGCAGCAGCCACCTTGGACCATGAGGGAGGTCAGCCTAAGAGGAAAAGGGCATGGCCAAGTGGAAAGACAGACCATCACCACTGACGCTGCTGAGGAACGGCTGCATGAATGTACCCCAGTGCCAGATGACCTCAACAGTTCTCACTGTTTAAGGCACTCTGAATTTTCTGTTACCTATAACCCCCAAAGTATCCTAGTCATTACAGCTTTGAAGAAGGGACTGTTTCCACAGGTGGAGATTGGGTGGGAGGGCATCTCAGGCAGGGGAGTAGCACATGTGGAGGGTGGGGCACAGGACCCATCAGGAGGGCAGCTAGCAGCGGAGTCCAGCTTAGCCAGGCCGCACCGTGGACCACTGGGAGGGGAAGGGCACTGGGGAACATTTCTAACTGTAACATTTCTGCATCTTCTCCCCATCAGCGCTCCTCTATTAGATCAGTTTGGAACCTGTCAATTTTGTGCTTATGCCTTGAGGTGACTTAATAAAGGATGGGCTTTAAAGAGAAGGAAAAAAAAAAAGGCCAAATAAACAGCACTTCACTCTCAGCCTTAGACAACAGAACAACTGTCCTAATTTCTTTTTGTTAGAACGGAGATAATCCAATAATTAGGGCAGCAAATAGCATAACCCTGGCTAAAGCCATAATGAACCATCTGGCTTGAATCACTTAGGCTTATTGTAGGGATCTGGTTGTCAGAGCTGAGATGGGGGGGTGAGGTCTGGGGTATTGGGTGAAGAGCGGGTCCACCCCAGAACCTGGTCCCCCATGGGCAGGAGCCAAGGTTTCTGTGCTCCTATGGTGGGATGTCTGTTCAGCCACTGATGGGGTCTACACCCAGGATGGCAGCCCCTTGAAGGGAATGATGGGGTCCAAGTTGGCCCTGGCTCAGCCACATGCCCTCCTCCTTTGCTCTTTTCAGCAGAGTGCCCTGGTGACATGGGTGTGGCCAGCCCCTGGTTCAGGCTGACAAGGCTGTATCAGACTGCCTTATACAGCTGACCTCAAGTGTGTCTGTCCCCTGCTAGGACAATGAGCTATCTGGGTCCAGGGCCCCAGCCCTGTTCCCTCTCTGCTGCTAGGAGAGTGCTCTGTGAAGGACTGCTGAGTTGATGGACTGAAGATGGGGCAACTGGCCTGAGTGTCACGCTTTCTGGTCCCCTCCTTGCCTGTGGGTTCAGGGACAGCCAAGAGAAACAACCAGATTTCTCACCTCTTAGCTGTATGTCATCAGAGGGCCCTGAGTGGCACCAGGAGAGCTTGAAGCTCAGGGAGAAGCCCTGCCCTGCTCATTTGCTCCCTTGGCATAGCAGGAAAGATGCTGGAAATGGGAACAAGGTCCCCATCCCTTCTTCTGGAGCTGGCTGAAGATTCAGGGCATGCAAAGGGATGACTTGGGTCTCAGGGCCTGCACAGAGGCACAGCAAGTGAGGGGGTGCACCTTACCCAAAGTGCCAGGAGCCGGAGGTGAGGAAGGTCCAGGGCACAGACCAGAAGGCAATAAACTCTCTCGACCCAGTTTCCCCAGGCTGGCAGGAACGTGGAGGGAGAGGACTACTCCCCACCCTTGTGCCCAGGGCCTCCATATGCCAGGCTCTGGTCACAAGGCTGTGGTCCAGGCCCGAGAAAGCGCAGAACAGGCAGCTTCCCAGCACAGGCCCAGCTCCGACCCAGACGACCCACAGGCTGACTGGCCTCCTTCCACTTGCTCCTCCTGGGCCTCCCTAGGTAGGGTGATGAGAGGTCTGGCCCCACCTCTTCCCGCAGTGGTGCTGGTAACCCCCACTGTCAGCTTCCAGAGGCATATTTTATGCCGGGGAAGCTCCATACCCCGAGCCTGAGGCCCATGTGGGTACTCAAGCCAGGCGCAGCCACACTTGATAGGCTGCTGCGCGGGGGATGGGACCCGGCAAGCCTGGGGGAAGTCGGCGAGGGACCCTTGCCCGAGAAAGGTCCGCATCCCAGGCAGGGCCAGCGTCTGACTCGGGTCTTCCAGCTCTGAGAGTGACGAGGCCGGGGCTACAGCCGGGCTGGGGGCCCGGCGAGCAGCGCCGTCTCCCTTCCCGCCCCGCACGGCGACCTCTGCTCTCTCCGTTTCCCTTCCAGTCCCGGGGCGGGCCGGGCGGGCACCCTGAGAGCCTAGGAAGGCGCCAGGAGCGCCAGCCGGCCCGGCCTCGGCCCCGGGGCCCCCGGCGCTTGCCGACTCCCTGGGGCTCGGGGCTCAGCCCCGGAGGAGGAGGACGCGCGGGCTGGAGTGGGGGAGGCCCTTACTGGCCGGGGAGGCGGATGTAACAGGTGGGCGAAGGTCGGCGGCCCGCTCGAGCGCAGCGGCGGTACCAACGGACGCGGGAGGAGGAACCACCAAGGTTTTACCAAAGGACAAGCGGCCCCGCGGTCCCCTGGTCCTCGGCCCGCGCGCCAGCCACGCCGCCGCGCTCTGCGGCCGCCGGGCTTACCAGGGAGGCCGCCCGGCCCGGGTCCCGGTCCCGGCCCCGGCGCCCTCCGCCTCTCGCCCGGCTCGACCCTCGGCCGCAGGGCCGGTGTGCCGCGCGCTCCGGGGCGGGGAGCGACCGCGCGGCCGGCAGCAACTGGTGTCTCCTCGGGGCGCAGCTCTGCCCTGCCCGGGAACAAAAGCCGCCGCCCGCGCCGGGAGGGGGCGCGGCGCGGGCTCCGGGGAGCCGGGCCCCGGAAATGGGACACCCCCAGGGGGCGCCCCCAAACTTCCCACCTCTCCGATCTGCTCGGGGGTGGTGTCGGGGCTGGGTATGCCGGGCGCGCGGGGAGCGCACGGCGCGGCGGGGGGGTGTGCCTGGGGAACCCAGAGCGCAGGCGGACCGCGGGCGGGCGAGGTCGGCAGCGCGAGCAGCCGCGCAGGGTGGGGGGCAAGAAGCCGGCGGGTGGGAAACTCACTGCAGTCGTCGGACTCGTAGCCGTCGGCGTCCGGCTCGTCCTCGGGCGGCTTGGCGGGCGGCCGCGCCGGGCCGGGGCCCGGGCCGGGGCCGGGGCCGGCGCCGTAGGCGCCAAAGAGCTGGTCGACATCCTCGTCGTCGTCGCGGGCGCCGTCGGAGGGGCTGCGGCGGCCCGCGCTGGCCGCGGCCGGGCCCGCGGGGGCGTCCGGGGGCGCGGCGGCGCGGGGCCCCGCGTCCGGGGGCAGGCCCCGCGGGAAGCGGGGGAAGTAGTCGGAGATCTGCTTGATGGGCCGGATGGGGCCGGGGCACACGTCGATGGCCATATGCTCCTGGATGCTGATGGTCGCCTTCTCCCCGCGCCGCCGGAGGGTCATGCAGGCAGCGCGGCCCCGCGCGGGCGCGGCCCGGCCCGACCCGGCGCGGCCCCGGCCCGGGGGCGGCTCAGCAGGCTCGGCGGCGGGGCGCGGCGGGGGCTGCGGGCATCGCCGGCGGCGCCCCCGGACGGCCCTGACGCGGCTGCTGCCTGCTCGGCGGCGGCCGGCGCGAGTGAGTGCCAGGGGCCGGCAGGCAGGGGGCGGGCCCAGCCCGCGTCACCGGCAGCCGCCGAGCAGTGCGGGTGTGCGGGCGGCGCGGAGCGGAGCGAGCCGAGCGGCGCCGCACTCACTCGCACTCACACCGGCGCGCACGCCGGCCCGGGACCCCGCGCGCACACACCCGGCGGGCCGGGCCACCGGGCGCCTTGCACTCACGCGCCGCAGGACGCGCGGGGAGCCGAGCCGGGAGCCGAGCCGGGACCCGCAGGACGCACACCCGCACATTCCCGCGCGTGCCCGCACTTTCTGGGCTCCGTTCACACAGGACACACGCCGGTGTGCACGAACACTCCCAGCGCACAGCAACGTGTGCAGAACCGGGTGGAAGCGCCCACGGCCCACACCTGCAGGACACACGGACCCATACGGAGCTGGTTGAGGCTACTGTGGCACCGCACGCCCCCCAATACACACACATCCCTAACAGGACACACTAACAGCCCTCTCGAGGTGGTCAGGGGACTCAGGGCGCCCATGGCCCCAGCACAGCTAACAGGAGACACAAACTCACCCAAAAAGCGATCAGGGGACTCAGGGCACCTCCCCACCCCCAATCTAGCAGGACACAGCCCCAGTCCTAGGAGTGCCCGGCAGGATGCTCACACACTACTAAGACATCCACAGCTGTCCAAGGTCACTAGTGGCACAGTCTGTTCACCCTTACTCTCAGGTCACATACAAACACACACTCTCATCAGCAGTCAGTTTCTCACTTGGTCAGTGAGTAGGTTGAGGGACTCAGCTCCCTCCCTCCCGCACCCCCCCCCCCCCAACAATGGGGACATGTGAGGACCTTGACTATGAGCGAGTCAGGAGAGGATGAGGGCAGGCAGGGCCTGGGCCTCCCCAGGGAATGCTGAATGGGGCAGAGCTGGAGCAGCTGGGGGTGGCCGCCCCACAGGCTCGGGTTCCCACATGGTCAGATAACCAAACAACTGCCCAGTCCTGGCCGCTGTCCTGCTTTCCCCAGAACACGGCTCTGTTGGGAACAGCTGCTGCTTATGTAGGTGTGTCCCCCAGAAAGCTCTGGGCATAGACGGAATTCTGTTTACTCTCTGGTTTCCACTGAACATCAGAAATGCTTATCTTCTTGGCTGGGTCCCTTCCAGGAAAACTGAATGCAGGGTCCCAAGCCTGTGCCCCTCCACCCACCATAACCCCTGTGGAGGTGTGGGGAGCAGAGGGAAGAGAGAGGAGGGCTCGCCCTCATCACTTGCAGCTGCATCATTCTGGCAGATCATTAGCTTGCTCTGAACCTCAGTCTCCTCACCTGTGAAATGGGGCTAATTCCAACCTCACAGCATCATCGTGGGGAGGCCGCATCGAGCACAGCATCTAGCACAGAGCATGGCAGATAAGAGGTGCTCACCAGTGTCGGCTTTCTCTTCACCCCTCCCTTGGGAGACGAGACTCACTGGTGAGACACGTGATGGAAGATCCGCATGTTGTCTCCTGGCGAGTTCTGAACTGGATGGTGAAGGTCACCGCCCACCCTCGAAACCTACGGTGTACTCTGTCAAGAGCTTCCCTACTGTCATCTCACTGATTCCTTGTATCACCCCACCGTGTAGGCAGGGTACAGTGTTCCCACTTTGCAGGTGAGGAAATTAAGGTTCAGACATAGTGACTCGCCTGGGTGACTGCTGGCTGGTGGCAGAGCTGGGTTTGGAAACCAGGTGTTCTGACTTTTGGGAGGCTTCTACTGCCCCCACCCCTGCTTCTCCCTCCTCACCCCTACAGAGCAGAGCTGGAAACATAGGTAAACCTTGCTCCCCCGAGCTCTTCCTGAGGCTTCTTGGCTGGGGAGAGCCCAAATTGGAGAGGAAGAAGGAGGGGGCCAAGAGTCTCGGGGGTTGCAGTGGGAATGAACTGGCCTGGGGGCTCCCTAAGGACCATCTGGGATCCTGGTGGGAGAGAAATTCAGCCTTCCAAGAGTCAAAGGCCAAGGGAAGGACAGGAGAGCCTGGAAGCCTAACACAGTGAGTGGGTTTCTCATTTCCGGGAATGCTTAAGGGGATTAGTCCTTAAATAGGCACAGAGTGACTTCTTCTGTGCCAGAGGTGGCTGCATCACACAGTGATTATATAATGACATGGGGTATTAAAGCACAGACACTGAGCCAGTGTTTCATAATTCATTCACTTGAGGAGTACGAAAGTGTAGTCATCATCTTACAGATGGGGAAACTGAGGCTTCAGGAGGTCGAGTGACTGGGAATGAGAGCCTGGATATCCTGACCCCTGACCCTGTGCCCTTTTGATGTCAAGGCTCTACCTCTGTGTTCACTGGGAGTGGGGACAGAGCGGGGCTGACCATTTCCTCCTGGCCTCGACTTTCTGTGGGTCTGGCTTTCTAGAAGATCGGTCCCTGGCTCTTGGCTCTGCAGGTGCTGGCTCTGGGGAGGGTCTGGAAGAAGTGGGAGTGGAGGGCCCAGCCTCCAAAGCACCCAGTCAGTGAATGCCAGGATGACCACTGGAGAAACATGTGGCATATTTGGGGCCAACTTCCGGCAGGTGGCAGAGTCAAGGGCCACTCTGAAGTGAGTTCAACTAGCTGTGAACCCAGCTGAGATGGGGTTGGGCTCCCTGGTGGGGTAGAACTGGTGTTATCTGGGCAGATGTCTAATTTCTAGAAAGAGTCTGGGCAGGGGAGTTAGGCAGATGGATTCAAAAGCCAGTGGCTCGGGACTTCCTTGGTGGTCCAGCAGTAAAGAATCCACCTTCCAATGCTGGGGATGTGGGTTCGATCCCTGGTCTGGGAACTAAGATCCCACATGCCATGGGGCAACTAAGCTCACGTGCTGCAACTACTGAGCTCATGCGCCTCAACTCGAGAGGCTGCGTGCTGCAAGCTACAGAGCCCACAAGCCCTGGAGCCTGTGCGCCACAGCTAGAGAGAAGCCCACGCACCGCAGTGAGGATTCCTAGTGCCGCAACTAAGACCTGATGCAGTCAAAAACAAAACAAAACACAAAAGCCAGTGTCTCCCTCCTCCTGACTGTGTCTGAATTGGGGCACGTTGCTTAACTTAGGTTTGGAGTGTCACCTGTGGAATGGGGGCGGCCACGAACAACCTCGTGAGAAATGAAGGCAGGGATGCCTATAAAGCACCTGGCATGTAAGAGGCACTCAGTGAAGTGTCATTCTCTCGCCCCTGCCATCCCAGTGCAAACCATGGTCGGACACCCTGTGCCTGCCTCTGTCGCTCTACCAGTGGTGAAAGGCAGTTGACTGCCCTTCTTTTCCTGTCCGCTGCCAGGACCAGATTTGGACGCTGGGGAAAGTGCATTGAGAAGTGAATGTACTTGCCGGCTGGTGTGTGTGGGGATCTTTAAACAGCTGGATGTGTCCAGACCCTATCAGTCATCTTGCCTTCCGTTCCCCACGCATGGGTGGGCAGCTTGGCAGCTGGATTTGTCCTTGGCAAAGTTAAGTGGGGTAGAGTCACAGCCCTCAGGAATCCTGTACTCTTTTTTTTGGCCACACCGCACGGCATGCGGGATCTTAGTTCCCTGACGAGGGATCAAACCCGTGTCCCCAGGGACTTCCCTGGTGGTGCAGTGGTTAAGAATCCACCTGCCAATGCAGGGGACACAGGTTTGATCCCTGGTCCGGGAAGATCCCACATGCTGCGAAGCAACCAAGCCCGTGTGCCACAACTACTGAGCCTGCATGCCACAACTACTGAAGCCCACGCACCTATAGCCCGTGCTCTGAAACAAGAGAAGCCACCACAATAAGAAGCCCATGCACTGCAGTGAAGAGTAGCCTCCATTCTCCACAACTAGAGAAAGCCTGCGCACAGCAATGAAGACCCCACTCAGCAAAAAACAAAACACCCGTGCCCCCTGCAGTGGAAGTGCAGAGTCCTAACCACTGAACCGCCAGGGAATCTGTTGGAACCCTGTACTCCTGATTCTCCCCTCACTCCGCTTCTCCCAACAGGCTTCTGAGCGCCCTACTCCCGCCCCAACAGACGACAAAGGCCCCTGTCCAACGAGGTAAAAGTGGGTTCCTCAAAGGACGGCCCAGGTACCTGTATCCCTGGGATACAGGTTAATAATGCAGATTCCAGGCCCCTACCTCACACCCACTGACTCAGATATGTGCGTGAAGACTCAGAGTGTGTCTTAACAAGCACCCCTGAATTATTTTTATGCACAATTATTTTTATGAGAATCTCTGGGTTAGAAGGTGCAAATGGTTTAATATTCTCACCTGTCTTGCTGTCGCCACACTATTCAATGTGCAACACTAGGCAGGGAGGGTTGGAATTTCTAGAGTGCTTTGGCAAAGTCCCAAATGAGAGCCTGAAACACCCCACATCAGGCATCATGACTTCTTTCCTGGCTGAGAGCGACCAGTTAAAGCCTTTCCTTCCAGTAGGTGAGAGGCATTTAGAGGAAATGACTTCTACCCTGCACTTGGCTGGACGTTCTCGGTTGGTGTCTCTGGCTGGTGTCCGTGTGCCCTGGGAGGAAGGGCCCTCCCTGGCCCTGGCCTAACGTGTACCCAAGTCTCCACCCTTCCTTGATTACTGGAAGAGCTCTGGGCTTGCTGTGCTGATAGAAACTTTTCCGTATTCGGGACATTCCTGGCGGTCCCGTGGTTAAGACTCCGCACTTCCACTGCAGCGGCACAGGCCCGATCCCCAGTGGGGGAACTAAAATCCCATATACCGCATGGCCATAAAAAAAAAAAAAAAAGAAACTTCTCTGCATTAATAAGAAATTTTAACCCAAAGGAGGGTCTGATGGAGAAATTCCAAGCACTTGCTATGTAATGGAGAGGGTCCTTCTGGGGACCTTTCTCCAAGAATCCGCACTTTAACAAATATTTATTGAGTACCTACCCTGTGACAGGCCCCAGGCTGAGTTCTGCGAGGGGCCTGATGGTGAATGAAAACTCATTTTTCTTCAGATTCCAGATGATGGAGGGCAAATCAGGAAGGGATGGGGAACTTCTGGCCGTCTCCAGCCTCTCCCTCGGCCCACACCAGGGCCTCGGCCTGGGAAGCCTATGGAAAGCCGGCACCATAAGTCAACGGAACCAGTTGTCACATAGCCTGTGGCTGCTGCGAGCAAACTGGATGTATTAAGCAATATTAAAAATGCAGCTCTTTCTGATAATTTATTATGCACATTTCATAAACACATTATAGTCGTCACAGTACATTTACTAGCACTGGGCCTACCAGTGGGGAAAAGTTAACACTTACCTAACGATGTTATTTCACAGATGCTCAAATGCTCTTGGAGCTGTTGTGATGGGCTAAATGGCTCAAAGAGATGCTCGTCTCCTTTTCCTCCTGGGACACCTGGTCAGCGGTTTGCAGACCACAGGTCTGTGAGCACCCACCCTTCTCGCTTTCTGAAGCCTAGAGATGGAGGACCTGGCCCAAGGTCACAGGAGGCTGACTCAGCACTCGCACCCAGGGGCTGAGTGGAGGGATTACGGCTCTCTCTCCCTCTCCTCACAGGCCATGGTCTGGGCTGCCGGACTGGAAAGAGGCCGAGGCGAGATGCTCACCTGGGAGGAGGGGCTTAGCCCAGGATCACCCTGCCTCTGGCCGGAGATCAGATGCCAGGAAGGGATGATGCTGAGTCTTTCGGGGAAAGGTCCAGAAATAACCTGCTGGAGGACGGGGGTGTAGCCTGAGGCTCAGGTGACAGCAAGGATGAGGCAGCGCCCCTCCCCCCACCCCAAGAGGCCTGGGGACCGCTGGAGCCCAGGGGCTTGTTTGAGAGTCTTCTGGAGTGGGGTGAACATTTCGGCATTAGGAATGGGCTAGAATGGGCAGGAGCGCTAACTGGCAGTCTTGAAACTGAGAGCCCATAGCTACAGACGTTCCCTCAAACAGCTTTGAATTATGATGCAGTTCAGAAGATATTAGCAATGCAAATGGTGGTTTCCGGTTTCAACTCATTCTGCGTTTAAAATTTATAAAATAGTTCAGTCATACAGAAAAGACCTAGAGTATAAAGTGAAGACCAACCAGCCAGCCTTAAAACAAAACATTACAGGTTTCTCAAAAAGCTAAACCTACAAGGGTGAGTCAAAAATTATCCCCACTCTGGCTGTAGAATTTACAGAAGTTTTCATATAACGAGTGTGGATAATTTTGACCCACCCTCGTAGAATTACCGTACAACCCAGCAATTCCGCTCCTAGGTACAGACCCAAAAGAATTGAAAGCGGAGACTCAAACAGATACTTGCACATGAATGTTCATTACAGCATCATTCACAACAGCCAAAAGGGAAACAGGCCATGTGTCCATCAACAGATGAATGGAGGGACTTCCCTGGTGGTGCAGTGGTTAAGACTCTGTGCTCCCAAATGCAGGGGGCCTGGGTTTGATCTCTGGTCAGGGAACTAGATCCCACGTGCATGCTGCAACTAAGTTCAAATGCCAAAACCAAGGATCCCACATGCTGCAATTAAGAAGCCAGAGAGTCACAACTAAGGAGCCCTCAAGCTGCAATTGAAGAGCCTGCCTGCCACAACTAAGGAACCCACATGCTGCAGCTAAGAAGCCTGCCTGCTGCAACTAAGACCCAGCACAACCAAAATTAATTCAAAACAAACAGATGAATGGAGAAACAAGATGTGGGATATCCATAGGAATGAATTCTGATCTATGCTACAACCCGCATGAAAGTGGAAAACGTGTTAAGTGAAATAAGATAGACACAAAAGCACAAATACTGTATGACTTTCCTTGTAGGAAATGTCTAGAACAGGCAAATTTATAGACACAGAAAGCGGATTAGAGGTTACCAGGATCTGGGGTGAAGAGAATGGGGAGCTTAATGGACACGGAGTTTCTGATTGGGGTGATGAAGATAAAGTTTTAGAAACAGAGAGCAGTGATAGCTGCACAATATTGTGAATGTAATTAATACCACTGAATGATACACCTAAAAACAGTTAAAATGGCAATTTTTTTGTTATATATTTCACCACAATTTAAAAAATTACAGACGCATTTGAAATCCTCTGATATTCCTCCTCCATTCCATTCCTCTCCTCAGGGGCAATCACTGTCTTGAATTTGATACTTATCACTCCATTCATTCATTTTTATGTTATTAACTATGTATGCATCCGTAAACAGTATATGATATTATTGTGTACATCTTAAAACTTCATATAAATGGTATCATTCTGTACACATCCTCATTCAACTGATTTTTTTCACTTACCACTGTGAGATTTATTCCTGTTGATGCATGTAGCTAGAGTTTTGTTTTCATTGCTGTATAATATTCCACTCTGTGACTACGCAACAATTTATTTCTCCTTTGTCTTGTCACTGGACATTTAGGTTGATTCCCATGCTTTGCTATTATAAACATGTTGCCATGGACATGTCCTGTCTCCTGGCCCACCTGGGAAGGTTTCTTTGCAACTTCCTGGATAGGGAATTGCTGGGCTGAAGGACATATGCATCTCTTGTTTGATCAGATAATGCCAAACTGCTCTCCACAGTGGTTATGACCATTTCATTCCTATCAGCTGTGTCTGAGAGTTCCAGTTCCTCCACATCCCCATCAATGCTTGATGTTGCCTGACTTTTGAATTTTTGCTGGTCTGATTGCTGTGAAAGGGCATCTCATCACGTTTAATTTTGTTCTTGCTACCTAGGTGCTGTTGCATTTTTTTTTTCCCACTAAGAGTGGGCATAAGCTGACAATAGATAAATGTAGCAAACTGAAAATTGAAGCATTTCTATCAATAAGGGGTAGGTTAAATACAGTATGATTCACCTTTACAATGGAATATTATTATGTAACCATTAAAAAGGACAAGGCAGCTCTGTGTGCACTAATATGGAGGATATATTGATATTCTCATGCCCTAATAATGTTTTCATCACAGATATATTGTTTAATAAAAAAGGAAGAGGCATAAAACAGTGTATTCCCTTTGTATATAAATAAAAAGATATGTATACGTATTTATATCCACATGAGATACCTCTGAAAGAATAAACAGGAAATTGCTAAAAATAGTTCATCTGTGAAGGGAATGGGGGAGGGGGAGGGAAAATTTTCTGCTCTGTGCATTTGTACTATATACATGTATTACCTGTTAAAAAAGAAATTCATAGCGACAGAAGGCAGAACAGAGGATACCAGAGGCATGGGGATGCAAAGTGGGGGTTATTATTTAATGAGTATAGTTTCTCTTTGGGATGATGAGAAAGCTGTGGGAATGGGTAGTGGTGATGGTTGTACAATGTTGTGAATGTATTTAACCCCCTGAATCATACACTTAAAAATGGTTAAAGTGGCACATTTTACGTTATCTATATTTTGCCACTATAAAAAAGTAAGAAAAGAATATGCCCATGATGAAGAAAGATTTTAGTTGTACCCTTTAAAAAGAATAATTATTTAAAACTTTGTTCCTTTCTGAATCTCTGGCCCCTGAAGATAAGTCCTAATCCTGGCTCCACAGGGCGATGGTGGGAGCTGGGAGCCAGGACCTGGGTTCAGCGGGCAGGGGTCTCCACCGGAGGGGAGCCGTGACTTCCTGAGTCCCTCGGAAGGCAGGGATGCCAGCTCCTGAAGCCTCACCTTGGTTGAGCACCGTCTAACTCCCCACCAAGACTCTGGCCCCGTGAACCTGGTGGCCTGGGTGTCCCGTGCAGCTCTGGGGTTCCCCAGCCCCACGCAGCCTTCCACTGCTGCTTCCCTCTCAGCCCTGCCCCCTGGACTCGCAGACCCTGGCTTCCCTGTAAACAAGGCCTCTGATGACCTGGGCCTCTCCCACCATTTTGCCCAGCTTGACCCTCCTCCATCCAGTGCCAGTGGAGTCCCCCCAAATCCCTCTGATGTTCTACCAACATGCCGTGCCCCAGCCCCCACCGACACACCCACCACCCGCTCCGTGTCATTCTCACGGCTCCTGATGCCTTTTGCCCACCACAACGACAGCCCCGGCCCGGTACCCCTCCACCAGCAACCACCCTCCCAGTGGCTTCATGTCAGCCACCACTTCCCACGGCCACACCCTGCTGTGCCCTGTGGCCGCTACTTCCTAAATCACACCTGCATCCCAGGCAGGATGGGAAGATCACACACCAGAGAAGGGAGACCTGGTCCACAGGGCAGAGCAGCGTCCTTCAGGCTCCCCTGCTACTGAGGACACCCTTGCCCGCTAGTCCCCACATCTCCACCTGCCCCGAAACTCTCTGAGGGTCTCAAGCCCCCAGCAAAAGCTCAAAGCACAGCCGAGCAGGTGACACGCCCTAACCTGGCATTCCCCAGCCTCCATCACTTATGAACCAGCTTCTCAACCTGGACCTGTGTTATTATTTCCTTTAAATCAACTTGCATTAAAAAATGCTTTTAATACTCAGGTTAGCTTTGCCCTAACCGTAATATCTGTGATGGGAATCGATGCGCTGGTTATATTTCTCTACTGTACATTAAAATAAACATATAATTATTACAATAAAATCATTTTCATTAAGTAAATGAGGTTAAGTCAGTTGCCCAGGGTCTCATAACCAGAAAGAGGCAGAGCTAACACTTGAGCCCAGGCAGTTTGGCTCCAGAATCCACATGCTGATGTGTTCAGCCCTGTCACGCCCTGGGCTGTGACATCACTGTTCTCCCAACCCCCATCAACAGGCCACGTCTGCCACGTGCTGAAGCTGAAGAGGACAGGACACAGCTCTGTGCAGGTGTGGTGGGGGTGGGCGTCAAGCCTCACCGAGGTTGCCTGGCATCCTCCTGGCATCCTCACACCAGCTCTGGGCCAGCCCTCCCCCTCAAAGGCCGACGGCCCATGGGGCCACGCCCCTGCAGGGCCAGGCCTTGGGGCTCACCTCACACCCCCTTGGAAAGCCCAGCACCTGAGTCAGGTTGGTAGCGTGGCAGCCCCAACTCCCCTTCTCCATGGCCGGGTTGTGAGCCCCCAGCTCTAGGTCCTCAGCGACCGGCCAGCGCGGGAGGTGAGGCCTCAGCCTCAGTCCTGAAACGTGAAGGCTGAGAGTTAGGTCAGCGTGGGGGGAGGGGGGGCTGGGGGAGGAGGAAGGGGTCCAGTCAGAACGGCTGGCTGGTGGTTGAGCCGGCTGCCGCTCGGGGCGGCTGGGGGGGGGTGAAGCGGGGTCCTACAGGGGCCGGGGGGTGGAGGCCTGATGGCCTTGCTGAGCCGCATACCCCCCCTCCTCCCTAGGGGCTACTCACCCGCGGGCTCCCCTGCCTCCTGGGCGAGTATGTGAGCGAGTAGCTGTGTCTTAGCGTCCAAGACTCCAGGACAGTGAGGTGTCCTCACAGCTCATCCAGCCTTCCCTCCCACTGCCAGCCTGGTGCCCACACACCCTCCCCACCCCCCACCCACTGCACACACCTGTGCTGCCCCGATGCTCAGGTGGGGTTCCTCCGCGGTCAGGCGGTCTTTCCACGGTGCCCCCTCGTGGCCGTGTCTGTGCCCAGCGGAGCACGCATCTCGCTTTCTGCGACGTTTGTTCCAGTGTCTGTCTCCCCGAGTTTCTTGAGAACTTGGAGGGACGGCTCCATCTTTGTGGCCCTCAGGCTGTGGGGTCAAAGGTGACGTGCCTCTAAAGCCCTGGAGGGTTTCAGCCCTGGGAGCCCAGGCAGCAGAGGCAGGGCAGGGCCGGGAATCACACACAGTCCCAGCCTTCTGAAGCTGGAGGTCAGACAGACTTCCGCAACACAACCAATCTTTGTTACCACGGAATCCTAGGCCCAGAGAGGTGACCTGCCCTGCCCAAGGTCAGTCAGTCACTCTGAGGCAGGCCAGGGCTCGTGGCTCTGTGCCTGCCTCTGTCTGGGGGACAAAGAGGGTGGTTCTACCCTCTCCTGCCACCTGGGATCCTTTGGGTGCAGCCTCCAGCTCAGGACTTGAAACACATCCCAGATAGGCCAGTGGGGTTTTCCTGGGGCTGCTCCCTGGGCCTTACCTGGGTTCTGGTGGCCCTGGTGGTGACTGTACCTTGACCCCTTCCCACAAGGCTTTAGCAGAGGGTACTTAGTCCTGAAGAGGAATCCATTTCCTTTGCTTCTTCCTACCCTCCCCTGCCCGGGCCCACTGATTGCAAGCCTGGGTCTACCTCAGGGCCTTTGCACTAGCCAGCAACACCTCCCAAACATCCTTGGACCACATCGTCTCATGGTGGGGCTCCTCCTCTCACTCCTCGAGAGGCCTGACAACCGGAACCTGGCGGCTGAGTTCAGGTCCTGTGTATTGTTCACTGTCTGTGACAACCGGAACCCAGCGGCTGAGCTCAGGTCCTGTGTGTTGTTCACTGTCTGTGACAACCGGAACCCGGTGGCTGAGTTCAGGTCCTGTGTATTGTTCACTGTCTGCGAGCTCCTCGGAGGCAGGAACCCAGCACAGTGCCTGGCCTTGGCTGGCGGGCACTCAGTTCACAGTGGTCGAAGGAAAGAATCAAACACATTGGCAGCTGGGCCAACCAGAACCAGCCGAGGCTGCCGGGGTGAGCCTCGGGGTTACAGGCAGGGCAGCTGTGGAAGGACGGAGGCCTTGCCAGCCCGTCCGGCTCCTCCCTGCCTGCACTAGCTCCCACCCTGGGCAGGCGGTGGCCTTGGAGACAGCAGCGTCTAGAGGGAGAAGGGAGGGACAGCAGAGGGTCATCCATCAGCCAGAGACGTGGAGAGCCTGGGAAATCAGGGAGGCTGTCTGAGGCTTCTCCACTAAGTGTCTGCCTGGTGCTCTGGACGTGTGTGAGCCTGGTGGGCAGGCGGAGGGGTGCTTCAGCCCAGCTCCTATGGGGACTGGGGACGGCCAAGGCAACCCCAGGGACACCCTGATAGAGGAAGGAGGACAACGCTCTCCCCCTCCCTGTCCCCCAGGCATTTCAGTGTATGGCCAATTACCTTATACAGCCTTCACCCCATCCTGCAAGGCAGGTTCACTGTTTTATTTGAATTAATTTGGATTTCAATACACAAGGGTATAGAGGTTGACCTATCAAACCCCAAAACATACCCACCAAAATCAACATTTTCATCTTCTTTTTTGAGGTTTTTTAGCTTAAAAAATGTGAACTATAACAGAAAATCACATATAATGCAGATGCACAGCGTAATGAGTAGTTACAAGGCAAACAGTGGCGTGATCACCACCATCTCACAGAAGTCATGGAGCAGGGAGTCACGACCCCACCCCCACCCCCAGCTATCCATGCTGTGTCTCCTATTCCACGTTTCCCCTGCCTCCTACATATTCTGATTTTCATGACACCATTGCCTAGGCTTCCTGGTCTTTTAAATATATAAATACAATAAAACTTTACAGGTAAAATTTCCCTTCCTGAGTCCCATCCACTCAGCAGGCAAGCATAATTATGATACGGCATTCCAGGCTCTGTTTGATGTTTTTACTGTGTATACTCGTATCAGAGAAATACTGTTTTATACAGTTTAAAACTTTTCACAAGTGGCCTCAATACTGCGTGTATTATTCTGCAGCCTGCTTCATCGCTCAACTCTAAACGCCTCACCAAAAAACAGCTTTATCGAGGTATAATTTATACACCATAAAATTCAGCTGTTTCAAGTGTATGATTTCATGGTTTTGAGTAAATTTACAGTTGTGCAACCATCCGCATAGTCCAATTTTAGAACATTTCCATCCCTTCAAATGAGTCTAAGTGCTTTCTTGTTTTCTCTCTTTTCCTCTAAATGCTTTTTGATACACATTTTAATAACTGCCCCTATAAAGCTCCTACTATGCACCACGTGTTCTAAGAGCCTTGCCCATGTCACTCCTAATCCTCGCAGAACCTCTGTAAGGTGAGTTCAGAGAAGGTGAGAAGCCACCCAGGGTCCCTCTGCTAGAAACCAACGAAACAGGCTGGGAACGCAGCCACCTGAGCCCAGAGCCTGCAGAGCGGCCCCGCTCCCCGGCTGCTCCGCGTCCATGTGTTTTTCCTGCTATAAGGTGCGTTGGGTGAACTCTTTTATCCCATAGGTGAGATACTGCAGCTCAGAGGGGACAAGTAACTTGCTCAATGTCCCTGGGGAGGGAACTGGCAGAGCTGGGATTCGAATCCAGGTCTGACTCCTGAGTCCCCTTTTTCTGGTCCCCTCTGCTGCTTTTCTCTTTTCATTACAGAAAAAGGGCAAAAGGGAGGGAAAGTACAGGGAGGCTGGGTGGAAACGGAGAGAGAGATGTTAGAACCGACTTCTAAATTCGTGCGTGTACCCACAGACACACAGACACAGCCGCACACACCTGTGTAGGTGCACATCCACCCAGGTGCACACGCACAGCTGCACACGCACAGCTGCACACACACAGCTGCACACACACTTGCCTGACCAGACTCAGAGTTCAGAGGCGCCTTGCGCTCAGAATGGAGAGAATGTCAGTGTGTGTGTGTGTGTGTGTGTGTGTGTGTGTGTGTGTGTGTGTGTGTGTGTGGTGGGAGTGGGGGGTTCAGCCTTGCTGGGTCGCTCGGTGGCCCCTCTGCCAGGGTCCAGGCTCGGGAAATGCTTCATGGGGGCAGGGCCCCTCCCTGCTGGGAGGCTGGACCTCTGTTCCCACAGCCCCCTCTCCTGCCCCGGTGCCTGCCTGCCGAGGGCCTTTGCTAAATAAAGTCTCAGCCCCAGGGAAACGGAGCTGGGCGTGATCTCTGGGGACTTCACGGAGCTGTTGGAGCCACCGGGCCAGTCCGGCTCCTGTGTTGCCAGGAGCCGAATCCACCGTGTCTCTGCTCACTGGCCTAGATGCTTCCTGTCCCCAAAGATCATTCCTGTCCCTGGACTCATTTCAACCTACACAGACCTGCGAGGGGCATGGGAGTCCCATTGAAAAAGCAAGAGCGAGACTTTCCTGGTGGCACAGTGGTTAAGAATCCACCTGCCAATGCAGGGGTCACGGGTTCGAGCCCTGGTCTGGGAAGATCCCACATGCTGTGGAGCAACTAAGCCTGTGTGCCACAACTGCTGAGCTTGCACTATGGAGCCCGTGAGCCACAACTATTAAGCTCATGTGCCACAACTATTGAAGCTCGCGTGCCTAGAGCCTGTGCTCCGCAACAAGAGAAGCCACCGCCATGAGAAGCCCTCGCACCGCAACAAAGATTCATCTCTGAAAAGGTAGTGGTTGCCGTGCACACCCTGGGGGATCCTACAGCGAACAAGAGGTGCGTTCTGGATGCAAATCCAGCCTGTGTGTCTGCTCCACTTGGCACAGGGAATACCCAGCCCCAGCCCATGCACAATGAGTTCCGGCATCCAGCCCCCAAGCCTTGGTCCTGCCTGGTGATTTGCAAAAGCTGGTAAGCTGACAGGTCCGTGATGAAGTTTTTACCCAGCTGTGGCAAAATGGGAAAAACAGAGGACAATGTAGTTACTTTTACACAAAGTTAAATTCCCTTAATTCAAAAAAGATGGTCCTTTCCTTGATTCTTTTTCTCTTCTGAACTGAGAGTGATCTCATATGATGGTTATGATTTTATATTCTTATTTGTCAAGACAAACACGTGAGCAGCTGCATGCCAGCCCCCAAATCCGGGGGAGATTTTGTTTCTGCCCTAAAGTTTGGGCCTCTTTAGGGTACCCATCACTTGGCCCACCTCAGCCTGGAATTGGGACCTCTCCTTCCGTATCAGTTCTCTCCAGTTTCATATCTGTATTTGCCAAAACAATCTAGTTGAGGAAGTCCTATCCAGGATGTTTAAAATCTTTATGCTACCATAAATGTTAACTCTGGATTGAGTTAACAACAAAATAGAGGGAAACTTTTTTTCTTCTTTAGTAGTCAAACTTCAAGGCAGTGTCAACCTGGGAACTCAGCCAGTTCCTGGGTAGTGAAGGAATCAAAGACCTCTGAGCAGTAAAAAAAAAAAAAAATGTCTTTAGAACAGAGCTCAGCTCGGAGTCCAAGCTTTGGCCTGAACGGAAATTAAGAACAATGGTTTGGCAAAGCTTGTTTATTTACCTTCCACCAGCTAACGCGGCGCCCCCAGGGGCAGTCGGCAGGAGACTGCAAAGGAGGCTGGTCTGTTGACGAGCATTTAGGGCAAGGCAGCAGCGCAACACACTGGGGCCAGTTAGTGAAGGAGGGGCAATGGGTCTCCTCACGTCCACAGCACCCTGAGTAGTCAAGCAAATTGTATAAGATGCTTATATTTTTTTTCAATTAATTTTTACTGGAGTATAGTTGCTTTACAATGGTGTGTTAGTTTCTGCTGTACAGCAAAGTGAATCAGTTATATATATACGTATATCCACTCTTTTTTAGATTTCCTTCCCATTGAGGTCACCACAGATCAAGGGAGAGTTCCCTGCACAAGATGCTTATGTGTTGGTCTGGGAAAAAAAAGTGGAGCTCCTAATACACTTCAGAAAGAGTTCCATAAAATTGGCTAAAAAGCAAGCATAAAACCAAAACCATAAACAAACAGACAAAGAAAGGATAAACTTCAGTTGTCTGGAAGCTTCAGAGAGAGTGGAGAACACTACAGGGTGAGTGCCTGGTCTGGGTAAGAGGTGGGGTCAGACAGCCCCCCCCCCACCCCAAAGCTCCTGTGCAGGAGCAGGAGCTTACCTGGGGGAGCTGCCTCCTGGCATGGGCCTGGTGCCCCAGATGGTCCCAGGGTCGTGTGTCCAACTGCAGTTCCCAGCCTCCCCTGATGGAGCTTGCACCCGGAGTTGGGAGTTATTCTGTCCCCTCTCTGATCACGTGCAGTGGGCACAGCCAGAGAGAGAGAGTGGGCGAGTCAGGGCATTTACCTGAGTAAATGAGTGAGGCACCAGTCAGAGCAGGTGCCACGCATTACTTCGTGTGACCCTCACTATTGTTATCTCCCAGAGACTGAGTCTCAGAGAGGTTAAGTCACTTGCCTAAGGTCACACAGCCAGAGCTGGAACAAGAACACAGCTTTGTCGAACTCCAGGGCCTGGGCTTTCTGCCCGTGACTCTTTAGCCAGCTGGTGGCAGATCCTGCCACATGGGGCTTCCAGGGAGGACACGCCTGCTTGGGGCCAGCTGTGCGCCCGGCCTGGGATTAACCTCACACTCTCTCGCACCCCCAGCACTGTGTGGACAGCGGCAGGCAGAATGCTTTCATTTCTCTTTCCCCAGACAGCAGCTCTGACACCTTCAATTTCTACTGCGATCACAGTGTTTTCTGAGTCAAGCAGGGTATAAGGAAAATCACTCTTTCTGTGGAATAATTTATCATCTTGTTATTTCCATTAGCTGACTCTGTTTGAGCCTATTCCATGCTGCGCTGTTTGAATTCCCAGCTTGGAAACCCCTGGGCTGGTCAGGAAATACTGCTTCCCATCCCAGGAGCGGATGCGGGAGGTGCTGCCCGCAGATGGGGGCAGGAGCACAGTGGGGAGGGGCGCTGGTAAAAACCAGAGCAGGAAGGAGGGGACATTTTTGTTTCTTCTGACTCCAGGGGAGGGTGGGTGGTGGAGTTCCACAGGGCTCTGCTGGGCTGATGGGTGGGGGTGGCAGAGGCCTGCTGGGGGATCCACAGCCAAGGGGCCCAAGGAAGGCAAAGCCATTGGCAGGAAGGGGGGTGGTTCCAGAAAACTAGCAGTCTTGAGACCCAGGCCCTGGACCAGAGCACAGAGTAAGGCTGCTTGAGGATGCTGATTTTAATTTTCGACAAGTTGAGCCTCGGCGTGGGACCGTGTAGACGAGCACTAGCTTAAGAGCAGGGGGCTGGGCTTCAAATCCTCGCTCTGCCACCTGCTAGCTGTGTCATCTCATGCAAGCGGCTTACCTGCTCCCAGCCTCAGTTTCTTCACCTGCGAAGTGGGAGGAATATGTCTGCCTCCCAGTGTCATGAGGACTAGCATCCAGTGTGGCCTGTGGGACCCCGATGTCAACTGTTTAGGGTGAGCGGCACTTCCCAGTGTGCCTGGGACCTTTCCAGGCTTTGGCACCAAAAGCCCTGCATCCTGGGAAATCCTTTAGTTGTGGGGACACTGGGATGGGTGGTCACCCCGGCTGCGGTCTCCATGCTCTAGGAGGGGCGCCTTTGAAGTCCACTTAGGCATCCTGGGGAAGGCTGAAGCCTTTGCTAAGGTTTCTGCAAAACCTGGGGTGTTGGCATCACCTCTGGCTTGGGGGTCTTGCTTTGACCGAGTTGACTCCATGTTTGTGGGGTGGTTGTTATTTCCATACTAAGATTCTGAACCACAGAGATTCAGATGTGAAATTCAGCCCCTCTTCCCCCAAATCCGTCTCCATAAGGTACGTGAGTGTGCAGGGTGAGGTGGGAGCGGCTTACATCACTGCAGAGCAAACAGCACCACAGGGAACAAGACAGGCCTGTCCTTCTGCCCCCCATGGGGGTGTGCAGCCGTGTGGGGGCAGTGGTGGCCTCACTCAGGGATCCCCAGCTTCATCTCATCTCTCTGGCATCACTCTCCGACCTCTTGTCCTTCCTCTGCATTCCTGTTCATTTCTATCTCTTCTGTGGCCTTGGACCCCAGTTAGACTATGTTCTCGGCATCATTCACAATCAGCCTTAAAAAGTTTTTTCCTAAACAAAGACAGTTCCTTCCCCAAGAGGAAGGGTGGGGCCAGCCATTCGGATAACAGCAGCTTGCTGCACATGGAACCGTGTTGAATGATCTGTTTAGACTGGGAAGGGCCTCAGAGTGCGGAAAGGCCACACCGGGGATCTGTTCCAAGTTGTGCAGGGCGCCCTTCCCTGGCTCTTTCAGAGACGGTGCTCCTGGGCGCCCAGGGGTTTCCCTCCTGGTGCTCCAGCCCCTGCAGCAGAGCTGCTGCTGTTGTGAGATGGCTCCTTCTCAGCTGACACCTGCCCCAGGCTGGCTCTCACCCTGGATGCTACAAAGTCACCACCTTCAGGGCCAGAAGACCCTGGAGCACAGCTGATTCATCCTTTTACTTAACAGGGAAACCAAGGCTCATGCTGGCAAGGCAACCTGTCTGTACCCACACGCTCTGGAGGTAGCAGAGTCAGGACGGTGAGGAGAGGGGTGCAGCTGGATGGGCAGCCAGACTCGCTACTCCGCCCCCCAGGCAGCAGCTGCTTTGGGGCCTGGAGGCCTGGCATGCCGGCAGCAGCATACTAACGGGGGCTGCAAAGACCGGGTTCTCAGCAGCCCGGGTCTGTCTCAACATTGGCTCTTCCCTGGGAGCTTATCAGCTGCTTGGAATTGAGTGAGCCCCAGGCAGTGGACCCAACATCTTGTGGAAAGTATAGGCTCCTGATCTGCTGGCCTTTCCCTAGGGATGGAGAACAGACAGGCCCTGGACTTGGGAGTGTTTCCTTCCATCCATCCATCCATCCATCCTCCCTCAGGACAGCAGTCTATCCTTCTGTCCATGCTCTCTTGTCTTTTAATACCCTGGTCCACACATAATAACCATTCACTTATCTTTCCATCCACCTGCCCAACACTCCACCCACCCACACCTCCCTCCCTTCAATCCTCCCTTCCTCCCTCCCTCTCTCTCCCCCTCCCTCCATCCATCCTTCCCTTTCTCTCTCCCTCCCTCCCTTCTTCCACCCTGTCTGCCCACTTATCCACCTCCCCGTTTACCCCATTTCTCCACGCAGCAATATTTCTTGACAGCTGACCAGGGACTCAACGATGAATAAGACATGACCCTGCCTTTAAGGAGCCCGGGGTGGAGGTCGGGGGACGGACTCTAGGGAACCCAGCTCAGCTGCACCTCATCTAAAGGCAGAACCCAGGTGGCGGGTGCAGGGTGCTGATCTGGGCAGGCCCTGCCTTGGGGGCAAGGATGACAACACCCAGCTTTAGGTGCCCTTTCCCCATTAAAGAGCCTGGGCAGAGAGGTGGAGGAGCCGGCAGCGGGGAGGGAGAGGCTTCACTTGTCAGCTGCTCAGCAGGTACAGTCAGATTTAAAATGTCCCCAAAGAGTGTCTGGTGAGAGGCAGGGGGTGAGCACGCTGAATTATTTCTCCAGTAATTGGCACTGAAGCAGCTGCAGACATCCTGCGGTCTGCATCAAAGAGCTCAGAGCCCGGCCTGTCTCAGTGAGGCCATGGGGGCAGCTTGTCCGCTCTCCCAGGGTTCTTCCAGCTCCCACCCGCCTCTCTCCTCCCCGTGCCCGCCCTCGCCCCACCTTCCTTCCCTGCACTGATGGAGCCACCACGCTCTCCCTGGCTTTCTGCACAAGGCAGCCTGGGGGTGGGGCTGGGCTTGTGCAGGTCAGAGCCCCGGCCAGCTGCTGGGGAAGAGACAGGGACGAGGACCCTGGAGCACCGAGGTCCTTCACTGCAGGGGACAGCCTGGCTGGGGGCTCTGCCATTGTCTCCCTGGCAGGGTCCTTTCTCCCCAGATGGTCTGGGCAAGGCCAGTGCCAGGTTTTCCTTTAGTCTCATCCCTCCTGTGTGCAGAAGAGCCTTTGCTGGCCCTTCAGATGAGCAGTTTGAACTGACTGTTCACAGATGTTTTGTAAACAGTTGGATCTTTCTGTGTGTGTGTGTGTGTGTGTGTGTGTACGCGTGGTGTCCATCTCCCCTGGCAAGGGCCCCTCCCAGTGCATTTCTGGCTGGTGCCTGGGGCACCTTTCCCACCACAGGGCTCTCCACCTGGTATCCTTATCCCAGAGGCTTCTTCTCCCTCCCTTGGGGCAGAACTCATGGCTGGGGCAGGTGGCCTGGGGTGGAGGATCCAGACAGGTTGGTTGTTTTCCAGGGGCTTCCTTCCTGCTGCAGAACCAAATAGAGAGATCAGGTCAAAGGGCGCCCCTATGTTGGCAGTAGGGGTAGGGATGGGGCCCCCCCCCCCGCCGCCCCCAGGACGTCCCATCTCTCCACTCCCACCCCAGGGACCTCTGGGGAACAGAATTAGAAAACTATGTAGTCTAGTTCTCCCATCTCGTGGGCTGGCAACAGGGCCAGATGACCAGTGTCCCCAGTCTGCCCCACAGCAGAGAGTGTGAGGACCCTCCCTGTGAGGCCTTGACTGTGGATCTGGCCATGCTTACAGGGTCTGCGTCCAGAAAGAACAGCCAGGCCAGCCAGCACCAGCTTGTAATTTGCAGGGCCCAGAGCAAAATGAAAACGCGGGGCTCCCTGTTCAACATTACTGAGAATTTCAAGACAGTGACAGCAGAGCCCGAAACTGAGTTTGGGGCCCTGTGGGACTGTACAGGTTGTGCATGTGCCCAGGAGGCCAGCACCAAGGCCAGGGGGGTTCCAGCCATTGCGGGAGCAGCTGAAGTCCCTGAGTGATGGCTGTTCCCCATGCCATGAGCCACAGGGGGCAGAGAGATGCAGAAGGACAACATTTTGCTTTAGAAGGAAAGGCAGAGCCTTGTGTGCTGCTGGTGGGAATAGAAAATGGTGCAGCTGCCCTGGAAAACAGTGGTGATTCCTTAAAAAGTTGCATGTAGAACTACCCCATAATCCAGCCATCCCATATAGTCCAGCAATACACCCGAAAGAATTAGAACCAGGGTCTCGAATGGACAATTTTACATCAATATTCATAGCAGTCTTACTCACGATAGCCAAAAGGTGGAAATAACCCAAGTGACCCTCAACAGATGAACGGAAAAACTATGTGATCTATCTACCCAGTGGAATATTATTCAGCCATAAAATGGAATGAAATTCTGACACAGGCTACAACATGCATGGACCTTGAAAACACAAATCTAAGTGTAATGAGCCAGACATAAAAGAACAGATACTGCATGATTCCACCTACAGGAGGTACCTTGAGCAGTCAAGTTCATGGAGACAGAAAGTAGAACGGGGGTGCTGGGGCGGGGGAGGGAGGAAGGGGGAGTTTGTGTTTAACGGGCACAGAGTTCACTCTGGGGTGATGAGAAAGTTCTGCAGATGGTGGTGGTGACGGCTGCAAAACCATGTGAATGTAGTTAATGTCATTGGGCTGTACCCTTGAAAATGGTTAAAATTGATGATATGTGTATTTTACCACAATAAAAAAAAAAAGAGAGAAAAAAGGAAAGAGGGGCAGGTGGCATGGGAAGACAAGACAGTTGTGGGGGGTTGACAGCTGAGACGGGCTGGGGGCTGTGGAATTGCAGCTCCTGGTCCTAGAGTTCAAGGGTCACGTTCAGGTTTGGATCCCATAGCTCTGGGAGGAGCGGCAGGTCAGTCTGGAGACAGGCTCTGGCTCCAAAGGTGCTGAGAGGCTACTTGATTGATGGAAGCTCCTGGAAGCCCTCTAAGCCAAATCCACCTGCTTATACGTGGCCTGAAAAGACAGCCGCTTCATTGAACCTACCCTGGGGTGTCCCTATGAGGGAAGACTCAGGAGAGCACAGGGTGTTCTCAGCCCCGCTGGGTCAGGGGTGCGAAACAGTGTGCAACATGGGGTCAAAAATCTCTGTGCAGTGACTGAACTTTATGCTCATTTGTTAATTAGCAGCAGGAAAGTACCCCAGTGGGACAAGGGGCTGACTTGACCCTATTCACCTAGAAGTTTCAATCTGTGCCTTTCTCTGCCTGCACCCGGCTCCCTCCCCTCGCAGCATCCCCCACTCCCACCCCAGCAAGGGACTGCTTTGGCATCTGACTGCTCTGCATTCAAATACAGGCAGTCTTCACCTCCCTGGGCCTCAGTTTCCTCTTCTGTAAAATGGGAATATTAGAAGTATCTCCCGCATAGGAGGGTGAGCAGCCTAAAGCTTGCAGCAGGTGCCTGACTCAACAGATGGTGGCCATAATGGTTATTACACAGCAAAATGCTTCCTCTCTCCCAGGCCTTGGCTCAGTGGAATTGAGGGCTCTGTTTGTTGTCAGCAAACAAAGTGGTGTGAAGAGGCGGGGACAGAGAGGGAAGCAAGGGAGGGCACTGCCTGGGGTCCTTGATGGGCCTCCAGCCGGGCAGCTTTCCTCTCCGTTGCCTGCTGCTTCCGGGCACTCAGCACTCAGGCAGAACACACCAGACAGTTCACTGGAGAGGCAGGAACAGGCAGAAATAGAGATTTCAGGCTCCTGGCAATCTAGGGATGTGACACCAGAAAGTGGGTGTTTTCTCATTTGGGAAAGATGCCAGCCTCCACTTTTGTGCTGCTGGGCCTGTGGGTGCTCTTTGCTCCGGGGCTAAGGAAGAGCTGGGGGTGGCGTCTCTGTCCAGGGGTGGGATTGGCAGCAGGACTCGGTCCTAGGCTTGTCTCTTCATCCAGTGAGGCGCTGCGCTTTCTCTGCCAGCTTGGTCATCGCCCGCCGCTCCCCTGCCTGGGTTGGTCTAGGGGTGTCAGTCCAAGGAGACATAGGTAAACTGGTTCCACTAGATCCATGGGTCTCAGGGTTGGTTTCCCAGCAGGGACCATCAGCATCACCTGGGGACTTACAAATGCACGTTCTCAGCCCCACTCTGGAATTCTGAGCTGGAAGCTATGGGGTGGGGTCCAGTGACCTGCATTTTAACAAGCCCACCGGGTGATTGCCATGCTGCAGGAGGGTGGGGGCCACGTCTGCTTTGTCCACAACTGATCCTCAGCCTCTAACACTGCACTTGACAGCCCAGCAGCTGCCCAGTCAGTGTTGGATGAATGAACCATTATTCCCCAAGGGGAAGAGCACGTCCATCTGCTGTGCCCCAGGCTCCAATCAACCACCGCACTTAGCTTCCTACGTCATCTAAACAACTCCTGAGGCAAGCGCCACATCTGAATCCTATGGGACTCATGACTAACAGCAGTGGTAGGAGTTTTACACATGCTTTCAGGTTTTTAATTTCCACAACAGTCCCGTGAAGGAAGTATTATCCCCATTTTACAGATGAGGAAGCTGAGGCAGAGAAGTACCCGTAATTTCAGGTACTAAGTAGCGGAGCTGGGATTCGAAACCAGGTGTTCAAAGTTCATAAGCTTTCCACCTGTGGCCTCTTTTAGGAACTACTTAGGTTATCTGATATTTGGGACAAATCATTTCTATACTCCATGATTTTTACAGATGACAGAGAATACCCTTCCACCCCAAGCCATGAGGCTCAGGTCCAAAAGTTAATTTGTAAGTTGGATGCTTGAGACTCAGAAAGCAAGGATTTCTTGGTTCCCAGACTAAAGGTCCCTTGACTCCTGGCAGCTCCCAGACCCCGGTGAGGGGATCTGTGTCTCATCTCTGCCCTAAAGCTGAAGGCTTCCGGGGTTAACACATGATGAAACTGCTTCAGAACCCTCTCAACCCTGTGACACATCTCTGCGAAACACATTTGGGATTCACCTTGGCGGCTGTAAGGATTGGGTTCTTTTCCTGGACTAGATCTGGTCCAGGCACGAGGTCCTAGTGAGAGCTGAGTGTGGCGGCTTGTTCTGCATCAGATTCCTGAGAGCCGGGAGGCAGAGGCAACAGCCCCTTACAGGCCGGACATTTGGATATAGGGACCTCTGGGGCTGTATTTTCTCTACGAGGCAGGTCCTCATCTCCTCATCTTACTTTCCTGCTATGGCCCCAGGGCTCTCACCCACATCCCATGGGTTTATCCAGTTTGATATTTATTTTTTCCATGAAAAATTCCATTGTTAGAAATGTAATTTGGTATAAAGTTTAAAAACTGTACTACTGGGCTTCCTAGGTGGCACAGTGGTTGAGAATCTGCCTGCCAATGCAGGGGACATGGGTTCTATCCCTGCTCCAGGAAGATCCCACATGCCACAGAGCAACAAAGCCTGTGCGCCACAACTATTGAGCCTGCGCTTTAGAGCCCATGAGCCACAACTATTGAGCCTGTATGCTGCAACTACTGAAGCCCACGTGCCTAGAGCCCATGCTCCGCAACAAGAGAAGCCACGGCAATGAGGAGCCCACGCACCACAACGAAGAGTAGCCCCCACTCACCGCAACTAAAAGAAAGCCCGCGCACAGCAAAAAAGACCCAACACAGCCAATAAAATAAATAAATTAATTAATTAATTAATAAAAAAAAAACTGTACTACCACGTTTATAGCATAGGGCTGAAATCTCCTGCCCCCCTACCCCCACTCCCACCCCAAGTCCCTCTCTAGGCAACCCTTAGAACTCTTAGCCACTTCTGCTGGTGTTTACCTATGTATTGAAATCTCATGCTGATTCTATTTCTTGATTTTTCAGTTTTATATGTTATTATATATATGTCATGACACAAAATATCATGATATCATATTCAATCTCTCCATCACAGGTACGCTCCTTATCCTGTTTGTAGATCATTGTGTATCTCCTCTGTCCTCATGCTCCAGTCTGGGCTGGCTGGCCTTGGCCTCTAGCCCCCACACACAGCGACTGCCAGTATCCTGGGGACTCTCTTTGTCCCTCTCCTATGTTGGATCCCCAGTTTCCTGTGTTCCTGTATCCTGGTTTTCTCCCTTGTTTGGTTGGAGCACATCCTGTAGTAGCTGGCTGAGAAAGAACGTATGGGAGATAAATTAAAACAAAACAAAACAAAAACCCCTCATAAGTCTGAAAACATCTTTATTCTACTGTCATTGAGATTTGGGTGGATATAAATCCAGATTAGAAATTATTTTCTGCCAGAATTCAGAAGATACTTCTTCATTGTGTTCTGGCTTCAAAATCTGCTTTGAGAATTTCAAAGCCATTTTAATCCCTGACTCTTGGCATGTGACTTGTTTTTAAAAATTTTTTTTCTCTTTGGAAGGTTTAAACATTTTTTTTCTTTAGGATTTTTAACCTAATGTCTTGAAATTTCATAAGGCTTGCTATAGTTCCCTAAATTTTTTATTCTGAACGATTTCAGACATATAAAAATAATTCAAATATAACATATAATGAAATATATACATTACAAACCCATCTATCCATTGCTGAGATTAATGAAACATTACCAGTAAAGTTGAAACCGTTCCTTATGCCTCTTCTTCTCAAGTTGTGTCTTGAAATCTGTTGTTTATCCTTCCTATGCATTTCTTTATTCTTCTACTGCATAAAATATATGTTAATATATAACATTTTTGCATGTTTTAAAATCCCTACATAGTTGGTGTCATTACGCATTTATTTTTTCTGCCATCTGTTTCTTTGTTCAGCATTGTTTGGGAGAGTCATCTATACTGAGCGTGGCCTCTTTGACTATATCACAATTTATGGCTCTTTTCTTTCGTTGATGGTATTTAGGTGGTTTTCATTTGTTTCTCGGCTTGAAATTCCTATTAGTTGGAGCTTAGACCATCTGCATGGACCTGATCTTTTGGTTGTCCAATTGTCCTGACGTTTCCTTCCTACTTTGTTTTGTTGTTTTACTTTCTGGGAGAGTTTCTCACATCTTCCATCCCTTCTAAAATTTCTGCTATCATATATATGTATTTAATTTTCAAGAGCTTTAACACTTCCTTTTAAAAAATGACACTCTCCTCCTGTTTCATGCACAAATATCTTCAGAGGATTGTCCTCTGACCCCTTCCTTCTGTGTGCTGGAGTCTCTGTATCTTTAGCTGTTGGTTTTGGTCAACTGTTAGTGCCCCTGCCACTATGACTGCAACACAGCAGAGCTAACAGGAAGCTCTGTACATGAGGGCAGGGCTTGGGAATGGGGGCCTCACAGTGGTGACTGGGTAGAGACTGGGGAATTGTCAGTTTCAGGATGTGTCAGTCTTTGCTCTTTGCTCAGTTTCTCGGAGAGAAATTCAACGACGTCCTGCCTTGGGGTTGGCTGGATGGGCACAGGCCCAGCTGTGAGCAGAGGAAGGGGGCTGAGGGTCTCCCCCTTAACCATCACCTCACCCCAGGCTTTGGCTGGGCTTGGGGTTGCCAATCCAGAATCCTTCTAGTTCAGTCTTGGCCAGCTGTAAACGTCTCCTATCAAGGTCAGAGAAAGGCAGTCATGTGCCATCTGGGCTCAGGTCTAATCATTTCTTCCAACCAATACTATTTTCACACCCATCTTGAACTTCTGCCTTAGGGATACCTGGTCCCTCCACGTTCTGAGCATTTGGGGGGTTCTGCAGAGCAACTGGGCTTGCTAAGGGTTGGCTTTCTCCCTTGTAGACACTTTGGGGAGTGAGGAAAGCTGGCACGAAACAAGTTATACTCTCCCAATCTTCCAAAGTTTTCAGACCTCTCTTACCTGCTGCCATCTTTGCAGTTCATGCCATTTTCATTCCTTATGTCATTTTGGTGGGGTTTGGGGAGGCAGGGAAAATACAAATGTGTCCAGTCCATCGTGTTTAACCAGAGGTCCTTGTCCACTTTACACATATTTTTACACAGGTACATATAAGCTCATATAGTTCATTTTGACTATTTGTACATTTACTTTGTATTTTTACGTAGATGGCCTTGTTTTTCCCATTCAACGTAAGGCTTGTGAGCCCTTCTAACCCACGCAGATCTAGCTCATTCCTTTCACTGCAGCTTAGCAAGTGTTCCAGCAACCACCGTACCACATTTTTCCCCATCCATTTCTGTACTGATACATCTCAGAAACACAAGTGATTGTGGCCTTTTGATCAACACGCTGGCTCAATGCAAAATCTAATCTTTATTGTTTTTATTCTGAAGCATAACTTGTCACAGGGAAACAGTGAGTTTTTTTAACTGTCTGCCAGCGACCAGGGCAAAAGAGCTCATGGTGGAGGCCTGAGAGCCTGGAGAGGAAGGCCCTTCGAGGACCAGGCACAGGGCAGGCAGGAAGGGAGGGTGTGGACACCATACACACATAAACACGCATTCTCTCTCCTCCAGGAAAGCTTTTCCAGAAGTATCTGCCCACACCCGGAATTAAGTGTTTTTCTGCCAAACCGAGCCTACTGAAGAGCCGTGAATTAATGGCTTAGGGAACTTCGCGCCCAGCAGGGGACTCAGCTGAAGGCTGCTCTTTAGTGAGTGAATTCACAGTGTTCACTAGAACCCTTTCCAGCTCCATCAGCCCCCGGGGAGGGCAAGGAGGGCTTCCAAGAAACCTCACAGAGAGCCAGGTTCAACAGCGGCTCCTGGGCCAGGAGGGAGGAGGTTGCACCCAGGTCCGGAGCTGCAGGGGGACGAGAAGGATGGGCGGACGTCTCATCCCACCTGCTCTGGGCTCCTTTCCGGGCGCCATGCTCAGCTGTGAAGGGTCACGCTCAGGCTGGGATTTCTTCTTCCATGAATACAAATGTGGAGGAAGCCCTGCCTAGCACACTCTGAAATTGCAGTGCATAAGGGAAGGCCCCAGAAGGTGGGTCTGAAGGCCCTTCCAGTCCAACGAAGACGAGAGCAAACTTAAAATGAACATGGGGGAGCCTGGGGGTGGGGTGGGGCAATAAATAAGGCTCACAGCTGAGTGGAGGGACTGGGGTGGGGGTGGAGAGAGGGGTTCCCAGGAGAGAAGGGGTGCAGAAAGGCACTGGGTATGGGGGCAGCGGACTCGGCCGCCCAGACACTGGTTTATTGAGTCAGAGGTCGAGGTCGTGTCCGACAGGGCTGGCGGCAGAGGGCTCTAGGACTGGTCAGGAAGGAGCCGGGGAAGGTCTGGCTCCAGCTCTTTCTCTCTCTCTCAAGCTCTTCCACTGGAAAGTCTGCCCCGTGCACCAAGCATGCTCCTGCTCAGGGCAAGCAGAGGGGACCGTCGGAGGCCATGTCAGCAGCGGGGGCTCGCCCAGGTGTGCCTTTTACCTTCAGGGGAGAGAAAACACAGGCCACTATAGGGTGAGCAGAGGCAGAGTCCTGCCCCAGTGACAGCGTGAACTTTGGGGATGCAATGCCGGGAAGGTGGACTCCTTGCTGGAGGGGCCCGCACCTGAAGCACCACCCTGTCTGAAACTAAGCAGGGGGCCTGCCTGGGAGGGTTGGGGGGCTGAGCCCTGGGCAGGGGGGCCTACGTTCTGGGCCCAGCCCTGCCCCTCTGCTTTGCTGTGTCACTGCCGGCAAGCTGCCCAGTCCCTGTGCTGCAGCGCGGCCATCGACACCCACACTCATCAACACAGGTGACCCTGGGACGCCAGCAGGAGCAAATGGACACGGCAACATGAACCTTCCTCCGGGCCAGTCCTGTCCACGTGACAACCTAAGCGCTGCACGCTGCCTGCCCCAGGATTGCTGGCCATTTCCTGAAGACCTTCGCAGGCAGACGCACCACGTGGACCCTGGGTCTCACCCTCTCTATAACCCGCAAGGGACAGGATGTAGTTCCCACTGTAGTAATAATGGAACTGGCTGCCGAGAGATCAAACATTAGGTTGAATCCTATGGCATTGCCAATATTTAACTATTTTTGATCTAAAAAATGCAGTTTCATGTGGTTCGACCTGATGGTTTGCCCAAGTTCCCGTGGGTATTGGTGGCAGGGCTGGGACGAGAGCTCGGG
The DNA here is from genome assembly GCF_030028045.1 of Hippopotamus amphibius kiboko. NCBI lineage: Eukaryota > Metazoa > Chordata > Mammalia > Artiodactyla > Hippopotamidae > Hippopotamus > Hippopotamus amphibius. The sequence continues at coordinate 13,702,040 of NC_080202.1, forward strand.
CCAGCGTGATTGCAAAGTGCCCTCTGTGGGGGACTGCAGGAGGTGAGGGGGCTGGGAGAGGGTCCACTCCATGGCCACGCCCACGGTGCCTCCCTCCCTGAGACCTGCCCACCCACTGTCACAGTCCATCGCTGTCCCTGTTTCTCGTGCCCATCAAGAGGGGAAATGAGAGGGGAGGGGCGGGGGAGGGGAGGGCGGAGGAGGGGGATGGAGAGTGGACGAGCGCTCCCACGGGGTTTCCTGGTGGGTGTCCCCTGCAGCTGTCCCTTGCCCAGCAGGGGTGTCAGCTGCTGCGCTGTGGATTCCCCGGCTGCAGAGGCCCTAAGTCCAGCTGGGGCTTCTTTCTGGAAGGAGACTAGGGGCTGATCGTGCACCTGCACAATTTTCTCTGCTCGAGTGTGAGGACCCCCTTTCCCCCAAGTGCGTGATGATTCCAGGCTGGCCGGGGCAGGTGGGAGCTTGGATTCTCACCCTTGGCCTCCACACCCATCAAATGGGGATAATAAGCCTCCTGTCTACTTGGCCAAGACAATGCAGGTTGACCTTGGAGGTGAAGGGCAGGCCGGGCTCCATGCCGCCAGCTCCACGGGTCCCGAATGCTCCCTCTTAGGATCTGGGCCTGCCCTGGCCTCGGCTCTGTTTTGGGTGAGTTGATTCGGCTCCCTCAGCTACGTGGTAGGTTTCTGGAGGTCAAAGACTGTCCCCCACGGCACCTGGCCCAGGCTGGGCACACTGCCTGGCGCATAGCAGGTGCTCTCAAAACGGAGTTACTGGGCTTCCTAGGTGGCGCAATGGTTAAGAATCCGCCTGCCAATGCAGAGGTCACGGGTTTGATCCCAGCTCCAGGAAGATCCCACATGCCGCGGAGCAACTAAGCCCGTGTGCCAAAAAAAAAAAACGGAGTTACTGTGACTGTTATGGAGGCAGTGAAATACTTTGAGAGATTCTATGTTTTATAAAGCAGAGGATGGTAACCACATCATTAGTTACTGAGAATGCATAGGGACAATCGTCATTGTTCCCTTGGGCCCCTCTCTCTGTTCACTGTGGGCAGGCATGGATCTGGCTCGCCTCTGTTGCCCCAGTGCCTGGCACAGGGCGCGTAAAAACAGAGAATTGAAAACATCCCCTAGCACTCTCCAGTTCTGGAGCACAGATGAGGGAGGAGGAAGGCCATGGGGGAGGGGAGCAGGCCACGGGGGAGGGGAGCAGATGGAGAGGAGGTGTATGGGTTAGAAGGAGCGGCTTGGTACTCACCGGGGCCCTTTGGGTCCGGCCAGGGTGGGGTGCCCCGCTGTGGGTCTGCAGAACCCGTCCCGGTCTCGCTGGCCAGGCTGCTCTGGCTCCCTGAGAGGTGGCTGGGTGGGCGGGTGGGCCCCATCTTCGGTGACTCCATGCTGCCACCTGCAAGAAACCATGTGAATGGTTTGGGGCTGGGCCCTTTGGGCCTTGAGCTGAGACAGGGACAATCTCAGCCTGACAAGGAGCTGATCTACTGTCTCCTCATTTGGAATTGTGACCTGTACCTATGGGACTGTCTGCCAGAGTCCCTTCCCCTGGGAACGGCCACCCTGTCTTCCCCATCCACATGGTTGCCAGGTTCTAGCATGACCCTACCCTCTGGCCACTGCTGACTGGCCCCACAATCTATAAAGGCAGCTGAATGGGCCCTCAGGTCATTTCACTAAGGAAAAAGCAAGAGTCACCCACATGAAAACTGGCAGTGGACAAATCTGTGCTGCTCTCGGGGAAGGAGGGCGTGGGGGGGGGGGAAGCATGTAAATTTCTGTTAATCCAACGAGAGGGACATTCACTGCTGCCTTTACGAACTAAACAGTCCTCACTCAGACACGGTTGGTAGTCCCTGCCTGGCCAGGAGGGCAGAGGTGGGGCCTGCAAACTGCACTCCACCTTTTCGTCTCCTGGACCCTCTTGATCACAGCTGAGAGTCGGTGTGAAGAGAGGGGACGAGCTACGGTAGCAGGAGGGAGAGGAGTGTAAAACCTGCCCCGGCAACCAAGGCTGGCAGGTAAGTTTCCTCCACACTTTTCTAAGAGAGAATCTTCAGCGTGAAGGGGCCTAAGAGATCATCAAGTCCAGGGACAGTTTTCACATCAAGCATCACCCCGCCTGCTGATACGGATCACTGGGAAAATGGCACAGAGGAGGATTCTAAGGCCATGTCAGGCTCTGTGGGAGACAGTACCGTGAGCAACTAGTAATGTCTGCCATGGGCACAGGAGTGGGAGTCAAAGTAAGTGTGCCAGGCATTTGGCAGCTCTGACCTTGTCCAGACTGCCACCCCTGGCAGGAATTCCTTCTGTATCAGTTCTGACAGAAGATCACCCAGCCTTCCATTTCCTTCCAGTTTGGGGCAATTACTGAAAAGCTTCCTTCTTATGTGTTCAAATCAGCCTCCCTGAAACGTCTTACAAATATCCCAGTTCTATCCTTTGGAGGAACTTCGAATGAAGCTGGTCCTTTTCCTGGGAAGGCCCTTCATGTGTTTTAAAAGAAAGGAAAGAAAAATGTGCCCCAAGGCCTTCTCTGCATATACACCTGAGCCTCTCTTCCACTGCTGGGTTTTTTTTTTTTTTCTTTTTGCTGCTGTATGTGGCTTGTGGGATTCTCAGTTCCCAGACCAGGGATTGAACCCAGGCCATGGCAGTGAAAACCTGTCATCCTAACCACAGGCCACGAGGGAACCCCACTTTCCATCTGTTCTTGAGTGGTACCAACACTTTAGCTCCTGGTCATCCAGCTAAAGGCCCACTCTGCCTCCCAGGTCTTTAGAACAACTCCACAGACCCCCACTGGGGAGCTGCTGGGAGCAGTAGGCCCCGAGGAAGCACCAAAGCCGCAGCCCCTGGGGCTTGGGAAACAAACAGTGCTGCTTCCCACACTCACCTGATTCCTCCCAGGGGGTCTCACCTTTTGTGTCCCTGACCCCAGTGGGCGGGAGTCTGTCCTCTAGGCTAGAGGAGCTGAGATCAGAGTCGCTGTCACTGTCACTGGAAACCACTGGAAAAGAGACACCAGCACAGGAGGTCACCCCCACTGGCCACCAACAGCAGGTGTGTCGGACAGAGGGGACCAGGACAGGCTTCCTCCTGCCTGGACAAAGTGGCATAGGACCTGCACCGGCCCTGGTGTCCTATGGGGCATGGGGACAGGGGTCTGGGGATGGGGACGGCAGAGTACTCCTTTCTGCCAAAGAGGTGAGTCCTGGCGCGAGGAGGCTGGGACTCGGGTCCAGTGTGACCCACGCCAGCATGGAGGGCTCAGCCCCGGGGCAGCCATCTCCGCCCGTCACCTCCTCCCTGTGGCTGAGTCAGAAGCCTCCCCTTTGATGCAGGCCCAGTTGCACCTGACAACGCTTAAAAGTGCCCAGCCGTGCTCTGCAGAAATAATTCCAGTCCTCGCTGACCCTGATGGAGGGCTCCAGGCCCCTGACACACACTAACTTGCAGAAGGTTCAGAACAACCCTGCAGAATAGGAGATAACATTGTCCACATTTCACAAGCAAAAAAACCGAGGCCCTTGACCAGGGTGGGATTCTGACTCTGGCAGGCTGGCTCCACAGCCTGGGTTTGTAATCACTCCGATTCCACCAGAAGACCTGAACTGGGAGCCAGCAGACCTGGGCTCTCCCCCCGGCTCAGCCAGCAACGCCCGGTGGGGTCTTGTGAACGCAGCAGGGAGCCAGGCTCGTGGGGCTGGACTCCCAGGGCAGGGAAGGGGAGGGCGAGCTCCCGCAGTGAGCACCCGCCGCGGCAGAAACCCTCTCTTCTGGACTAAATGCGACCACATTTGGCTGGTTGATCAGCAGTGGGAGTCATAACACAGGATCTGTTCATACATTAAACGCTCTATTTTAATTTTAAGCAGAGAAATGTACATCCATTTGCCAATCTTTCGATGGAGGGCTTGGGAGCTTCTTTGAGACCAGCCCACATGGTCTTTCATGTCTAAACTACATCCATATTGTGCTGTCTGTGATTCCCAGGTTCAGTTTCTTTAAATTGGAGCAGAGCTTGAAGACACGGGCACGTAAAAATCCTCTATGTTTCCATTTCTCTCTCCCATTTTTTTTTTTTTTAAAACAGTTGTGCTGCCTACACCTAATTCAATAGCTTTTTAAAGCAAGTGACTTCTACCAAGGCTTAAAGCCTTGGTTTTACTGAAACAACTCTGTCCTTTCTGACTTTGTTTTCCATCAGTGTATACAACATTTAATTAAGTGATGTAATTATAACAGCAAGTACAACCACACAGAAAGGCTTGAGATCACAGGTAACCAGCTCGCACAGGTGACCAACTCAGCGGGTGGGGTAAGAGTCAGTGTGTCTTTCCCAGGAATGCAAGATGCTGGTTATGGAGGGAATTAGGAGGGGTTGAGTGCTTTCTGCCTGGCACTGTGCAGGCACCTCGCAAGCATTATCGTACTCAACCTAGAGAACAACCCTGAGCCATAGGAACCTGCTAGATGGGAGATAAGGCTGGAAAAAAAAATCAGTCTATACTGAGGGCAGCTAACAGGTTTCACCTGATGCTCCAGGTCCCTCTGGGGCGGCACACAGAGGAGAATTCTGATATTGCATTAATGCCCAGCAGAGAGAGAGCCTGGGCAGTTAGGGAAATCCACGGTGGGTACGGAAGGGGAGATGGCAGGACCTATGTCACGTAGATTCCACCCGGATCTAGCGCCTTCTGGAACGTCTTCATGCCTTCAGCCTGTGTCACCTTTCGGCTAAGGAAGTCACAGGTCATGAACCAGGCAACCAGAGGGCCTGGAGCTGGCTGACCACTTCAGCCTAGGAGATCCTTGACCCTCTGCTTCCACAGCAGAGTGGCCAGGCACACAGTAAGTGCTTTGAAAGCTTTAATGACTAATTGGTTCTTCCCTCTCCCTCATCCCCACATCCTGCCAGTTTCATCTCTTAAGTGGTTCTTGAATCAGTGGCCTCCTTACCCTGGTCGCTGCCCTTGCTTTGCTCAAGGTCTCATTGTCTCCAGCCTGGACTCCTGGGACAACCTTCCACCTGGGCCCCATCCACAGGCACCTCCTCCTGCACAGGCACCGCTAACACACATATCCTGGCTCAGCCTTCTTTACAGGCTCCTCGGGACCTGCAGGATCGAGCCCAAACTCCTGCCCTCTGTCTACTTCTTCCATCCATCCTGCACACCTGGCTCTCCTACCAAGGATTCCTCTAGCCCCACAAGGCCTGGAGCTCCTGCCAAACTGCCGGCAGCACCTCCTGCAGGGCCTGGCTTCCCTCTACCCAGAATGCCCTGCCTACCCCACTTCTCCTGGCTTAGTTCAGGTACCACCTCCTCCAGGAAGCCTTCCCTATGGCCGCTGCCTGGCTGGCTGAACACCCTGTGTATTCTGCTACACCAGCAGCAACTACTTTCTGCTGTAAGTGTTCTCTGTGTGTTTCCCCCAGCAGATCGAGAGGCTCTTTGAGGGCAGGGGCCAAATTGCACCATGACTGAGGCTGGCGTGCCTCTCCTGTGGAGCCTGATCCGTGTGGGTGGGGCAAGAACGATGCTAACAGGATCGCTTCCTCTGCTGCTCAAGGATTTTGCCTTTTCTGCTCTGTTTCTTTCCCTTCTTGCCCTCAAGGAAGAGCTCTGCTTTGGCTTTCTGGGCTTTTGTGATGTAGAATCAAAAGGAGCCGGGAATGGGAGGGGCTGTGGTCCACATTGCCTCCTTCATAGTATTTGAAAAATGCAAGTAAAGGCCTGACTTATTTTGCAGTTGCTTTCTAGGTCCCAGACTGGGTTTCTCTGATCATGAATCCAGCGAGACTTGATTTTATGGACACCCGTTTGATAAACATTTACGTATTTTTGACTCATTCGATGACTGACTAAACGCTGACCCTGTGGGTCCCCAGACAAAGAGAGTGGGAGGTGGCAGGAGGGAGCAAGCAGTACCCCGTCTCCCTTGGGGCAGCTGCAAAGGAATCGGGGTGGATTCTGCCCCCTCCCCCCCCGCAGGAGGGGGGTGTCCAGCAGCCTGCTAAGCAGTGGGAAATCCCTAAGGAGAACACAGTGACTGAGCTCCACTCTGGTTTCCCCATCTCTTTGGCTGAGATGCTTATGGATAATTGATTCCTACTTCCTGACTTGGAATGCTCTGTTTCCCCCATGCTTGATATGCAGGATCTTTGTAATTCTTTGGCGGGGTGGGGACTATGAGGCTGGGGCAGTGGGGGACACGACATGGGGCTTCATGGTGTGGAAATAATGCCTGGATCCTCTGGTGCTCATGAGCAGATGCCACAGGGCACGAGGTACCAAGAGCTCGAAAGGAGATGATGGCAAAGGATGTCCCAGGACTTGGGTTACGGTGGCCACTCCTTCACCCCACTTCTTCACTCTGCTCCCTGTTCTGTCATCTGTGGTACGTGGTCACAGCGTTGGGTTGAGAGTGGGCTTAAGCTGCAAGAAGATGGCTGTGCTATGTTGCGAGAGCATTTTTTTGCTGGGAGGGGTATGTCTTGTCTAAAGCGCAAACCCTGGAGGCAGGACTCAGGCGCCACGCCGCCTGGTTCCCATGTGGGAATCCTGCACCGTGCAATATTTGGGAAACATACATCTCCCTAAGTGACAGTCAGTTGGCTTGTTTTTTTTGTCTCCTCTTAGAGACCCCAAAGGGCCACAGCCATGGAAGGGGGGAGCAGCCCCAGATGACAACTGAGCTCACAAAGGCATCACAGAGCAGAGAAGCAGCGGGCGATGTCTTATCCCTTTTGGATACGTCTCCCTCAGCTCAAGCATCTTAGCTCATTGTGCTTGGGGTTTTGAGCAGGGGGCCAAGCCTCAGCTTAGAGGTCTTTGTGATGCAAACCCAATCCCCTTTCTAATCCACTCTAATAAACTCCACTCAAAAGGAATAAACCCAAGGAAATCAGCAGTGTCGATGCCCTGCCTCGGCACTTACATCAGTGGGACAGAAACACACTGAGGAGATGCTGCAGAGACCCATCCCTGGACAGAGCCCAATGCAAACGTCGTTTACCCAAATATTCCTCCGGCAGCAAAGGAGGAGGTTTTTCTTCTTCCACCCCCTCCAAATGTCGCTGTAAAACCCAAACCTTGGCTCATTTGCCATTCGATAGCTGCTGCCACCTTTCTCCCTGCACGGCAGCTGCAATCGTAAATCTTCCAGGTCTATTAACAAAGCTTTTAGGCTCATAAATCTTTTGGCCCTTGCTCTTCCAGCCTCAACAAAACACTCTGTGTGTCTGAAGGCTGATTTCTTCCCTCTAACTCCCCAAAGGCTGATGGCTTGGTCAGCGATGAGTGCTTGTATTCTGCCCACGCCTGATTTTTCAGATTGAAAACGGGAAAACACCAGGGAGAAGACTGTCCCCATAGCTTCCTCAAGAAGGAGGTGTCACTAAATGGATTCACCAGGGCTCTGCCAGGAGGCAGGGAGGATGGGGGGCCCCTGAACCACTTACTTGGGAACCTGGCATCCCTGAGATTTTCCCATCGTGCCCCAGCAGGGCTGCCCCACTCTGCCCAGCTCTCATCCTCAGCAGCGGACAGCCCCAGCACCAGCCATGCCTACTTCTCTGGGGACAGGCCAGCTTTTTTTTTTTTTTTTTTTTTACACCCTGGCTCACTCTTGGATGGATTTGCAATTTGACTGTCACCATGGAAACTCAGCGTTTTGGTACATAAAGGTGGGGGGGAAGTCTTCCCTTTTGGAAAGTCTTTCCTGACTGCCTCAAAGAACATGTGTGGCAGCTGCTGGCTTGTGGGGACACCTCGCCCGGGATGGTCCAGGGTACAGACAGGATGCTGGCCACTTGACCTCACAGTACTGCAGTGGGATTTGGGGGACTTGCGCCCTGGCTCTGCTCTGCCACCATCTCTCTGTGACCCCGGGGGCACTTCTCAGGGCTTCATCACGTACAAAAAGAGATCAACCCAGACAGCTTCCCTGGGTCTGAATCCTAGGATTCAACTCCAGGTCAGCTTTGTTCCGTCAGTGGAGAGACCGCAGTGCCCCTCTCTAGTTGAGAGGCGGGGAGATGTGACTTCTGGACCACACAGCATCCGCCTGCCTGGCACAAGGACAGCCAACAGCCTGCGAGCTTGGGAGGCCCTTGTGAGCTGCTGCTGCTCTGCTTGGAGGCTCCCAAAGCCCCCAGAAATTATGGGAATTAGAGAGGAAGAGAGATATTTTCAGCAAACATTCTGCCAAGGCAAAGCAGATGGTGGAAAATTTTGCATACTAAAAACAAAAAAAAATTTTTTTTTGATGTAAAGGAAAGATAAGGCCCTGGGGGAATGCAGAGACATCCCCAATTAGCCTTACCCAGCCCACCAGGCTGGTGCAGCTGAGAAGAGGAGTCACAGGGCTGTCCCACTTGTACATAGGGCCAGGCTTGCAGCCTGAAATCCCACCAAGATGCCTCCCAAGTCTGGGGCTCTGTTTGGTGGCAGCAGGAGGGGCTTGTGGGGGTGGTGAAGAGGCACCGGCTCTGAGTCAGACAGACAGTGTCCTGGCTCTGCCACTTCCCAGCTGGGGGACTCTGGGCCAGTTTCTTCACCTCTCTGTGCTCAGCGGGCCCATCTATGAAAGGGGGCGATGACGGATCCTTTCCTAGGTGGTTGTGAGCGTGAGCAGAGGTAACACAGCCAGTGTCTGGCACATGGTAGGTGCTTGATAGATGGGAGCTATTTTACTAGATGGGGGGGGGGGGGCATCCTGCACGCACGGCCCACACCGTCTGGTACGGGGCTGACCTCTGGCCTCAGCATGTTCCATGCCCAGGCCAGCCTCACAGGGGTGGATTCACCTTTTCCAGGGGAGCTTAGGTTTCCAAGTTGTGCTTCATGAGACACTGGAGGCACTAGGTGCCTTCAGAGGCCATTTGGAGGCCGAGCTGGGACTTGAACCCAGGCCTACCTATTGCTGGAATCTCTGCTCTATCCTCCTCGCCCAGGAGGCAGGGCACCCCGCGGTCTGGCCTCACCCCTCAGAAGTCCTCCCCTGCAGGCAGGCCAGTTCATCCTCTGCCTGCTCAACACGTTTCTCCCATCAGAGGCAGCGGCTGCGATGTAGGTGAGAAAAACGTCTAGTTCACTCCCAACATCTAGGACTGAATTCTAGCTCTGCTTTGGACACTCCTGGACAAAAATACCTTCAGCTCTCTGAACCTCAATCTTCTCATCTGTAAAATGGAGACAATAACAACTGCCAATAAAATATGATCAAGTAGAATGAAAGGCACTGCAAGTTTAAAAAGCTATACGAGCCTATAAATATTTTTAAAAATCAGATTCCAATTCATCCTCCAGGAACCCATCCAAATCGTGCCTCTACTGGAAAGTTTCTCCAGACCGAGGACAGAAGACAGGCCCTCCCTCGCTCTCTCTACAACTGCTGGGGCAGCTCTTCTGGCCCCTCTCTGATACTGTCTGGGATTGAATTTCTTTTCCTACAAATGCCTGCCTCAACTTCCCCAACTGTACCAGGAACCCCGTCACGGCAGGGCCACATCTTAACTGGTGTCCGGTTTCTTCCCTCAGCCCCCAACGCTGGGCCTTGGGCCAGGCTGGCACTCAGCAAATATGTGTTGACTGCTTTCTGAAAAAGCCTTCCGCGAAGAGGACACAGCACGGCACAGAGACAGCAGGACTGAAGGTGGTCAGTAAACTGGTGGTGAGCCGGGCTTTCCACCTGGCAGGCGCCTCCACGCGGCCTCTCCACGAAGGACGCTCAAGTGGGACGAGGCAGGCGATGGCGGCCTCGCCCTGGAGCCAGGGACAGACTCATGGGGGGAGGGGCTGTCAGAGGCCGGTTGCCATGGACACAGGATGAGTGGGCTCTGGGGAGGGGAGTGTACTGTTCACACAAGATCTTCTCTTCTTCCAAACCCGGGGCCCCAGGACAGTTCTTCCTTTGTTTTGGAAACTCCCTCCGGGGCCCCAGAGAGTCAGGGTCTGGACAATAAGAAAGGCAGCCCCAAGGCGACGGCCCTGTCCTCCTGGGGATGGGCTGGGTGGAGCTGCAGAGGCTCAGAGCCTGCCTCCCTCCCTCCCTCCCTCCTGGGCCCGCAGTCAGGAGATCTGGATGACCCTCCCTCTCCAGCTGCCAGATCACCCTGGGCCTCATTTCCTCCTCTCTAAGGTAGGGACAGTCACAGGACCACCACAGAGGGAGGGGTGAGGGTGTGGCACCTGGGAGCCCTCCTTCCTTGGTCCCCCCTTCCAGGCTGCCACCTGGGACCTCAGCAGGGACAGCACGGACCAGGCCAGGAACTGAGAGTTCGGGAGTGGAGGGTTTCCTGTGCTTGTTTACTCATTTGCCATTGATTTTAATTAACTCCCTCCTTGGGGCTTGCAGACAGACAGGAGGCACCAGATAATGAAGACGAATCCTCAGATCGATAGTGATGTGGTCGCCAGCACTGAAATCCTGTGGTCCTGCCCTGGCTGGAGGAGCTCCAGATAGAATGGGAGAGGGACGGATGGAAGATAAGAACAGCTCCTTCCAGAGAGAACATGATACTCTGTAGGGGGATGTAGAGAGCATTCAGGGAAAGGAGAAGTCAGGGAGGGCTTCCTGGAAGAGGTGGAATTTAAAGATGGGCATGATTTTGGCAGATCGAATGCTGGGACTGGGGTGTGCCAGGCAGCCCCGACAGAACAGGAAAGGCAAAGGTCAGGCAGGCAGTGGGCTTCTCTGAGGCTAGGACAGGATCAAAAAGAAGGCTCCAGACTCAGGCACCTAGGGGACAAGGGGCTGGTCTGGCTTGGATGTACTCTGCACTATTTCTCTCTGGCAGGTTATCGCTTCTGATTTATGGCAGAGATGAAGCAAAGTGGGCGCGTACCTCCTGCTGGCTCTTTTGCTGGGATGCAAGACGCACCTTCATCCGCTCCATGACGTCAGTGCTCTCCCTCTGTCCTTCTTTACGTCTCTGTGCCTTTGTCTTTGACTTCATCTCTTTGCGTCTCTCTTGTTGATGGTTAAAAAAAATCTCTCTCTGCCTTTGCTTCTCTTGTCTTTCTTTCCCTCCCTTGTGTGTCTTTGTGTCCCTATGTGTTCTGAGTCTTCTTGGGTTTGTCTCTTGGTCCCTCTTTCCATTTTGGTCGGTTTCTCTCACTCTCCAGTTTCTCTGCGTCTCTGTCTGTCTGTCTCTGGGTCTCTGTCTCTGTCTGTTACAACCCCTCAGAGTCTGGCCTCGGGGTGTGTCCCTCAGGTTCCCTCACTTGGGCTGGAATCTCAGTCCCTGCTCAGGCCCGTGGCATCTGCTCTCAGAGCCTGGGTGTGGGGATGGGCTGCCAGCCTCACCCGGACTCCCCATGGACCCCAGGGGCAACGGAGGCAGAGGCAGCCCGGCCCCTCCTTCCTGTATGGAGATCACTGAGCAGACAGACTCTCCCAGCCTCTGCTGCCGCTCCTGGACCAGTGCGCAGAAATCAGCTCGGCTCTATCTGCGAGGCTGGCCTCCGTCCCGTGATGGACAGGAGGCCCAGGGAAAGGGCTGCTGAGCCAAGTGGAGCCAGCACTGTTATCTCCGAGTCAGACAGGGCAAGCAGGCCCAGATTTATTCACTTCACCCAGGTCCCCGAAGGCTGAGAAACCTAGAGTGGGTGGAATTAAGTTGTAGGTTCACACGGCAAGACAGGTGAGCAGCTAGAGAGGGAAGGCCGTGTTGTACTTGGTGAGAGCTCTGTGGGCATCTGCTCAACTAAAGCCAGGCTGCCTGGGGGTGGGGCTGGGGCCGGTTTCCCCAATTCAGCTCAGGTGGGGATTGCAGGGGGTGGGGATGGGCGGCAAGGAGTCCCAAGACCTCACCTTGCAGCTGAAGTCATCCAATCAGCGGAGGCAGTCGTCGTGTTTGGACAGATTAGAAGCGACAGCCGTGCCCCTGACCTCTGTGGGGTGGCTAATGAGAGCCTCCTGCTCTTGGGAAATCAACCCCCAGGCCAGCGAGGACGCCCGGGACAGGCAAGAGCGCTGCAGGGGGGCAGGGGTGGGGTGCAGCAGTGGGGACAACGGTGGCTCCTGGAAGCTTGGGGCTTCCACGCTGGGGGTAGCCCCTTCATTCACACACGCTGGCACTGAGCGAACGTTTGGCTTCGCCAAGGGCTCCGAAGGTCAAGGCAAATTAGTAACGCGTGGGATTCTCTTTCAAAACCTAGCTATGCAAGACTTGGCCAGGCCTCTGTTTCCCTGAGACTTGGGAGAAGGGCAGAGTTTCCTGAATGTGAAATCCATGGGGATTTCTTGTTCTTCCTACACTGCAATTACAATGCACGTTATCTGACCTCTCCGTGCCTTGGTTTCCTCTTCTATAAAATGGGACAACAGTAGTACCCCCAGCACAGGTGTTGGGATTACACAATTGCACAGAGCCCAGCACGGGCTGCTGTCCATGGCAGCGGAGGCCTGAGACCTGCCGCTTTCACCTGCACAGACCCATAGGCAAGTGGCACCCAGGCCCTCAGCTGAGCCTGGAAGAATGGTGACCGCACAGAAGACCGACTGTCAGTGTTTGTCCCAGAAGGGCCCACAGTGGGCTTGGGCAACTCGGCACCACCCCGCCCCCAACTCCTGCCCCCGGTGGGATGGACAGCGTTCCCGTCCCCAAACGGCTAGTGGGAGCCACAGACAGGACGGTCCAACCATGACTTTGTTTTTTTATTTTTTGGACCTGAACAGCAGACCTACACCATGAAGTCTGGGGTCAATGGCTTTCAAGGTGCCGGGCTGGACACACAGCACCCTCCTCAGATGGTCAGAGGCAGCCTCTCCCTGCTCCTCTCTGAATAGTCCTTTCCGGCTCACGTCTGTCTGTGTGTATTTGGTGGTTTCTATTATCTTTAGACATAAAAAAAGCCCACATACTGCCAGCTGTCCAGGACTCTAGAACTCATGCAGGGTATAAAACGAACTGAGAAGGGAAGGTGGTAATGAACTAGAGACAATCCCGGGGACAGGACCGTGAAAGGAAGATGCAGGAAGTTCATAAGTACTTAGTGCACATGTCCAACAAGCCCGCTTACCTGCGAGGGGTTGGGGGGTGGGTGCCGCCCGGGTTTGATGGGATTGCACTGGCAGCACATACCAGGACTGTGTGTGTGCGTGAGTGGGTGGGTGTGCGTGTGAGGAGGGCGGGGCCACTGCTGAAATGGGGCTGGTCTTTCCCGTAGACACAGCTTCAATGTACAGTCTGGGAGCTGCTTTACCACCTGCTGGAAATTATTCCATAAAGTCTCATCCCCCTGGATTTGGAACTGTGAGATATGAATGCTGGAAGAGAAAGGACTCTGTCCTGGTCCCTGTCATCCCCATCCTACTCATGGGGAAACCAAGGCCCAGAAAGGAAGAAGTTCTTCCAAAAACTAAAGTTTTCTGGTCCGGGGGTCTCCTGTTAAAATGCAGGAGCTCTGCAAGGCCTGATCTCTTAAGCCCTTATTGGCGAGGCCTTGGGGGCAGTAGTGGTGGGGCACCCGCACAGAAGGCGCAGAACCACTGTGGGTAGGAATTGTGGGGTCAGGGCAGCAGAAGGGATGCACAGATGGGATGTGGTCAGACTCCTGTCTTCCACTGGTCAGCCGAAGGGTCAGTGAGTGAGTTAGGCTGGATATGAGAAGCCTTCACTTCCACAGAGATGTGTGCCCACTTTTTTTTTTGCAATAGGTCTAACTTCTATTCTCTCTCTTTCACAGGCATGTGGAAACAAGAACTATTTCACTTTCTTCTTAATAACCCAGCAAGGATGGTGATCAAAGAGTGTGAGGGGGCTTCCCTGGTGGCACAGTGGTAGGAATCCGCCTGCCGATGCAGGGGACACAGGTTCAAGCCCTGGTCCAGGAAGATCCCACATGCCGTGGAGCAACTAAGGCCGTGCGCCACAACTACTGAGCCCACGTGCTGCAACTACTGAAGCCTACACTCCTAGAGTCCATGTTCCTCAACAAGAGAAGCCACCACAATGAGAAGTGTGTGCAGCACAATGAAGAGTATCCCCCAGTCACCACAACTAGAGAAAGCCCATGAGCAGCAATGAAGATCCAATGCAGCCATAAATAAATAAATAAATAAATAAAAAGAAAAGCATGAGGGACAATAGGGAGGGGTGGGGACTGCGGCAAACCAGAGATTGCAAGGCCTGTGTGATGGGAGACGCTGCCACTTAGCCTGTCCAGCTTTTCCAGGGAGAGGCAGTATTGCCAGACTTTCTGATTTTCAAAAAAGAAGCCAGAACTCCCTATTCTTTTTAATGAGTATTCTCTACCTTTAAAAAAGTTGCCAATGAGTTTAAAGCAGTGAGTCAGATCGAGTCACTGTTCTACCAGTTTGTGACCTATAATACCGGCAAGTGTCCAACCCTCTCAGGACAGATGGCATTCCCACCTCCCAAGAAGGAAGCCCTCCTGCTCTGCTCTGCCTCCTTCTCCAAGCCTCGGCCAGCCTGGCCCCCCTGCATACAACACACACTCCCGGCTGCTCCAAAGGCTGCAAGGAATTCATGTACCACATTCAGGCTGATGTGATAGAAAAGGCAAGTTCTGAGTCTGCTGGGGAAATACTGGGGGTGAGTATGGAGTGGGGAGAGGGCAGCTGAGCTCCCCAAGGAGCTTCCAGAACGCTGATTTCTCAGGAACAGAGAAAGAAGGAAGGCGGCATAGCAACGACTGGCTCTGGGCAGTGAGCAATCCTGTCTGAAAATAAAACATTTTACAATCCACAACCGTGGCTCATTAAGAATGAATGGATCTACTGGTATAAATAGCACACTGCGTTAAGAAGTCAGGAAACAGCATATGCGTTTGATGGAAAAACGGCTGCCACGAAACTGCTTATTAGCTCAGTCGGCTGCAGCTCTGTGCTAACGAGACAGAGGTCTTAGGTTCAAAGCCATGTAACTTTCTCAATCTTGGGCCATAGACAATGTCTCCATCCCCCCAGCCCTGGTCACAACATGGGGGCATAACTCTGGATATACAGTAACAAGCCCGTAGTAAGCTTCCCCCAGTTTCTAAGCCATACTATCCCTACTATATTATCCAGCCAATGCTTGAATGCTCCCAGTGACAGGGCGCTCACCACCCTGTCAGATACAAAACACCCAATTCTGTGGTTCAATGGCTATTGAACAAGACACACAAATATCCCCCTGCTCTGTCCCGGCTCTGCTTTTGGGGAAAGCAGCCTCAATTGGGCCTAACTGGCCACACCATCTATAGTGTCTGATGCCACACAGGCTGGATGCATAAAGGGCAGCCTGTACAGGAGGGAGCTGGGCCGATCACATCTTCCCCACGTGTGGACATGGGTCCTGAGAGTGGGAGCAGAGGCTGAGGCTGAAGGGCATGCAGACAGGCAGCTGAGTAGCAGCTGCTGGGTGGGCACAGCTTGGGGAACGGAGCTGGTCCAAGAGTCCCCTGAGGAGCAGAAGCGGCTGCTGCCATGTCCCCCCACCCCCACAGGCCCCGAGAGCCTTCCTCTCCATCCCTGCCTCTGGGAGACCTTCCTCAGCAGCCTGGCAACCAAAAACCCTCGAACCAAGTCTGAAAGGGGAAAGCCAGTGTGTGTGCGGCGATGTGGGCAATAGCTTTGCTCCTAGCTACACTCAGAGGGGAGGAGTGTGGGCTGGGATTTAGGAGCCTGGGTCCCAGGCCCTCTTGGCTGCAGCCTATGTGACCTTGGGCAGACAACCCCCACCTCGTCCATCACTTAGAGTCAATTTCACGTCCTTAGCTGCCCCATAGGCTGCTCTGAGCATCAGATGAGATAATGGCCGTGAGTCAACGAGCTCTGGCTGCGGCCAATGCAGCACCAATGACTCGGCTTCTCCAGCGGGACAGGAGATGGTGGCACGGGGGTGGGAAGGCTGGCCAAGGGGTCATTCGGGAAGCGTGGCCCCAGGTAAACATTTGTAGCTGCGTTGAACCAGACCACTCAACCCAAATAACCCTGAAGCTTGCTTTCACCAGACTGCAAACAGAACCACAGTTTAGGATTTAAAAAAAAATTTTATTTAAAATCTAGTGAACTGGGACTTCCCTCGTGGTTCAGTGGTTAAGACTCCATGTTCCCAATGCAGGGGGCCCAGGTTCGATCCCTGGTCAGGGAACTAGATGCTGCCTGCCACAGCTAAAGATCCTGCACGCTGCAACTGAGACCCGGTGCAGCCAAACAAGCAAACAAATAAATAAATATTAAAAAAAAATCTAATGAACCAATAAAGTGATAACGAAACTCCGATTTTTCTTAAAACTACCTAACTGGAACAAATCCAAAACCTCAAAGTACTTTTCCAGAACAGACCTTGAAATGAACCAGTGTGTCATTCTGTTCAATTCCATCAGGAAGCCTGTGCTCTGCTCAGGGGGATGACGGAGGGTGGGAGACAGGAAGGTTCCTGCAGAGGGTCCTGGTGAGGGATTGTGACCTGGCCCTCAATGGGGATAGAAAAGTGAATTTGCCTTGTGGCTACTGGGAGCTCAGGGCACCTGCCTGTGCTCAGCTGGGGCTTTTGGGAATCTAGGGGGGAGGGCAGAATGGAAAGGCCTCCCCCATCTGGCCAGGCCACAGGGCAGTGATGAAAGTTTTAGATGGTGATGGGCCCCCATCACCCACAGAACACAGCAAAACCTCACTGATCCAGGGGTCCGTCTCCTAGGAAACTCGGCTCTCCAGTTCCCATCTGCAAAAAGGATACACAACCTAAAAAACCCTTGGGACACTGTATGGACCCAAGACTTGGGGCTTCAGCTGCATCCCCACGCCATCTCAGGCGTTCAGCCACAGCTGGGAAAGGCAGGGCAGACGAAACACAGAGCAAACCCAGGGCAGTGTGGTCTCCCAGTCATAGCACTGGGGGCTGAAGAAAATAAGCCCGATCACGTTAAGTATCCTTGGCGCTGGAGGTAGAGAAGCACAAAATCCTATCTGAGAAAAACTGCCACACCATAATGACTTTGGTCAGATGAATTCAGCTCTCCATCAATAGGGAATCGGACTCCTTCAGCACAAGTACCAGCCTGCTTCTATTATAATGCAAGGCTGCAGAAGCGAAAAGCTTAATTTTCCAGCCTCCTCTTTAATCTTTCTTCTTTTTTTAAAAATAGCAATAGCTGGAACTGTAGCAACCATCTTGTGACCATGAGGGAAAGAGCAAGAATTATAAAGACATTTGTCCTGACATCACTGAGCTGCTGAACCAAAGCTGCAGTTGCCACCTCTAAGCTTTCAAGTGTATGAGAAAAAAACCTGTAATCTCTTATCACCCAAATATGCCAGATTCATATCCCTACTCCTAGCAAATATCTTTCCACACCCTGCCCCAGGGTGGGAATCCAGCTGAGAGGAAAGAAGCCTGCAGAAGAGGTGGGTCCAACTCTAAAGGGATTAAGACCCTAGAGCCCATAGTACGGGTTCCACCATTTACACCTCATATTTCACAGGGGAACTAAAAGGCCTGGGAAGGCACAAAAACTGACTATATTTATTGCTGCCACAAACTTGGAGCAACGACCTGCCAAGGGAAAACAGCACCTGGATTGACTGGGTAGGAGGGTGGAGCCCTCTCCCCAGAGGCAGCCGGGTCAGACTCAGGGCCAGTCACAGGAGGAACTCAGGTTACACTGTTTCCCATCCCATCCTGGAGAAAGAATGAATGTCCTGCTACGAGCAAGCTAGTATTGGGCTTACCAAGAGGTCTGCAGGCAAAGCCTCGGCCAAAATCAACACCCAGTGTCCACAGGAGGGGGCACGTAGCCAACTCAGGTAGTCAGCCCACCTGTCCTGTAGGCATCAGGGTGCCACCAGCTCTCTGAGTTTAACACAGAGGAAAGAAACACTTCTAATTTTTCTCCAATACATTCATTGCGTTATTTTTAACATTTAGATCTTTAATCTGTCTGCAAGGTATTTCTGGATACACATGGAATAGGATGGAAATCTAATTATGCTGGCCCTGGTTGTTAAATAAACCAGTTATTTTCCCACTGAATTGAAAAGGTACCTATGTTTAGCTTCCATACTTGGGTCTATTATTTCTCTATTCTGTTCCACTTATCTATATAAATAGATATTCTATTTATTTTGGAGACAATACTATACTGTTTCTCTTGATTATGGTAACTTTTTTTGATTATAGTAACTTAAAAAAATTGAAGTATAGCTGATTTACAATGTTTCAGGTGTACAGCAAATGATTCAGTTATACATATATATATTCTTTTTCAGATTCTTTTCCATTATAAGTTATTACGCGATGTTGAATATAGTTCCCTGTGCTATACAGTAGACCTTTGTTTATCTATTTTACATATAGTTGTGTGTATTTGTTAAACCCAAATCTATAATTTATCCCTCCCCTCCTTTTCCGCATTGGTAACCATAAGTTTGTTTTCTATTGTCTGTGAGTCTATTTCTGTTTTGTATGTAAGTTCATTTGTATCATTTTTTAAAGATTCCACATATAAGTGATATCATATGATATTCATCTTTCTCTGTCTGCCTTACTTCACTTAGTATAATAATCTCTAGATCCATCCACGTTGCTGCAAATCTCATTATCTCATTCTTTTTTATGGCTAAGTAATATTCCATTGTGTGCCCTTTGATAAGATTCTATAATTTTCTCCATGTTCAACTTATAATTCTTTTTTAAAATTTGTTTCTGTGCATTTTACAGTTTTTGTTGCAATTATGAATGGATTTTTCCATTTCTACTTCAAATTAATCAGTATAGAGTAAAACTGTTCATTGTTTTTGGTGTAAACTATTGATTTATTTTGTGTCCTGTCGCTTCCCCAATTCTCTTATTAATCCTAGTGGGTTGTTTTAGTAAACCTTGGGTTTTCTTGGTATACAATTACTTCATCTACAAATAGAGAATTTTTTCTTTTTCAATAGCAACCGATTATTTTATTTTCTTGTTGTTTTACATTAGTTAAATTCTACAAAATACTGTTGAATGATGGTGATGATGGAGGTATTCTTGACTTGTATTTTGACAGAACATGGCTTCAGTGCTTTATCAGTTAATATGATATTTGGTGTTACATTTCTGCTTTTTGGGTAATTTTATCATATTTAAGTAGTTCCTCGTATTCTCATATTACTTAAACATTTTATTTAACAGATTTTTTTTAACCTTGGAGAGGAGGACATTTCAAGGCAAGATAGGAAACCTATGAGCCACAAAGCAAAAGAAAGGCACACTTGACTTCACAAAAATGAAAAGAAATTGTTTTTAAGTGACAAAACACTATAAGTAAAGACTAAAGTCAAGGGACTTCCCTGGTGGCACAGTGGTTAAGAATCTGCCTGCCAATGCAGGGCACACGGGTTTGAGCCCTGCTCCGGGAAGATCCCACATACTGTGGAGCATCTAAGCCCATGAGCCATAACTACTGAGCCCATGTGCCGCAACTACTAAAGCCCGTGTGCCTAGAGCCTGTGCTCCACAACCAGAGAAGCCACTGCAATGAGAAGCCTGTGTGCCACAAAGAAAGAGTAGCCCCTGCTCACCACAACTAGAGAAAGCCCGCGTGCAGCAACGTAGACCCAATGTGGCCAATAAATAAATAAATTTATATATATAAAAAAAGACTAAAGTCAAACAAAATGTAAAGTCAAAGAGAAAAATATGTGCAACCCATTTAATATTCCTAAGGAGCATCTGCAAGTCAATAAGAGAAAATAAACAATATAATAAAAAATGAGCAATGAGTTTAAACCGGCAATTTTTAAAAGAGGAAGCTTAAATAATCGATAAATAAGAAAGACATGAAGAGATATTCAAATGTACAAATTAAAAAAATGAAGTATCATTTTCATCTCGTACACCAGCCAAAATAGTGAACACCAATAATATTCACGGCAGGCAAGGATGCAGGTATAAATGAGTATAAAACACTGTAACATTTTCAGAATATCGTTTGGTAATGTCTACTGAAATTTAAAACATACAAGCCATTTCTGGAAACCTGCCCTATGAAAACAGAAGCATCGTATACACATAAGGATGTTTCAGTATCGCCTGCAGTGGCAAAAAGTCAGAAATCATTTGAATGCCCATCAATAGGTGAATAATTAAACCACAATATATGATATGATGGGATTTTACTCAGCCATTAAAAAGAATAAAGTAAAATCTATATCTATTGCCCTGGAGGGATGCCCACGATATTCTTTTAAGTGGAAAAAGCAACATGCAGAGTGAGGGGTAAGAGCCTATTTTTGTTGTTAAAATAAAATAAAAACAAAACAAAACATAATCCTATATCAAGTATGTGCTGGTAGGAACAGGGAAAAAAGGGTTTGGAAATGATGGCAGGCAGTAGAGATTTTAATTTTTCATAGACTTTTGAATTGTTTAACTTGTTAAAAATACATCAGGTATGCTCATGTAACTAAAAATTAACCAAGAAAATGTAAAGGAGGAAGAAAAGGAACCTGCCTCGGAAACATCAATACATTTCACTTGATGGCTCTGTGGACTGCAAAGTTCACGGCTTCCATCCATCGATTCCCCTTCCTCTTCCAAGTGAAGTGAGCTGGGAGACACAGGTGCAGAGGGAGGGAGGGAGAGAAGGAGGGAGGGGGAGGGAGAAGAGAGTATTGTAGGGGTGGGGGTGGGGTCACAGAGAGGGAGCTGGTGTCAGAATCAGCTTCCACACCAGGGAGCAGGGACTGTGGGGCGGGAGGGGACGCTGGCCCTGGGGTCCTAGGGACGGAAGCCTGCGAGGAGAGCTGCCTCAGGAGAGCAAGGTGGTTTTCACAGCCTCCAAGTGTCTTCCGGGCTGTCCACCAAGACCCCTGACCCAGGGGAGCCTGAGGCCCTAATGAAAATCCCTCCACAGGCCTTTCAAATATCCTGGAGCAGGTGGGTAGTTCATTCCTTCATTCTTCACTCAGTCATCCAATAAGCATCTACCTTGTGCCTCTCCCATGCTACGTGCTGAGGAATCGGCCTGTTCAGGACAGACAGAGCCCTGCCTGCAGACAGCTTCCAGCGTGATGGGGGAGCCCACACCCCAGTGCTGGTCACTCTGTTTCTGTCTGGCCTGAGCTCCCGTGGGGCTGAAGCGGGTGCTACGAGGGCCAGGCTTAGCAGACAGGCTCTGACCTGGACCACAGACTGCAGCTCTGACCCCAGCCTGCTGCCTGGCACCCAGCACCACTGACGATGCGGCTGTGGGTGGTGAGGGGGAGCCTCTTTCCAGTGGCCTTGTGCTCTGCGGGCCTGGGGGCTTCCGACCAGGTCTGCAGAGGGAGACCAAGTTCATATCAGGGTGGAGAGGGGACCTCCATGTTGCCTGGCCTGGCCTCACTGCAAGCTCAGTTAACAAGCAGTGCCAATTCCAAGTGTGTGGGCCGCTGGCCTCCTTGCCCACATAATTAAAAGGCCGTCTGTGTGGCTGAGGAGGAGACAAGAGAAGGTCCTGCCCTTCCCCAGGGATGTGTGTGGATATGTGTGTGTGTGTACACGCATATGTGTGCCACACTGATGCTGGAGCAGACAGGACAGTAGGGCAGTGAGGGCTCCTCTGGGGGAGGCCCCAAGGTATCTCCTCCTCAGTCTATGAGAAGCTGCCCAGTACCCACCAGCTTCAGTCTCTACAGCCACATCTCTTCCCTAGATCTGAGGGACACAGACGCACCTGGACCGGGCTGGGGCAGGAGAAAGCCCCAGCACTGAGGATGGAAAAGGGACTCCTCTCTGGCCGCCCACTGCCCCCTGCCTGTCCAGGCTCCACCTGCACTTGCCATGGTCCCCACCAAGGCTCGTCTGTGGCAGTGATGGCAGGGAAGGCGAACTCATGGGAGTGTGAAGTGCAAACAGAGTCCAGGAGAATTAGCCAGGAAAGCCGGCTGCAAAAAACCGGGTGATGACAGGAGGGTAAAGCAATTATATTCCAATAAAGAACTTAAAACAAAACAAAACAACAACAACAACAACAACAACAACAAACCGAGTGATGCTGAGAAAAAATATCTGGAGAACAGACGCCAAGCTGTTAATGACAGCTATGTCTGGAAGGGCTGACCAACGGGGGATTTTTACCTCTGAATTATATCATTTGACAACTTTCAAAATTGTATAATAAACGTGCCTTACTTTTGTAACAAGAAAACCAAAGTCCAAATGATACGAAGATAAATACCAGGTTGTAATCCAAACATGGAAATGCTTGAGAGTCCCTCAGAAGCAGCAGCCACGGCCACTCTCTTGGGTCCATCGCCCCCGGCGTCAGGATGAGCCCTCATCCCTCCGGCCGCTGTGTCTCATGCAGGGCCCTCAGACCCTGAGTCTTGGGCTGAAACTCCAACACGTCAGGGCAGTAGGAGCCAAAGCCCCGAGGACAGGACCCCGCCTTTTGGTTCCAGCTCTGCCACACTCAACTGAGAAAATCGCTCCCCTTCTCTGGGCCTCAGGCTACCCATCTATAAAGTGGGGCTACAATATACCTGCTCTGTCCACCTCCCAAGGCTGCTATGAGACCAGAAACTTTGAAAATAAAATCACAAGCACTAAAGCATCATGCAAGCAGTGGAGAGCTGTCCACCACACCAGGCTCTGTTGTGACCCATGGGGCAAGCTCCCCTTCTGCTGGTGGCCACTTAGGACACACCCACATCAGTGCAGCCACCACAAACACCAAGGGGCCCTGGGCACACCGTCACTTTGCTTGTTAGGACCAGGCAAGCCAGAAGTCCCCCCTTCCTGAGACACAAGACAAGCGCTGAGATGAGACGGTACAGGCCTGCCTTAGAAAGATGCATTTTCATACTTTGCAAAAAACCTCAATTGACATCACATTTCTGCACAGATCCGTGCTGTTGTTCATGGCATTCCCACCCCCAAATCAGTGCTCGGTGGCGAAATGGCCCCCAGTGGACCCTCCCGCTGTAAGCAAGCACCCTGCTGAGGACCAGCCTCCCACGTGGTGCAGCGGGGAAGCCAAGGGCACAGAGAGGCACGAAGACCAGTGGGAGGCATGTGGAGGTGTGGCGGGCACTGGCCCGGTGTCTGTGGCACTGCTCGGCAGGCTGATGGCCCGAATGTTGGTTGCTGTCCAGGGAGAGGGGGCAATGGGGGCTTACCTCTCCCTCGGGCCCACGTGTAGACGCGGCTGGTCTCAGTGCTTCTAGGCTCCTGTTCAGCTGGTTCCACGGGCAACGGGCGGAAGTGCGGGGGGTCGGCCTGGCCAGGGATCTTCAGAGGCAGGATGTACTTGGGGATCCCTTTGTAGAACCAGGCCCCCGACCTCTTCCAGACCTGGGTGGGGAGACATCTGCTCAGGACACCGAATGCAGGGCAGCCCTCCTTGTACTGTGCTCCTAGCCGGCGCCCCCCCCTCCCAGAAGGCTCTCAAGAAGCCATTGCATCCCTCCTGCCTGCGCCTTCCCCTCGAGTCTCTGGGCAGAGTAACAAGAGGCTGACAAAGAGCAGGGCTGGCCACGGCCTGGCATTGACTGTAGTCTTGAAGAGCTTCTTGGCATGTGATCATCTCTTGTGGGGGGCACAGACAGGCCGGAGCGCAAAGAAAGCCACAGATTAGAATTCAGAGCAGCGACTGAGATAAGGGCCCTGAACCCTCACCACCCACTTCGGAAAGCACCAAGTGCTGCGAAATCTCTTTCCTGATGAAGGGTATTTGGTAAGAAGAGTGGGAGCGTGTGAAGGAAGGAGGTGACCTTTTCGGAGAAGAGGAAGCCTTGGCAGCTCCGAGCAGACGTGGTGGGTTTGAATCCTGGATCTGTTGCCCCATGGCGGGCGGGATCTGGACACATCAACCTTCCTGACCCTCGGTTTCATCATCGGGAGGTGGGAGGCAGAACAGCACCAGCTCCCAGGGAGGCCATGAGGGTTAGAATCGTGAGTGAACGTAAGTTCCCATAGCCCGGTGCCGGGCACAGGGCAGCCACTCGACAGACGCGGTACCCACCGTCGTCACTGTCACCCTCCTCCTCTCATGTGACAAACGTGTGCAGCTTTACAACCAGAGGATCAAGTCCCCTACTCAAAAAGGAAAATTTAAAATGAGAAGGCCAGGGTCTGCCCTGATTCTCTAGAGCAGGGGTCCCCAACCCCTGGGCTGCGGACCAGTCGGTACTGGTTCACAGCCTGTTAGGAACCGGGCCGCACAGCAGGAGGTGAGTGGTGCGCGCGCGAGCAAGTGAAGCTTCATCTCCTGCTCCCCATCACTCGCGTTACCACCTGAACCCACCCCCAACCCCCCCGCCCCGGCCGTGGAGGAATTGTCTTCCACAAAACTGGTCGCTGGTGCCAAAACGGTTAGAAACCGCTGCTCTAGAAAACAGTGTTTCCTACTCTCCAGACTTCCTCTGTACTATATTGGTTCTGTGGGATTAACAGGGACCAGGCAGAAGGAAAAAAAAAAAGAAAAGAAAGAAAAAGAAAAGAAAAGAAAAGAAAAAAAGTTCTCTATCAGGAAGCACTAGGTTAAACCAAGCTCTGTCACTGCAGGACTTCTCAGAACCTTTAATATACCAATGTGCACAGGGCTCTCGAACAGGGCAAAAGGACATACAGTGCTTCCCGCTTGGAACAACCCAGCAAGTTCTCCTAGAGGAACTCAACCCTAGTAATGGGCCTGCATAACCTTAACTGTAGCATTTACTGTTCACTCATGGAGTGAGGTGCATCTGTTTCTTTCCCTTAAATAGAGAGCAGTCACCTCCTTATGCTCCAGACTGCCAGGCACAGGACCACTGAGTCCAAACCCTGTTCCAGGCACTAGTCACTCAGCCCTCCCTCCCAGCTTTCCTGTGCAGAAAAGTCTGCTTTTGCATGTGGCTCTTGAATAATGTAGAACCCGTCTGGTGGAATGAATGCTTCACGGAGCTGCCTTTCTGATCCTCTTGCAGCCCTCCTACAGTATGTATTTATTTCTTTGAATCAGTAATACATGCACATGATCTAAAATTCACAAAGTGCGAAATTAAAAAGTCTCCTCTCCCATTCCCAGAGGCATCCAGTGAAACTGTTCTTTGAGAAGCTCTATTATTATCCCCACTTTCCAGATGGGAAAACTGAGTCTTGGACAAGTTAAGCAACTTGCCCAAGGCCAGCCCACCATTCTCTTGGCCTCTACTCCACACCCGAGGTCCCAGAGTCTCAACACACTATAGATGTGAAGTAGGGGCTCACTAAATCGTGGTTGAGTGGGGGATAAATCCTCAGCGGATCAGACATCACCGTCATGGACACTAAGTGTCTGGACGCCTAGAGCGCAGGGAAGTGCCATCTAGGGAGAGGAAATAAACACAAGCAGCCACTGACAAGGCCACCCTGTCCCTGCAGAGCTGCTGTGTGGCCCCTGAGAATAGGTCCCAAACCCAAAAGGCCATGGAGGTCTGGCAAGGGGCTCACTCGGCCTCCCTCTGCTATCGGCGCCGGCGTTGCGTGCCCTCCCCTGAGCACGCCAGCCTCCTGCCCCCACCATGGGCTGGGCCTTGGGGGGAAAAACTGAAACAAGCCCTCTGTGAACAGCAGGGTCTGGGTGGGCTTGGGACCCGCACTGCACTGCCTCTCTGACCCTCACCAGGGATGCTGCTTTGCCTTTTTTCCCCGAGAAATACACACGTAGCACGCAAAATTAGGACAATAACAAAAGAGCAAAATGAAGAAGAGCACATAGAGCCCTGCTCAACACTGTACTGTGCATTTTCTTACCCCCTTTCCTGGGCATATACACAATTCAGTTTTCCTTCCTTCCTTCCTTCCGTCCATCCTTCCTTCCTCCCTCCCTCCCTCCCTTCCTTTTTGGAAGAACAGGGTCATGTAGATGCCATTACATGATACTTAACTATACATCACAGCAGTTGTTCTGTGTTAATAAGTAACAGTCTCCACATCACACTACGGTTCTATAGTTTGGATGTATTACACTTAATTAAATCAACCCCTTACTGATAGACATTTAAGATGTTTCCAAGTTTTCACTCTTCTGAAAAGTGCTGCAACCATCATCTCGGCATACCCATCCACAGACAGGTGTCGGTTACTGCCTTCAGAAGTATTTGCAGGAACTGCTGGGTCGAGGGATGCATGTACACAGATAATGATGTATATCATCAGACAGCCCTCCAGGAAGAAAAGTCAAATCCCCAGTGGGGCACTAAGTGCCTTCAGGGCAGGGACCCCACACTACACGGTTAATTGTGTTAAAATACATATAACATAAAATTTACTATCTTAACCATTTCCTTATTTTTATTTTTATTCTTTATTTATTTTTTAGCCGTGCTCCATGGCATGTGGGATCTTAGTTTCCCGACCAGGGATCAAACCCATGTCCCCTGCAGTGGAAGTGTGGAGTCTTAACCACTGGACCACCAGGAAAGTCCCAACCATTTCTAAATGTGCCGTTCAGGGCACTTCCCTGGTGGTCCAGGGTTTAAGAATCTGCCTTCCAATACAACGGATGTGGGTTTGATCCCTGGATGGGGAACTAAGATCCCACATGTGGCGGGGCAACTAAGCCCGCACGCTGCAACTAGAGAAGCCCTCGCGCCACAACGAAGAGCCCTAGCTCTGCAATGAAAGATCCCACATGCCGCAATGAAGATCCCACATGCCGCAACTAAGACCCAACACAGCCAAATAAATAAATAAATATTTTAAAAAATTAAGTGTACAGTTCAGTATGTTAACATGTTGTTGGGTAGCCCATCTCCAGAACTCTTTTAATCTTGTAAAACTAAAACTTAACCCATTAAACAACTCTCCATTCCCATCCCCCTCTAGCCTTGACTACTGTTCTATTGTAGTTTTTGTCTATGAATTAAGCGGAATCATACAGTACTTGTCTTTTTGATGTACATATAGTATTTGGCTTATTTCCCTGAGCATAATGTCCCCAAGGTTCAATAACATGTGTCACAACTTCTTCCTTTTGGAGACTGAATAATATTCTGTTTTATGTACACACAGAATATCATCCACTCATCTGTCGATGAACACCAGGGTCTAGCACCCGGGGGGGAGACCCAGGGCAACTCTGCTCACCACTGGATCTTTAAGCCCCAGCACATGCCTGACACACAGTAGGTGCTCCGGAAACACTGGCTGAATGACTGCACTGGCAGCCATGGGTTGTTTGCTGGAGCCTGTCCCAATCCAGTCTGTCACCTTCCTGGGGAAGTGGCCTGAGGGTTCCACCCAAGTTCTTGCAATCAAGTGGGTTTACTGCTTCAGAGGAAAAGAGGGATAGGGACTTCCCTGGTGGTGCAGTGGCTAAGAATCTGCAGGCGACACGGGTTCGAGCCCTGGTCCAGGAAGATCCCACATGCCATGGAGCAACTAAGCCCGTGTGCAACTACTGAGCCCACATGCCACAACTACTGAAGCCCACGCGCCTAAAGCCCATGCTCTGCAACAAGAGAAGCCACCGCAATGAGAAGCCCACACACTGCAACGAAGAGTAGGTAGCAACTAGCAAAAGCCCGCTCGCAGCAACAAAGACTCAATGCAGCCAAAAAAATAATAAATAAAGTTCTCTTTAAAAATAAATAAATAAAAGAGGGATAAAGGGGGAGTGCCTAGGAGGGCGTGCTGGTGCGCCTTCCTGACTGTGAACTCCAGGCACAAGGCAGCCACGTGCTCCCAGTCTTTACTGGAGCACCACTGAGACCCGCAGCCCTGGCTGCCCCCGCCTACCCTGGCATATCACAGCCAGCGGGCCCCATGCCACCAGCCTCGCTTCCTGTTGCCATGATCCACCTCCACCCCTACCGCGCACTTAAAAAACACGGATCAGTCAAGTGCTTTAGGAAAACAGGATCAAGAGCCCAGGATCCAAAGGATGAGGTTGAATTGCATGAAACTGCTGATATTCAACCTTTTTTTTTTTGTATTCAACCATTTTTGACCTATAAAAACCCTTGTCAATTTCATACAATTCACCCCGATATTTATGCTCCGCAGGGGCCGTGGCCCCACAGGCCTGCCAGGCCTGCAGCGCCTCCCTGGGGTCCAGTGGGCAGGTGAGTTCATCGTAACGGGGCCTCGGTCTTTTCCTCTCCTGCTGGCGCTGCAGTCTGGTGACGGACGGCCAGATACGGCCGCGATGGGCAGAGACCAGACGAGTCTGGCTGGTGATCTGGGACCCACCTGGAGGAGCAGCACCTTCAGCGTCCCCGAGGCAGAGGGACGAGCGCACACAGGTGCATCACCTGGTATGGGGGGCACTCCATGTAGAGGTGCACCCAATACACTGTCGGTGTTTCGGAAAATGTCTTCCACGTGGGACAGCTGGACTGGTGAGGTAAGGGGTGCGGGATTCCGCTTCTGAGCAGCAATCTCCCCTGCCCCCACCAGTCCGCGCGTGTCCTCAGACCTTCTCTCTCCTCGCTGCCCATCCGCACCCTGCAAAAGGCACTGCAGTAGCTTTTAATCATGTGATTTCTGCTCTGTGCATCCAAGTCCATCACCCACAGTCTGGCATCAACCCCTGATCCCCTCCCCAAGAACAGTGGGGGGAAAAGCCCTCCGTGGAAATTAACCCCCAACTACCCTGTCTAGGGCCACAGATGGGGAAAACCTTTGCTTTCTGGAGAAGCCACGTGGTCTTCCCCGTGTGTGGCTCACTGTGATAAGGCCCGCAAAGCAGCCAGCCTTAAAAATGCCATTGAATGAGAAAAGACCCACACAGCCCCCGTGGCACTTGCGGCAGGTCGGGGTGGAGGGCTGGCTTCGGCCTTAAATCCTCCCCTTGCACCGCTTCCCCCTCTGCGCTCTGCTTCGAGGCTTTGATTCCAATTTCAGCTCACGGCCAACCTGACTGCAGATGCTAATGCCAAGCTGTTCCCAGGGAATTTTAATTACCATGATAACAATCGCTAATCACTGGCATTTCCTAAAGGGCTGTGGCTGGAAAAGGTGGTAATTGACAGACCCTGTTGGACAGAAGGGCAGGCCTAGGGGACCGGCCACCCGGGAGGATGCGGGAGGGGCGGCCTAAGATCTCTGTCCCCGTCCATTGCTCTGCCCCTTCCGTGTGTTGCCGCCTCTCCCCACCTTCCACGCACATCAGGAGTGCACCCGCGTGAACTCAGGTGTGGCGTCCACGCTCTCCGCCCCTCGCCCCACGGGTGGGAGCAGGGGGACAGTCTGGCCTTCGCATGTGCTCTTCCTTCCAGCTGGAGTGCCCTTCACTCTCGGCTCCATGAGGCAGCGACACTTCTGCCAGGAAGCCTTCCGTGCCACTTTGGGCAGAACCAGAGCGGCTCTTGTACCACGTGGCACTGCTGCCCCAGCCCCGCACCCAGCTAAGAAGCTGTGAGCTCTTCCAGGGCAGGGCTGTGCCGGAGCCGTCCCTGAATTCCCAGCATCCAGGGAGGAGCCTGTACGTGGCAGGGATGTTGCTGACTGAGTGACTGAATGAACAAACCAAGGAGGCAAAGCAAAGGAACTGTCCCCGGGGGACAGAGCATGGGCCTCTGCCTTCAGGGAGACCATGTTCTGTTTGCTTAACAAGCTCCAGTCTTGAAAAGCCATGGGAAGTGGCCCATTATTGAATGTCTCTTAAAGGGTCAACCCACCCTGGCAGGATTACCTGAAAACACATACACACACACACACACACACACACACACAGAGTGCTGGCCTCCCAGGAGCTCTGACAGGCAAGCTAGACTCCACAACATGGCCAATAAGACCCCAGAGCTCTGCCAGCCCCTGCCTCCCTCCCCAGCCTCCTCCCTCCCCTACACAGGGGACCAGCCAGACACAACCACTCCTACTCGCTGACAACACTAAGCTGTCTCACGCCTCCAGACCTTTGTATATGCTGATCCTTCTTCCTTCCCTGGGCTGGGATAATGGAATTCAGCCTTTAGGAAATTACTTTTATCCAGAAGCTTCCACAGAACTGGGCAGGTCTCCCATTGCAGTGCACACACACTGTTACAAATGTCTATTTACATGTCTGTTTCTTGCATCAGAATGAAAGTACCATGACGGCAGGAGCCCCCCCATCCCTGCCCCTCAGGCCACCCAGCACCTGCTCGCACGTGCTGGATACCTAACAAATACCAGTCAGCTGAGATTACTGAACACATGTCTAAATTTCAAGGCTTTTATTAACTCAGGTTACTTAAGAGACACACTGGCTCTTAGAGGGTACCATGGACTGAACTGTGCCCCATCCCCAAATTCATATGTTGAAGCCATAACTCCCAAGGTGATGGTATTTGGAGATGGGGGTCTTTGGGAGGTAATTATGTTTAGACGAGGTCGTAAGGGTAGGGCCCTCGTGATGGGATTAATGACCTTATAGGAAGAGATACCATAGAGCTTGCCTTTCTCTCCTCTGTATAAGGACACAGTGAGATGGCAGTCATCTGCAAGCCAGGAAGAGAGCCCTCACTGGGAACTAAATGTGCAGGCACCCTGATCTTGACCTTCCAGCCTCTAGAACTATGAGAAATAAATTCCTATTGTTTAAGGCCCCTGCCTATGTTATTTGGTTATGGCAGCCTGAGTTAATACAGAGGGAGACACTGTCTGGGAGGCTATAGTAGATTAAACATGGCTCCAAATTATTTTCCTCTTTTCCCATTGAGGTGGAGTCTGTTTTCCCCACCCCTTGAATCTGGTCTAGGTTTGTGATGTGCTTTGACACATAAATGTGGCAGAAGTAATGTGTGACTTCTGACCAGTTTGGAACACTGCTGCCATCATGAGAGAGCCTAGCCTAGTGTACAGAGGACAAAAGGCCACACAGAGGAGAACAAGACACCCCAGCCAACAGCCAGCACCGACTGCAGAGGAGTGAGCCTCCTTGGACCCCAACCTCAGTCAAACTGTCAGATGCCTACAGCCCATGAATGACACCAGGAGACACCAGCAAAAGAACTGCTCTGCTGAGCCCAGTCCAAGCTGCAGAATTGTGAGCAAATAAATGACTGTTGTTCCAAGTTGTTTAAGCCTCCACATCTCTGGTACAACATCCAACCTCTATACACGTCTAGAAAAGGAAACAATTGGATATGTTGCTAATTAACTCAATAAAATAGGAAAGTTAAATTCAGGGACTTAAAATATACATTAATCAAATATGAACAACAGGCTGTTAAAAAGGAATACCTGGAGAATAAGAAGAGACCCCTAGAAATTAAAAATATGATGCAGAAATATAAAAATGTAAAATAAAGCCCAGAAGATAAAAAAGAGAAAATTTGGAATGTGGAGCACAGCGATGAAGAAACAGAAAAAAAGTGCAAGAAATGATGAGACAAAATGCTCAACTTGAGGGGTCAAATTCCTAATAATAGACTCCTCAGAAGGAGGGCAATAGAAAAACATCTCCAGGAGCTGAAAGAGGACATGAGACTTCAGATTAAAATGTTTTTAACTGAATATAAGGCAGGAGAAAAAAAAAGTAAATAGATACCTACTCATGAGATCACTTAGTTACAAATATAAAAAGATCCTAGAAGCTTCCAGCAAGAAAAATAGGTCTCTTACAAGGAAACCAGAATTAGAACAGCATCAGACTTATTGGCAACACTGGATGCTAAAAGACTATGCACCTAGAATTGTACCAAACTATCAATCAAGAGAATAGAGACATTTTTAGACTCGCAAGGACTACAATTTTCCTATGCACAGTCCCTTTTCACAAAGTTACTTCAGGATGAGCTCCAGCGAAACAGAGGTGAAAAACAAGAAAGAGGAAGACAAGATCCTGGAAACAGTGTCTCCAACTCAGGAGGTGAGTCAAAGGGAAATGCCATGAAGACAGCTTTCAGTAAGTGGTACAAGTTAGAGCCAGAAAAGGGTCTGGAGGGATTTCTGACAGGAAAAGAGAAGGCCCCACTCAAAAGAAGGTAAAATCAAGAAGCTGCATAAAAGGACATAGAGTTTTATTATGAATGAGAAAAAAGGGCCATAAAGACTCCAGGAAATGCTAAAAATCATACATGAAAGTCATGGTCCAAATATTAAGTAACTTAAAATGTGATGTGGTTTTAAGATATAAAGAGTTAAAAAGAAATCCATTTGATCATGACACTAGGCACATTTTCCTAATGTCTAGCTCTGGAACCTACCCTCTTCATTCTCTTACAAAATCATATACAGGTAAATGCTATTTCATTTATTATTAATTCATTTATAATTAATGTTATTTCATAAATTTATTTATTTATTAATTTTATTCATTGTGAAATTAAATGATTTTCAACTCTTATAATTAACCTAGAGACAAAGTGTTGTTTTCTTAGATTCTGTATTTGTCTATTTGGCATCCATTAATCACAAGGTCAAACCAATAGTTGTTTACATCTCCCCTGTGATGCAGCTTTTGTGGGCGTGCAAAAGTCATATTATAAACCCTCCAACCAATCCTGAATCCACACTCCAACTACCTCCTTTATCTGACTCTCACTCACCGAGCCAATATTCCCTCTGTCCTAACTCAATCCAGGGCCAGGTACCAGGCAGCCGGGGCCAGCCTCTATGCCCCAACGGCTGCTGGAACTATTCAAGCTAGCCAACCCTAAGATACCCTGCCCTGCCTTGCCTTTCCTGTAGAAACCCCATTAACTGCTGTGGCCTGTGCTTTCCCTGCACTCCTTTCTGCCTCCTGATCGAATCTGGTGCTTCCCCACATGGCCCTGAGTGGCACGGAATGCTCCCTTCTCTCAGGAATTGTAAACAATAAATTCTTCTTTCAATGGCATTACCCTCTTCCTGTCATCACTCAGTTGCCTTTGTAAACTAAGAGCCAGGCACAAAACACAAAGCATGGAAGAATTAATTATGGTGACAGAACAATCTAAACATAGAATCTTGGCAATCTATTAGTGAATGTATCATCTAGAAAAGGAGGGAGGTGAGAGTACGGCAGGGAAGAATAGAGGCATTCAGGCCCACAACTCATGCAGAAGGAGTGGAAGCGTGAATATTAAAGTTGATGCTAATACAGAGCACAGGGAGACCAGCTTGATGCTTTGTGAAGACTTAAAGGGGTGGGAAAGGGAGGTTGGGAGGGAGGCTCAGGGGGGAGGGGATATGGGGATATATGTATGCATGTGGCTTTTTCACTTTGCTGTACAGCAGAAACCCACACAATAGTGTAAAGCAATTATACTCCAATAAAGATTTAAAAAAAATAAAGTTGATGGAAGAAGAAAGAAGCAAACAGTATACAAAGTTACAAATGGAATCAAAGAGTTAAAATTAACAACAGTATCAAAAATTAGGAGGAGAGAGGGAAAGTAGAGTAATTCAAGCTAGCCAGTTCTTCACCTTTTAGAGCCTGGAATCAATAGACAGTATCTAAAGCTGATATATCGAGACTTACCTGGTGGCGCAGTGGTTAAGAATCTGCCTGCCAATGCAGGGGACACGGGTTCCATCCCTGGTCCAGGAAGATCCCATATGCTGTGAAGCAACTAAGCCCGTGTGCCACAACTACTGAGTCTGTGCTTTAGAGCCCACATGCCACAACAACTTGAAGCCCGTGCACCTAGAACCCAGGCTTTGCAACAAGAGAAGCCACCCCAATGAGAAGCCCACACCTCGCAATGAAGAGTAGCCCCCGCCCTGCGCACAGCAATGAAGACCCAATGCAGCCATTAAACAAACAAATAAATAAATACAAATAAAAGAAAGTTTGTATATCAAGAAAGTCAGGGCAGGAGCCAGCATGTGAATTAAAGCAAGCAGCCTGTACGTGATGGGCTGGGTGAGGGAGGGGCTGGACAGGCAACTGCCACCCTCCAGCATAAGCTCTTCAGAACAATTACATTTTTTTAAAAGCACATGCGTGTATTACTTTGATTTAAATTGAAGTATAACAGATTGGTAATTGGATGTCAATGTTATTAAATCCCTGGGCTGCTTGGCAGGTTGACACATGGGGAGTTGGAAGAGTCTACGGCTGGTATACTGAATCTGGATGTGCTGAAGGGAGAAAAGCTTGTAGGAATGGAAAAGAAAGCACTAATTAAATTTTTCATAGTGGAGCAAGATAGGAAAGGCTTAGTCAAGTTACGGTTAGTTTGAAAACACCAGCTCGAGTTCACAACACTGACATTTCTGCCCCTGCAGAAAGACAAGCTCTCCGTCAGATGTCACTGCCCCCACCTAACCTCCAGGAGTCAGAATCTTGACAAAGGGAAAACCCCAGACAGCGTTTCAAAGGGAACAGGGGCTTCTCAGCATAAAGGCAGGCAGAGCTGGATCCCTTGGAAACCAGGAAGGGCCCAGGGCACCATGCTGTTAGTTGGAAGAGATGCTGCTCTCAGGACTGCCCGGCAGTACCCAGTGATCAGGCTTCCGTGGTGATAAGCTGGGTATGAAAAGCCATGGCTACCAAGCTGATATTGAGCAAGGTGAGCCAACAGGAGGTGTGCTCATGTAAGACACACATTTGTTTTCAGCATTACTTTATGCCAGAAATGCTATCTGTGCAGTCAAACCAGATGAGGACCATCCGACTCTACAGCTGGATTATCTGCTACTCTCTTCAAGGAGGATGGAGACTCGGCATTTATATTATGTGTGCGACTGCGGCACGGATGTGACCGTGCAGGTTTGTTCAGGGTGAGGAGTGAGCGGGGCAGGAGTGGGTCTCAAGCCCGTGTTACACATGTGTAGCCAGAGGCAGCCCGTGGAGACGGCATCACCTGCCATCCTATGTGCCTAGGATGAATTCTCCACCTGCCTCTGCAATCAGCAAAGGGCTGTGACTCTCATCCCCCAACGATGCGTGGATCCTATCAGCAAAAACTGAAAACAGAGGTGTAACCAGTTTTCCTAAAAAATTGCTCAGCTGACAAACAGATGAATTAAAATAAAAAGCTCCAGAATGGAGGGACTCAGTGGCACCAAAAACTCATCGTGATTGATAAAATAAATGAAAGATAGAATTCAGTCTAGATAACTAATGTAAATACGACTAAAAAATAATAAAAAGTAAAAGAAATGATGCTTAAGAATAGGTAGCAATAATAATCTGACCCCAAATTCCAGATTGTCTTAACAAAAAGCAAGTGGCTGGAGAAAAAAAAAGGCATTAGGTTCCTCATTTTTCATGGCAAGTGGAGTTAATATACACTGTTTCTATTGTAATGTAAGTGATTAGACAAATATTGGTTGGGATAATTAAAAAGCTATATATGCATATATACACCTGTCTGTCCATCTAAAACAACTAGCAGAATTAAAATAGAGAGGTTTAGGGCTTCCTAGGTGGCGCAGTGGTTAAGAATCCGCCTGCCAATGCAGAGGTCACGGGTTTGATCCTAGCTCCAGGAAGATCCCACATGCCGCGGAGCAACTAAGCCTGTGTGCCAAAAAAAAAAAAAAAAAATAGAGAGGTTTGTCATATTGAAATACTTGAGTTTCTGATAGTTTTATTTTTCTTTCCTTTCTTTCCTTCATCCCTCCCTATCTCACTTTCTTGTTTTAAGATTTTTTCTTTTTTGTTCTTTTGGTGGGAATTAAGTTTAGGGCTTGTTTCCACTACCTCAGAAAGGCAAAGCTTGCAAACAACTCCTGAAGAGGGAGGTTGCAGATATTAATTCATTCAAACAGCATTTATTCAGTACCTCCTATGTGTTAAGATTGCGCTACGGAGAGAAAAGATCAAATGTCCTTGCAGGTGGGTGGCTCCAGCACCTAAATCCACAAAGGGCTGGGGTCTTTGACTCTGCTGTTCTCTGCCATGTGAGAGGTGTTCATGGTCTGCCCTCAGGAACTATCCTGTCCGGGGAGGGTTTCCCTGCATCCACCTCTCCAGCGCCTGGGGTGAAACCCTCGGTTGGCGGTGTAGAGCACAAGTAAGCAATCCAGAGAGGAGCCAGAGCAGTGGGGCAGAGCTCCCCTCCTAGCCCAGGCATCCACCAGGTTCTGGCTCTCCACTGATCCCTTCTAAAGTGCTAACTAAGAATTGAGGTGTTAGGGGAAAGCCAAGTGAGACCCCTGCAGGAGTATTTGCATATTTGTAACTTAAAGGATAACACTTTAAGACACATCAGGCAGGACTTCCCTGGTGGTCCAGTGGTTAAGAATCTGCCCTGCAATGCAGGGGACACAGGTTCGATCCCTGGCCGGGGAACTAAGATTCCACATGCCGTGGGGCAACTAAGCCTGAGCTCTGGAGCCCGTGCCACTAGAGA
The DNA here is from genome assembly GCF_030028045.1 of Hippopotamus amphibius kiboko. Classification (NCBI taxonomy): domain Eukaryota; kingdom Metazoa; phylum Chordata; class Mammalia; order Artiodactyla; family Hippopotamidae; genus Hippopotamus; species Hippopotamus amphibius. The sequence continues at coordinate 13,738,198 of NC_080202.1, forward strand.
GCCACGTGGCAACTGCAACTACCAAGCCCATGCGCTCTGGAGCCCACACGCCACAACTAGAGAGAAGCCCGCCCACCATAACGAAGAGCCTGCGTGCCTCAATGAAAGATCCTGCATGTTGCAGTGAAGGTCCCATGTGCTGAAGCTAAGACCTGATGCAGCCAATAAATAAATAAATATTAAAAACAAAACAAAACAAAGTACATCAGGCAGGACTTCCCTGGTGGCGCAGTGGTTAAGAATCCGCCTGCCAACGTAGGGGATACGGGTTCGATCCTTGGTCCGGGAAGATTCCACATGCTGCGGAGCAACTGAGTTGCAGAACAACTAAGCCCACGCACCACAACTACTGAGCCTGTGCTCTAGAGCCCACATGCCACAACTACTGAAGCCCGGGCCTAGAGCCCATGCTCCACAACAAGAGAAGCCACCGCAATGAGAAGCTCACGCACCGCAGCAAAGAGTAGCCCCCGCTCACAACTAGAGAACACCCACACGCAGCAACAAAGACCCAATGCAGCCAAAAATCAATCAATCAATCAATCAATCTTCAGGGGAAGAAAATCCCAAATTAACCCTTAAAAAAAAAACACATCAGGGGTGTGTGTGTGTGTGTGTGTGTGTGTGTGTTGTGTGTGTGTGTCGGTGAGCTAGTGAGAAAGTCTCCACTATCCTCCCACCCACCTTAGGCCCCGGCAAGAGTGAACAAGCTCAACCTGCCTGGAAAGTTCCACCCCACCCTCCCTGGTATTGCTGGCTGCCTTTCAGGCTCCCCACACGGGGAGCCAGGCCTGAGCCTCCCCAGGAGATGGGCTAGAAATTCAGCCCCAGCAAGGACAGCACACACCTGCCCCTTCTTCCAATGCCCACCCCCACCTCCACCGTGGGCAGAGCTCCTCACTCAGCCCAGGAGCACACGCCTTTCCCAGGGCGTGAGCAAATTTCCCCTTCATTTCAAGTGGGTTTTTGAGCAACCAGCTCAGCCTGGGTGGCAGGAAATGGCTAGCATAGCGGAAAAGAAAAAAATGCAGTGAGAAGAAATATTCTCAGGGTGCTATCCATTTTCTTGACAGATAATTTAAACACCTTGGTTAGATTATTTCAGAACTGGAGGAAATGCTTTGGCTTCCATTAACCCCCGGGGAGCGGTTCACTCCAGCGAGGCTTCTGCACAATTACTGGTGAGGAGTGTTTGCCAGCTTCAGAGGGAGGTGACACCCAATAAGGTCTTGGGTTGGCTGTGGGGCCATGTGCCCCGGGGTCACAGAGAATTTCTGGGGCGGGCAGGCCAACCTCCAGCTCTGGCCTCACCTTCTCCCATGGCCCCCAGGGGTATCCCACTAGCCCTTGCATCTCCCAGATTATCTGTGACATGGAAAGGTCCCTACAAGTCACTGAGAGCAGAGACCCCTATCTTCCTTCTCAATCTGGTCCCAGAGAGACTGTCTTCTCCTTTGTCTAGAACGGTCTTGCAAGTTTAACAAATCCACAGAGGAGAAGGATGCTTTCACTACTGTTTTTAATTACTTGCTTTGTCAACATTGTACGCCCGCCTCCTCTTACCCTTCATTTGCATGCAGCATGAAATCCCTTTGAATTCCAAATATGTAACTATCTTCCCTGTTCCAGCACAGCTCTGAGAGAGGGCAAGCGTGCCACGGTGGTGGTTGGCTGCAAAACCAGCCTCTGTTCCCAGATGGAGGGGCCGCACATGGCAAATGAATAGGGCTGGAATCAGAAAATTGGACAGGCCAATTATACCTAGCCAGGTCTTTTCAGAGGAGCTTCGTGATTCTGATTCAATTCCCAGAACAACAAACATGCCTCTGTGTAAACACAGTCTCAGAAACATATTCCAAAGCCAACATGACACTGTTCCTGGGCTGACCCCTACTCGGCAGGACTCGTGGGTCTTCCAGTGTGTGGTCTCGAACAACGGACGCCTTCCTCGGTTATGGATTTGATTATTGCTTCATTTCCAGCTGGTCTTGTTCCTTCTTGGCGAAAATCTATAATTCTGAGGTTCCATCGCCTTCTCTGTTTTCTGGATTCATCACTGACTCTGTTATGGTTTTAGCTCTTTGGTTTATTCCCCCCCGCATTCTGGGAGATTTTAAAGGCTTTTCTCCATATGACTGATTCAAGCTTTTTTGGGTCTGATTTTTGATGATCTCCTCTGTTACCTTCTGGGTGTGTGCCTGTGAAATCTAGCACACGCACAAAAGTGTATGGAAACACAGTATGTTTCAAAGAATCACATTCAAGTAAACACCTGTGAGCTTATTAAGAAATTAAATATGACCAGATCTGAGAAGGCCCTGGAGGCCTTCCCTGCCTTCTTTTCAGAAGTAACCACCATCTGCAATCGTGTGTGAAGCAATTCTTTGCTTTGCTTTCTACTTTTAAAAACTGCTTATGTGTACATGTCTAAGTAAAATATTTACTATTACCTGTTTTTGAACATCATATTTTTGAGTCACTGTGTATTCTTTAGTGACTTGCTTTTTTTTCCCTTTTGCTCACTGGATATTTAATTCATCCTTTGAAATTTATCTATCTATTCCACCATGAAAGAAGATGTGGTGGTTCCCAGTTTTTTTTGGCTATTACAATAAACGCTGCTACATGCATTCTCGGTCATGTTTCCCGGGAGTGTGTGAGAGTTTCTCCAGGCTGTGCGGCTAGGAGTGGGCTGTGAGGCTGAGCAGCACACGCAGATGACACTCAGGAGGTGCCAGGTGCAATGTGGGGACGAACCAGCCAGGATGCCTACCGCACTGCCCTCTCAGTTAGTTTGCAAAAAGGGACCATCAGGAGCAGGCCCACGACCATGACCCTTGGGTTGACGCAGGGTGGGGAGCAGCAGGCAAAGTTCAAGGGTCAAGGGACTTCCCTGGTGGCGCAGTGGTTAACAATCCGCCTGCCAACGCAGGGGACACGGGTTCGAGCCCTGGTCCGGGAAGATCCCACATGCCTCAGAGCAACTAAGCCCGTGTGCCACAACTACTGAGCTTGTGTGCCACAACTACTGAAGCATGCACGCCTAGAGCCTGTGCATCACAACAAGAGGAGCCACAACAATGAGATGCCCACGCACCATAACGAAGAGTAGCCTTTGCTCACCGCAACTAGAGAAAGCCAGTGCGCAGCAACAAAGACCTAAGACAGCCAAAAAAAAAAAAAGAAAAAAGAAAAAAAGTTCAAGCGTCAAGAGGACAACCAGGTGCTGGGACCCAAAACCAGGTTCAGGGGTGTAAGTAGTTAGATCTAACAGCCAGGGCTGGGCTTCGGCTATGAGTGAGTTAGCCTGGGCTAGGGTGTAATGACTTACAAAGTCAGGGCAAAGAGAAGTGGCGCCGGGACCCAGGGGTCCCCCAGGTTGTCGGGGATCACTACGTTGCCCACTGAGGGTGAAACCTCCCGTGCTCCTCCAGCCTGTGGGCCATCCTGGAATAGGAGGGCTGATTCTCGAAGGCAGTGGTCGCCAGCTTGGTAGAAGTCATGAGGTGGAAGCCGGTCTGGTGGCAGGAGCCTCTGAGACAGCTCAGGTTCTTCACGTCCCGCTGTGCCACCTTGGACCTGTCACTTAAGGTCCCAGAGCTTCCGTTTGGCTGGAAGGGCGGGGACACAGGGTCCCACGTCTGACCCAGACGAGGACCCCAACAAAGGCTGGTTCTCTTCTGCTTCCGTTTTTCACAGAAGGATTTTCTGGCACTGCAGGAGGACATGTGTCTTGAGTTATTTCCTTAGGAGAGGGGATGGGTGTGTATTTCCAGGGCTGGGCACCACCTAAGAGCTTAAAGCATAGCTCCTAAAGGGTGGAGCCTCCCTCTACTCCCCAGTCCCCATCTGCCAGACAGCTGGCTAGCGAGAGGTGGCACAATCGTGCCAGCCAACGTCACTTGGCATCTGGAAAATGGGCAGGAGAAGCTGATTATCCAATTTTTGTTCAAATTAATGGAAGAAAATTACCATATTCAGATGCGTTTGCCCTAGCTTTTCGCCTGCCTCCCCAGGGCCACGTAGAGGAGGGTATCATAGCAGGGAAAGCCAGGTTGCGCAGGCCCAACAGACGGAGAGAGGGGGGTGAGGAGGTTGTGGTGTCAGGATGGTGTCACACAAGCTGATCACAGGGTCACAGGGCTCCCAACCTCGCAGACCGCTGAACACACCCAGGTGGCTGAGTAAGTGGAGGCGGGGGGCGCCTGGTGGTACAACAGCCAAACACCAGGACCTGTGGGCCCTGTTCCTGGTGGGCTGAGGGCTTCCTCTTGGACCACATCAACTCCCCTCCCTACTTCTGGTGGCCAAAGAGCCTCTGAGGACCAACTCCTTCCCCACCAGCCTCAGGGGACCCCAGGACCCCCGCACGTGGAAGGAGGGGAGCCTTGCTGGCTGGTGCCATGCTGTTCTGGGTGTGGCCCCATCCTGGGCTGCTCCTTCCCCAGAGAGCCAATGGCCTCCTCATTACACCTCCTTCAAGTCTCTGATCACATCTCACCTCCTTGAAGAGGCCTACCCTGGCCAGTCTCCACCCCTACCCATTTTTTTTTTTCCACTGTGGTAAAATATACATAACATAAAATGTACCTTTCTAACCATTTTTAGGGGTACAGTCCAGGGGCGTTAAGTGCATCCACACTGATGTGCTACCGTCCCACCATTCGTCTCCAGACCTTTTTCATCATCCCAAACTGAAACTCTGTGCCCATTACGCAATAATTCCTCATCCCCCCACCCCCAGCACCTGGCAACCACCTTTCTTTCTGTCTCTGTGAATGTGACTATTCTACGGACCTCATATAAATGGAAATCCTGCAATATGTGTCCTTTTGTGTCTAGCTTATTTCACTTAGCATAATATCTTCAACGTTCTTCCAGGCTGTAGCATGTGTCAGAACTCCATTCCTTTTTAAGGCTGAATAACATGAATAATGACAGGCAGAGAGCACATTTTGTTTATCCATCAGCCAAAGGTAGGTGCTTGGGTTGCTTCCACCTTTAGGCTATTGTGAACAGTGCTGTAAGGAACACGGATGCACAGTATCTGCTTGAGCCCCTGCTTTCGATTCTGAAGGGTAGATACCCAGAAGTAGAATTGTTAGATCATTAATTTTTTGAGAAGCTGTCATACTGTTGTCCATAGTGGTTGCACAATTTTACTTTCCCACCATCAATGCACAAGGGTTCAAATTTCTCCACATCCTCACCAATACTTGTTATTTTCTGTTTTTTAAATATTAGCCATCCTAATGGGTGTGACATGGTGGCTGGTCTACTTACAACACAGCTACCTCCCTCCCCCCCCCCCCCCCCGCCACACCACACTCCTGATCTCTTCGCCCTGTTCTGCTCTCTTCCTCCCACGCAGCATCTAACATACTATGTAATTAGCTTATGTATTCGTTTGGTTATGTTCGGGGAACCATTGACTGAAACTGCCCACCCTGGCCAGGCAAGATAGTAGCCACTTGCATGAGTTTTCTTACAACAGGAGGTTCTGGTAAGGAACGCGGAACTAACAAGCTACCACCAACCGGAAGAATTCAGGAAAGGTCAAAAGAAGAGTGGAGATGCCAGCACATGTGTCCTACCCACCTCCCAGAACCCTCCACGCTGGAATCCATCTTGGCTGAGCGACGTGCGCACCACTGGGAAGGACCCTGAGTCAGAGTGATTGGCCAGAGACAACCCAGAAACTAATCCCATCACCACAAAACCCGAGACTGTGAACCACGTGGCAGAGCAGTCCCCCTGGGTTCCCTTACCCTCCTGCTCTCCGCCCGGGCGCCCCTTCCCAACAAAGCCTCCTCTTGCGTTGTCAGCAAGGGTGTCTCCTCAGACGATTCACTTCTGAGTGTTAGACAAGAGCCCACTCTCGGGCCCTGGGAGGGGTCTCCCTTCCTGCAACAGTTATGTTTACTGTCTGTTCCTTCTCTCTTCCCCTGGTCCCTGCTAAAATATAAACTCAAGGCAGAGATATTTGGCTGATTTGTTCATCACTGTTTTCCAAGGGCCTAAAGTAGTGCCCAGCACATAGTAAATACTCAATACCTATTATGTGAATTAATAAATGGACGGATGCACGAATAGACAGTCAAGTTGTCAGAAGGAGTTCTGGAGGCAGACACACCTGGCTTCAATCCCTGGCTCCGTCAATTACTACCTGGTGTCTTTGGACAAGGGACATGGGGACAATAGCGAAAAGCTCGCCGGGCTCCGGTGAGGAAGATGCGAGATGCTGACTGGCCCGCAGTGGGTGCTGAGTTAATGCCTGCTCCTCAGAGCCAGACCGGACTCCCAGGTAGGACACCGGGCTCAGCGGGCTGGAGCGCAGGGGTGAGAACGTCAGTGCCCTCTTAGGTCAGGCAGCATCTCAGAGGGGAAAGTTCTTTCTCCAGTGCATGGACACAGGCGCAGAAAGGCACCCCAAATAGGGGGCAGGGAGACCAGTCTGCCTCCCCACAGGAGGCGGGGGGCTGGGGGGCCCTAGGAGCCTCCTCCTTGTGCCGTTTCCGCTGTGTGGGAAGCCGGGAGCCGGTACTGATAGCGGCTCCACTTGGCGGAGTGCAGCACGTGGGAGGTGACCAACACACTGAGGAAGTGTGACCATCCGGGTCCCCTGGGGCCACAGCGACAGCAGCCCAGAGCAAGCCAGACGCAGACGGCGGGCCGCGCAGGCAGCCGCCCGCCCGCGTGCCAGCCACCCACGCCTGAGCACACGCAAGGGCCTCCGGAGGGGCCCTCTGGCAAAGCTGTTTGCAGCAAAAAATCCAAACTGCAAGTAACAGCAGGGCCAGAAGAGAACCAGCGTGGGGAAGCAGATGGCAGCTTGCGGTGCGCACGGGCCGCCCGCCCGGGAGGCAGGTGCCACCAGGATGCTGGGCTCGGCTGGCACGGCTGCTTCCCACGGGTGCCGGCTGGGAGCGAGGGAGCCCCTGATTCTCCCAGGCTCCTGCAGGTTTGTGCCAAGATGGACCCTCCCTAGGGGCCCTAACTGGGCTACTGGGTACCCTCCAGGATGGGTGAGTTAAGATGATTTAAAAACCACCGTGTGAAGCCACTTTCCTACTCCACAAATTCCCCTTTCAGTTGATCAACAAGCAGGAGAGAAGGGCCAGAGGCTGGAATAGAGGCCCAGAATCACTGGGCACTGTGGGACCCCAGCCAAGGCCATCTGTGACAAGACTTCAGGGAAATCGAAGGCCACCTGCTGGGAGAAGGTTCTGAAGTGATCTAAACAAGGAACCTGCTTTCCTCTTTTGCAAATGTCTCTTTCAATCAGCAAGCCTTTCCTCAGCACCTTTTCTATGCTAAAGCACTGCAGGAAACACAGTAAGTATTGGTACAGCCCGACCTCTGCTGAGTTATAATCAGGATGTGGAGTGAAACGGGGAAGGCACAGCGCACGCTGAGGAGGGAAGAATGCTCTAATTGTATTAATCAGCTTCCAATTACTTACAAATTGGTTTTCTCCCCTCTCCAGCTCATCCCCCTAGAAGAATGCCTGCATCCTCAAAGATGCCTTCCTACTCCAAAGGGACATTTTAGAGGCTGCAAGAATGGTTTCTAGAGTACTGGGGAATCTGGATTTCAATTAACTTTTCCACTGATTACAGTATAACTTTGTGTGAGTCACTTTGTCTTTTAAAATGAATCAGGATTAAAGGCTAAACAATCAATGACATGAATTTCCGGCTTGCAACGTCATGTGTTTAGACGTCCCTCATGCAGTCCTTCTCAAGCTCGCGCTAACACACCCAACAAAGCACATGACTAAAGGGCACGTGAACACCAGCACAGGAGGGATCTGACATTCAACCTGCCGTCAGTCTCCCCTCTGAAGACAGGCGAGTGGGATGGATGAAATGGGTGTCACTGGTCCACCCACCCTTGCCTGCCTGGCAGGGATCAGGGTCCAGGGTCTGACGTCCCCTGGGCAGCCTTCCTTGTGCGGCATGTCTACGGGTTTCTGGTGCTGTTCAGGGGCTGTCTTCCCTCCTATAATTCTGTCTTTAAGAATGGGAGATAGACTCCCAGAAAATAACCAGGCAGGAGTGGGAAGGAGCTGGCAACAGTGAGCTGCATCTGGGAAGGTGTATTTTCTTAAGTGAAGCTCAATTGTGGGAGGGCAGGGAGAGGCAGGAAGAGCCAACTCGGTGTGGCATGTGGGAATTCAGTTCCCCAACCGGGGATCGAACGTGTGCCCCTTGCACTGGAAGCTCGGAGTCTTAACCACTGGATCTCCAGGGAAGTCCCCCTCAAGTCCTCTCTAGTTCTGAGGGCCAGAGGGCCAGGTCCCAGGAGAGTCAAGGTGCCTCCTCCGTGGAGTGGAATCCCAGACAAAGGGAAGGGGCTGTGAGTGGTGTTCCTGCTGCCTCTGGTAAACCCGGGGCCTGCGGAGCTCACAGCATCAGAAGGGGGATGAAGACACATGTGCAACCACCAAGACCAAACACAGGAAACCACCAGAGTCAGACCCCCCCGCCCCCCTCAAAAGGAATCAGTGAGTTTAAGAGTTTTCAGAATGGAGGGAAAAATAAAAAGAACTTGAAAACGACTTGGTAGAAGCTGATGAAAACATAAGACACACAATGGAAATGCACTCTTCAAATTCACAGTGCTCCCAAGAAGCAACCAGAATAGTCTGGGAACAAAGCAATAAGCAAAAACATAATTGAAACGCTTTCCTGAATCGGAGATCCAAATATGTTTGTCCTTGACAAAAATCAGTGAACGTGACAGGCATGTCCAGATAAAATTATTAATTTCCAAATACAGACATAAATACTACTACTGGTTATTTAAAAGGGAATAAAAGCATACGCCTGGCTTCAGACCTCTCCCCATGTTCTGTTCTTGCCTTCAGAACTATTTTATCCTGAGCATCGGATCTTGTCAGCCTGCCTTCTGTTCGCAGCTTTGACTTCACAGGCTGCGTCTGCTTTGTCGCCTACCCTGCATCCTGGAAACTGTCTTCTGGTTTACAGGGTCCTCCTTGGGGTTCCACAGGTGTGCCTGATGTGCTTGTGAACCAGTCCACTGAGGGGCGTCTCATTCCCTTTTCTTTTTTTCTTTCTTAGATTTTTTTGATGTGGACCATTTTTGATTTATTTTTATTAAATTTTTTTTTTTTTTTTTTTTTGGAGCAGAGAAAGATTTATTGCAGGGCCCAGAAAGGAGAATGAGTGGTTCATGATCAAAAAACCTGAAGTCCCCAATAGTTTGGGGGGAGGAGTTTTTAATAGGCAAAATTTGGGATGAGGGCTGCAGGGTATTTGACTTTCTCCTGATTGGTGGAGGGTGTGGTGGCAGGCTGGTGCTCCTGATGTGGACCATTTTTAAAGTCTTTTACTGAATTTGTTACATTATTGCTTCTGGGGTTTTTTGTTTTGGTTTTTTGGCCACGAGGCATGTGGGATCTTTAGCTCCCCAACTAGGGATCCAACCTGCACCCCCTGCATTGGAAGGCGACGTCCTAACCACTGGACCGCCAGGGAAGTCCCTCATTCTCTTTTCTATGTCTTTAAATCTTGAGCATATATCAGGGTTTATTAATTTGCCGACAAGGAAACCAGGAAAGGGACCAAACAGCGTGCCTGCCCACAGAGGGAATAGAAATGAGATGCAACAGGGAGCTGGGAGGTCGCATGCTTATATAAGCGGCTGGTTTAATTAGGTAAAGACTGTAGTTTCGTGTAGTCACAAAAACATCAGATTCGTGCAGTTAGTATAGTGGAAATCAGAGGCAAGGGACACCAGGCTTTTGGGAGCGCCGACCAGGGATCAAAAATAAAAAACAATGAATAAGAAGCAAATGATAAGGAAACATCTGTGGCTAGTAATGGGAAGGACAAGGCTTACTGCTCTAAAAAATTACCAGAGTATCACTGGATTGAGTTTTTAAAGTCACTAATAAATTTTTCATTTTTAGAAATGAAAATGGTTCACTTGGTTCTTCTTCAAATTTGTTCATTCTTTTCTCAAATGTCCTATTTGTTCGGTTTGGTTTCTAGTGCTTCTCTTATCTCTTTTACTTAATTTAAAAACTTATTTGGACTTCTCTGGCAGTCCAGTGGTTAGGACTCCATGCTTCCACTGCAGGGGGCCTGGGTTCGATCCCTCGTTGGGGAACTAAGATCCCAAAAGCCACAGGGCATGGCCAAAAGTAAAAAAATAAAAAATAAAACAAACAACAAATAAAACATGTATATTTCTTTCACAGTTTCACTATTATCTCTAGGTTTCCTGGGCACTGGTTCTCCTAGTTGCTACGTTTGCCTACTCTCCCTCATGGTGGCTCTTTTCACGTGTGGTCGGTTAGACAGCAGAAGTCAAACTCACAGAATTTTGAAGGGGAAGGAATATGATCAATTGCATTATCAGTCAAGTCACTGTCTTTTTTGTATAAAGGCAATAGCTATTATCAGATAGCAGAAGACTCAGAAAATACACTATGCACGTGTCATTACTTCAGATTACATATACCAGCTAATTATAAGTCAACTTAGTAACTCAAGGGTCTATAAGAAAAGAGGGACTATAAGCACTGGTATTTATTTTTCCCTTCTAAGCATCCGTTCTGAGGACATAATCTCAAATGTACGCAAAGAGCTAAGTACACATATATAAAGCAATTAGCAATGAGAAGGGAAAAAGGAAATAACTCAGAAGGCTTAAATTAGCTGAATACCCATGTGACAGAATGTTTATAAAGAGTTATTGATTAAACTAAGAACTGCTTACGATAAAATGTTAATTTTAAAACAGAGGTTCAACAATATAAAGACAAAAGACACAGAAAAAAGATAGAAAGTAATTACGCCAAAATGTTAATTGATTGTCTCTGGAATGTAAGATTATGGATTTTGAGGGGTTTGTTTTTCTTTACGCTTTCTGCACATTGTGAATGTCAACAATCTGTATTAATTTCATAATCACAAAATAATAAAATGTATATAATATTTTTAAAAATAAAAACTTCAGAGGGTAACAACGGTCAAGAACTTAAATATCTGGGGTGTAAGCCAGAAAGAGAAAAACAAATACCGTATGCTAACACGTATTTACAGAATCTAGAAAAATGGTACTGATGAACCTAGTGGCAGGGTAGGAACAGAGATGCAGACGTAGAGGACGGACTTGAGGACACCGGGGGGAGGGGAAGCTGGGACGAAGTGAGAGAGTAGCATAGACATAGATACACGACCAACTGTAAAATAGATAGCTAGTGGGAAGCTGCTGCAGAGCACAGGGAGACCAGCTTGATGCTTTGTGAGGACTTAGGAGGGTGGGATGGGGAGGTTGAGAGGGAGGCCCTGAGCCTCTTAGGGGGCTGGGGGATGGGGATATATGTATACATGTGGCTCTTTCACTTTGTTGTACAGCAGAAACTGACACAATACTGTAAAGCAATTATACTCCAATAAAGATTAAAAAAAAGAACTTAAATATCTGGGGTAATATTAAATAAGAAAGATGAAACATCATGATACTAACTCTGACATTATAGTCTATAATTTATTCTCAACAAAGCAGCCAGAGTATCCTTTAAAAATTGGGGGAGGATTCAGGTCATGCCTCTTCCCTACTCCAGACCTTCGAGGGCTCCCCATTTCACTCAGAGTAAAAGCCAAAGTCCTTCCAAAGGTCTACAAGGACCAACATGATCTGACCCCCTGCCATGTCTCTGACTCCTCTCCCGACCCTGACTTTGCTCCAGTCACACTGTTCTCCTTGCTGCTCCTCAAACCTACTAAGGACGCACCTGCCTCAGGGCCTTTGCACTTGTAGTGCCCTCTACTTGGAATGCTTTCTGTCCACACAGCCACATAGTGTGCTTCAGACCTCAGCTCAAATGCCATTTTATCAGTGAGCCCTGCTCTGACCCCTGTATAAAATAGCAGCTACCCCTATGTTCCCATCACCCCAACCCCACTTTACTCTGAGTACTTTTTCATCATCTGTGACATGACAAGATTTACTTTATTGCACTTGTGGTCTCCATCTCCCACAAGAAGAGCTCTTTCGCCTGGCATATAGAAGATGCTCAATAAATGCACCGAATGCCCAAAAGAATAAATGCATGAGACTGTAAGCGCCTCAAGAGCAGAGGGGCTGAAGCTGACACCACCGCATCACTGAAGTGCACAAAACAGGCAGCAATGCCAACCTGACAGCCCCACGGACGTGAACCCAGCATTCGACTCACTCCAAACAAACAAACAAACAAACAACCCTTAAAATTACAGCCAACGATGATGGAAGGGAAGAGTCAAATGGAAAAGAAGATAAGAGTGTTTGGGCCGAGTAGTATGAGAGTTTCCATCAGAAAATGCAAGTTCTTCCATCAGGATGTGGTTTTTTGCTGCAGGACACAACTCCATATTTTTATCGCAGACGCAGAACCAGCTCTATGTGGCACTTAAGATGACATTTCAAATGCTCTTTCTATTTAGCTATCTCTTTGTTGTGATTAGATATTTTTCTACAGGGAAAAAAAAAAGGCATTAGGAAACCAATTACCCTGTCACTCTCCCACCCCAAAAGCAGGCAGGGAAATGCAGCACTTGGATATGGTACCCAGAGGCACCCAGACAGACACACGTACTTTCAGGGCCCATCCACGCCTCCTAAACATCCACAGTCTGCCTGGTCCCGCAGAGAGGGAATACGGCATCCTTGATCTTGCGCAGTTTTATCGGCCTCTAGATATTCAAGGACACACTGATGGCATAGAGCACAGCCTCATATTCTTTGCCTTAGGAAAGATAAGAAAACTCATCCTAAGGTATTTCGGACTTTTCTGGGCATCGGAGTGCTCTGGAGATTAGGATGGGCTGGTGGTGGAAGCTGCCCGCAGTAGCTCAGGACTGCTAGTGAGCGTGAGGGTAACGCGTGGTGGGGCTGCACAGGGGCAGCTCCCCCTCAAGCCCTCCACTGAATCACTACATTTGCTAAATTCGTCTTTCCTTCCATCCCCCTCCTTTGCCTTGACAATTTCTTCATCTCAGTCCTCCCACAGCTCAGCCGCGTCTTGTCATCCTGCTCAGGTGTCTCCCACAAGATACGGTTTTAGGGAATTTTCCTCTCTCACGTGGATGACTGCATCTTAAAAGGGACCCTCTCAAGACCAAAAGGACCTCAAGTTCAAGGGGGGAATTTCTGGCTGGGTGAGAGAGGAGGGCCTCTGATATATTTATGGAGCACCTAATCTAGGCTGGACAGTCTGTGCACTTTGTACGCGGTAATGTTGTTGCTGAATTCTCACGGCATCTCCATGAGATAAGCATTATCGTCTCCATTTCAGGATGAGAAATCAGGGACCTCCGGGCAAGACAGGCTAGAGTGTTAGTTCACACTTGGAGGCCCTGCCTGCTATCTTTCCTGTCCCAAAGACACAGAAAAGATACATAAAAAGATTCCCAACGAGGAGGCTCAACTGTGCTCAAAAATGACACATATATCTCGATGGATCAGAAGCTCCAAATATTTACTATTTTGAGGGGCTGAAGGCACTGCCTGCTGAGCTCAGGGCCCAGAAGCAGGTGGAGGCAGCTGAAAGGTTGGTCTTCCAAGGGTACAGGGACTAAAAGTCTCCCATGGGAGGTGGGGGACCAGAGCCAGAGTCCCTGAAGTGGGGGCCGATGAAGGCACTGTCCATCTGGGAAAGGAGGCTGAAAAAAAGCAGAGATCCCACTTTGCCACCCTAAGACTAGAGCTTATCTATGAATATGAACACTGATAGAAGCTGGAGGAAGCACACACACACAGCCAGGGCCTGACCAGACGGCCCAGGGCTTTGATGATCATCTCTGGAAAGAATCCCATTATCGCTGTGAACACACAGCTCATCACTAACCCAAGACAGCTGGCCCTGCACCGGGGGACCCAGGGCCTGGGTGGAGGCAACTTGAAATCACTTGGCAAGGAGAGCTGGGTGGAGGTGATGAGCAGCGAGAGAAAAGAGAGAGAAACTGACTCCCACTCAAGATGAGCAGACAAACCCCAATTCCAAAACACCCGAGGAAAGCTGTCGCTGAGAGAGACAACCGACAGAGTCTCAAAGATTTAGTGAGCTGGAAGCAGTACTGAAGAATTCATCCAGAAAGATGAAGAAATAAGAGAGGAAGCACAGTTGGGAGCTCTGGAGGATGGACTGAGAGGCTTGCAGCTGTATCTCACAGGGTTTCCTGAAGAGGAGACTTGGAATGGCAGGGCAGCAATATTCAAGGATATCATGGCTGAGGATTTTCCTTAACTAAAGACATTTTATGGACCCTCAGATGAAAGGAGCATATTAATCACCAAGCAGATACGTAAAAACAATAAATCTACACCTAGAAAACCTGGGGCATCCTCCCTCTGCCCGACTCCTGTTCCTGAGATCCCCGACCCACGACCTTCCCCAGGAGCTGTGTGACAATGTCCTCCACTGTTTCGGCCCCACTTCTAATCCTGGTACAGTGAGGAAAGCCCTGGGTTTGGGGTTGGGAGACGTAGGTTCAAGCCCCCCATCTGTTCCTGCCTCAGAGTCCTCGCTGAGCCTTGATTTCTCCCCTTAAAATGGGATCAGAAGTGGAATGATAGAAACTTGGAACCAGAAGGGACTTCGGGGGCAGCGTCATGACAGCAGACCATGGCTGTTAGACCCACTAACTAGCTCGGTGCCCACAAGATACTTAACCTCCTGCATCAGTAAAAGGTGACAATACAGGCACCCACCTATGGGGTTGTATCAGGATGAAATTAATTCATACGTGGAAAGACCCTAGCACGGTGCCAGGCGCACAGTAAACCTTCAACCCGGAGCAGACATTTCTGTTATAACAGCCCCCTGTGAAACGCCACCTGCACCTCCACTCAGTGCGAGGGGCTCCCCACAGAAACCACGGGCCCCAGGCAGAGCAGAACCAGGGCCCCCTGCCAGCTCTGCACTGGGGAATGGGCAAGCCAGCCAACTGCCCCTCCCCACCCCCGTCTCGGGCTGCCCTGGGTAGGCTGTCCTTGGCCTTCTGAGAACCCCCTCCCAGCGAGCAACCATGAACTTTCCCGAGTTCGAGCATGCCCCACCCCCGCCCCGGCCCAACCCCACTCCGCTGCCCTGGGTACCCTACCTCTCTCTGCTCACTGCAGATCTTACACAACCACAGGGGCCGCTTCTGGCCGGGGGTGGCCTCGATCCCGCATTTGGTGCAGACTTTCTACAAGAGAGAGGACATGGGAATGTAAACACTCAGCCCCTTTCTCCTCAGCTGAGGGCTGGGAAAACTACCACCAAGGAGCCCTTTGGCATCTTCCGAGGGGATGGCTTTTGCTTCAGGCCCCAAGGGGAAGTACCCAAAAGGCATAGATCATCTAAAACCTGCAGCTGGCTTTGGGGCGCAATGAGTGTGCCCATCTACAGATCTCCGTGATAGAAATTCACCCCCACAAGTACATCCTGTTGGGATGACATCAAAAAAAAAAAAAAAAGTAAAAAGCTTGCTGAGAGTCACAGCTGCATCATTTCAACAGCAAGGAACTGGAAACAACCCAAATGCCCGATACCAGAGGCAGATCCAGGCAAACACAACTGAATATGCTGTAGCCTTAACACAGCAGACTGTGTTGGTCCCTGGAAATGTGGGCAGGAAGTGATGTTATTCAACAAAGGAAACAGACATTCGTATATAACCATGTAAAAAACTCCCTGTGTACCTGACAAGGTGAGACTCCAATACAGTGAGAAATACCAGTGACCGCTTAAGCACTTCCTTGATGCCAAGGCCCTTCATTTAATGATCCCAGGAACCCTATTATGTAAGTATTAGGCCCATTTTAAAGCCAGTCGTTTGAGAATTTGCTCAAGTTCACACAGCAAGTAAGGAACAGACGCGGGTCTGCCTCTAGAGCCATTATATAACTGCCTCCGGACACATAAGTAGCCAGAACCTAGTTTCTGCAGCGTTTTTCCTTCTACAGAGTTGCTTAAGCTCACAGAACTTCTAAATACGTATTTTGCTTCCCCCAAATACACAGCCACACGCCCTGCTGGGAAAAGCCAGATGAAACGCACCAGGAGGCAGAGGGGGACGGGTGGGGCTGAGACCTCCTCCGGGCTCACCCAGGCAGAGTCTGATTCGGGGACAGCGTGTCCTCCTTAGAGAACAGGGACACCAGCTAATCAATCAATCTTTCTGCCTCTGCGTGGAAGCTGCCCGGTCCCTGCGGGGCTGGGGGCTCTCTCCTGCCCCCCGCCGAGGGAAGGCTGGATCTGTACTTGGCCTTTCCTGCAGGCTGCCAACTGAGCGAGGAGCACACCTCTCCACGGAGAGGGAAATGTCACCAACTTGGCTTCCCAGAGCATGTTGTCACCGCCTGACTGGGCGGCGGAGCTGCAGGAGGCAGGCAGCCAGCCCGTGGCAGACGGGAAGCTATGATACACGCGTGGGGGGTAGGCATTTGCTTCCATCCGAAGCGCAGGTACAAGAAATGTCACTTTTATTTCTCCAAATAAACGGTAATCTGCTCCAAGCGCCTGTCCCTCTGGGTTGGCAGGGAAGTCCATCCCAGTCTGTCGGGGCCCCGGTCTTGCAAAGGTCCCAGGCTCGGGGGCTTCCGCGGCTCAGTACATCTGGGAAGGGCTTCCGCGGCTCAGTACATCTGGGAAGGGCTTCCGTGGCTCAGTACATCTGGGAAGGGCTTCCGCGGCTCAGTACATCTGGGAAGGGCTGCCGGGCTGCTCCCTGCTGCGCTGCTCTCCCTCCGCGCTCCCACAGTCCTGCGGAGGGGAAGCGGCCCGGCCACTCCTGTGCCAGGCCTGGGTTTGGGGTCAGTGCCCAGCAGGGGCGCCACCTCTCTGAGGGTCAGCAGCCTGCCCCCCGGAGCCCCCAGTCACCAGCCCTGACCCGGCCTGCAGACGCTCCCTTGCCTACCGGAGCTGCCTCTCCCAATGCTCACCCCGACCCTTCTACCTCGAGGACAGGGGCCCCCATAAGCCCAAAAGTGGAGCCTCAAGAAACACACATGGGGGACTTCCCTGGAGGTGCAGTGGTTAAGAATCCACCTGCCAAGGTAGGGGACACGGGTTTGATCCGTGGTCTGGGAAGATCCCACATGCCATGGAGAAACTAAGCCCATGTGCCACAACTACTGAGCCCATACGCCACAGTTACTGAAGCCCGTGTGCCTACAGCCCTTGCTCCGCAACAAGAGAAGCCACCACACTGAGAAGCCTGTGCGCTGCAACGAAGAGTAGCCCCTGGTCACCACAACTAGAGAAAGCCCGCGTGCAGCCACGAAGACCCAACGCAGCCAAATAAAGAAAGAAATTAATTAATTACTTAAAAAAAAGAAACACACACGGGCCCGTGCCCTCTGGGGTAAAGAGAGGAAGGAGGCGCTGAAGCCAGCTGGCATTCCCATGGTCCTGCAGAGCTGGCGCACGTGGGAAAATGAGTGGAGCCATCTCGGAGAGGCGAGACTGTCCTCCTGCGTTTTCCACATGCTTCTAGGGTTCGATGGTAGCTCGCCCTCCAAGCACACAGCGTGCCCTGCCCGCCTCCCGAGGTTGCTGAATGAGACGATGCTGCTGGGATCTGGGAGGTAAGACCAGTTGCCCCCGTTATTGAGCACCAGGCCCTGCCGCCGTGGCGACAGAGTGTGAAGGAAGTGGGTGTTATCATGTCCATCATACGGGTGAAGGCACAGGCTCAGAGGTGCTGAAGACAGCCTACGGTCCCGCAGTGAGGTAGTGACGATCAGGACTAGGGAGGCATCCTTCCTCCAGAGCTCAGGAGAACTGAGCACCCTGTGGAGCGTGGTCCCGTGATGTGAGGGCGGGGTCCCGCGAGGCACCCAACGCTCAGTCCTACGTCGGCCTGTCCGCCGAGGCCAAGGGGAGTATCTGGCTGCCTTGCAGGAGTGACATCTAAGCAGGGGTGGAAGGATGGCTGTGCACGTGCCCTCGATAAATAGCATCTGATTGACTGGACATCTGTGCTGTTGGGGGGCAGGGAAAGAAGCTAGCAGAGAGTGCACGAAAGCTGTGTCCTGTCTTCTACCAGCAGAACACAGCACACGGAACCACCTGACCTGGGGGCAGGAGACATGTGGACCAGTTGCCCTCCAGAGGCTGGGTCAAAGGCTGTCAGCTCCCAGTCCTGGTCAGGGAGGGATGGGTGGCATGTCTCAAATGTTCCTTCCTCCCCTTGTCCTGTAGGGTGCTGAAGGGGGTGGGGGGTGGCATGACAGGGCACACCCTCCCCAGCCCATGGGTAGCCCTGTTTTTAGGCTACCACCCATCACTGGTGGAACCCCTCTCAGTTCCCACCATCTCTTGGTCCATCTTTGCAAGCTACAGTGTCTCTGGCTCTGGAATCCAGGCCAGCAAAAAGATAACATGCCCCAGTTCAAGTCATACATAATTGCTGCTCTATTTAAATCTCGATCAATAAGAGAATAACAAGCCTTTTCCCCTTATGGGCTTGGTCTCTGTTCCCAGGTTCCAATAAAGAAAATTAAGCAGGTGGTATTTTGAAAAGCCAGTGAGAGAGAGTGTGAGCCGGCCACAACATCAGCTCAGTGCAAAGGGAACACTGCACTGTTGTGTCAAGAAGAGCTGGGCCTGGGGCTGGCCATTAGCTTCCCTGCCATGTGGGCTTCCATTGAGCGGAATTGCTGTGGGTCAGTGAGCACTGGCTTCCTGGGCTTGGCTGTCTCATGCTTCCTATAGCCTGAAACTGTGTCTGAGCATTAAACAAACCAAGTCTAGCTTCTGGGCCTGACTCAGATGCTTTGTGCATTCTTTTTGCAAATGTACATCCCAGCCCAGAACATGCACCAGGAAAGGGGGTGGCTCAGGGTGTAGCCCACAGGGCTCAGGCTATGGGGCAGGAGAGAGCAGTCTGCCATTTAGATGCAACCTTGGACTTGTCACTAACCTTCTCTGAGCTTCATTTCCTTGTCCTGAAAATGCTGTTAACCGGCAGGTTCATGCCACAGTTGGGAGGGTTGAGGGAGATGATTCACAAAAGTGCTCAGCACAGGGGACTTCCCTGGTGGCACAGTGGTTAAGAATCTGCCTGCCAACACAGGGGACCCGGGTTCAAGCCCTGGTTCAGGAAGATCCCACATGCTGTGGAGCAACTAAGCCCGTGCGCCACAACTGATCCCCACAACTACTGAGCCTGCGTGCTGCAACTACTGAAGCCCACGCACCTAGAGCTTATGCTCCGCAACAAGAGAAGCCACCACACGGAGAAGCAACAAAGAGTAGCCCCCGCTCACCACAACTAGAGAAAGCCCGTGTGCAGCAACGAAGACCCCAACTCAGCCAAAAAAATAAATTTAAAAAATTATTTTTAAAAAAAGGGCTCAGCACAGTACATGGTAAGGAGCAGACAGTCACCATGGTCCTGCATGGCTGTCTCCGTGAAGAATGCCACACCCATCAGTCATAGAAGCCAAAACCCAGAATCATCCTTGGTCCTCACGCTCCCTCATGCCCACCCAGACAACCCATCTCCAAGGACTCTAAACCTCACTTGAACTGCCACTCCCCTCCACCATCCACACTGCCATCTCCGGGGCCTGCGCCATGGCCCACCCCACTTTGGCCAGCCTCGGGTGTGTTCCTGCATGGAAGCCAGAGTGATCTTTTCAAGATGCAAATCTAATCACGTCCTGTCTCCTGTCCTTGACAGCTTAAGAGCCTCCGGAGACTTCCTGTTGCCCTCTGGATGAAGACTGCCCCCTTTCACATGACACATGATGCCTGCTCAGCCTAGACCTACCTCCTTGTGACCTCAGCTCACACCCCTCTCCCCGGTTCCACTGCCTTGTTCTCCACTCTCAAGCCCCAGCCATGTTGGCCTGACTTCAGTCCTTGCTTTTCCTACCACTGGACCTTGGCACGTGCTGCTCCCTCTGTCTGGGATGTTCTTGATCACACTTTCTCCTGGGATGCCTATGCGTCCTTCAGACCTCAGCAAAAGCATCGCTTCTTCAAGGAAGCCTTCCCTGATTTCTTACCCAGTTGGAGCTTCCCTAACAGGCTCTTGTGTCTTCTCCTCCACTGAGATCTCATGCTTATTTGTGTGGCTGTGTAACTACGGTCACTTCCCCTACTAGGCGGTCAACTCCCAGAGGGCAGGGGCCACGTCTGTTTCTGGCCCCTTTCCTCTTCCCGGTACCCGGCACGATGAACTTTTGTGGAATAAACAAATGAACAAAGAAGAGCTACTTTTAAAATTACAACTGAGAAGGCAAGACGTGGTCCCTCCTGGAATGTGCCAGGCTGCTGGGGGGAAGAGACACACAGAGACGGGAGGCACGCGCTGGGCAGCAGCGGGCAGGGGCTCCCCGTCCTCACCGAGGGATGCCGACTGGCCAGGCGGCGGGGGATCCGACGAGGGAGAGCCCCGTCTGGGGTGGGGCGTCCGGGGTGGTGAGACTGCTGCCCGGTGGGCCTCCCTCTCCGCATGCAGGGCACGAATCCAGGCTGGGCCGGCCGCAGTGGAAGCGACACCCAGGGTCCTTTGCTAAGGGTGGGGGCGGAGATGTGTGCCCCACCCCCCACGTGACCACTCCCGCCTGCCTCCTCAGGGGGGCGTTCTGCAGGCCGCTTGCATGTGTAGACTGGTTTTGAGGTCCGTGGGGTGCCCTCCTCAGCATCCGCACACCCCGGGCCACGCCGGGTACCCCAAGACTCCCCGGGACCCCGCCCCCCCCCCCCCCCCATCGAACATCATCACCTTCACCTTCCCACACGGCAGGCCAGAGTCAGAGGTACGACAAGGTCTGGGAGACCACAGAGCTCGGGCACCGCACTCCCAGGCTGGCCTTCACATCCTTGCCACGAGCCCCTGACTCATTCCATGCAGAGCCCCCCCACGCACCACGGTGGGGTCCCCAGGCTGCCGTCAATCAGAAGGAAGCAGGCGCGGTGCCCACGCGGGGGTGGGAATGAAACCGCTCGCTCCCCTCCGAGAGCACTTAGAACCCGGGCATCAGCCACTCCCTCCTCGACAGGCCCTGAAGCCTTCGCGGCATCATCCGTCACTCGGAAAGCGGCGTTCCCGACGCTCAGCCGACCGAAGAAAGACGAAACTGTGCTCAAACGTTCCACACCCAGAGGCCAGAAAAACGTACGCCGCGCAGGAATGAATACCGGAGACGGTTACGTTGAAACTGTTTGGTGCTTCAACTCAACAAACATTTACTCAACACTGGAGGGAAGGCAATGTTCTAGGACTGATGAGGGTGCTCAAGGCATGGTCCCCTCTGTCCTCAACCAGGGTCCCGTCGAGCGGAGCACTTGATGAATGAGCAGAACTTATCTGGAAAAGGACGTGCCCAAGAGCTTCAAGACTGAAAGTGCGAAAGGACTTGCCCAAGAGTTTCAGGTTTCACCGACTGAAGTCTGCCGGTGACATGGTCTCTCCTTAGGAGCCAGGTGGCAATGATGCTCGTGGAGCAGTCAGCACTGCCCCCCACCCCCACCCCCCCGGAAAGCAGGGGACAGAAATGGCTACGTCCGGACCATCACAGCACGGGAATGAACAACGTGAGGAAGTCGGCCCACGCGCGTGCATTTCACACCACCCAGTGTGTCCCCCCTGCTAGAACTCGAATCTTCAGCAAGGAAAAATCTGCCTGTGTTTTGGAGAAAGGTACTCGGCAATAAAAATGCCGATGTAAACAGAAAAAGTGGAAACAATCACAATGGAACCGCGTATTTACTGACATGGGCAACGTTCACAATAAATTACGTTTAAAAAGCATGTTATAAACCGTAAGCCTGGCCTTTCCCTGGTGGCTCAGTGGTTAAGAATCCACCTGCCAATGCAGGGGACATGGGTTTGATCCCTGCTCCGAGAAGATCCCACATGCCGTGGAGCAACTAAGCCCGTGTGCCACAACTACTGAGCCTGCATGCCACAACTACTGAGCCTGCACACCTAGAGCCCGTGCTCCGCAACAGCAAGAAGCCACCTCAATGAGAAGCCAGCACACCACAATGAAGAGTAGCCCCCACTCGCCACAATTAGGGAAAGGCCTGTGCGCAGTAACGAAGACCCAATGCAGCCAAAAAAACCAAAAAAAAAAAACAGTACGCCTATAAATCACCATTTAGATGGTGGTTCTCTACCATATATATATTTATATGTGCCTGTATCTATTCAGAAGCAGATATATGCACAGAAAAATATCTGGAGGGAGATTGGCCAAAATATAAATCGAATTGTGCTAAGTCAAAATCTATGTTAAATGGGTAAGCAGAATTCCTATTTAAAGGAAGCCTATGCTAAATGTTTTGGGAAATCACTTGCCCCAACTTCGTTTTTTGACCAATCTGGATTTTTGTGGGT
This sequence comes from Hippopotamus amphibius kiboko, assembly GCF_030028045.1. Taxonomy (NCBI): domain Eukaryota; kingdom Metazoa; phylum Chordata; class Mammalia; order Artiodactyla; family Hippopotamidae; genus Hippopotamus; species Hippopotamus amphibius. The sequence continues at coordinate 13,760,550 of NC_080202.1, forward strand.
TAGGATGGATTAAAGAAGCTGAAAGCACATGCACAGATGGGAGGGAGGCTGGACTTACTGGTTGAGTGTGGCTCAAATGTAGATAGTCAGCCCTGCCTCCAACCCCCATCCCTCCGCAGGTGGTGTCAGTGGGTCACTGACCCCTCTGATCCCAGGCTCAACCCTGCTCGACCCCAAGACATCAGCCAGGCCTGGAGGAGCATCTCCAGCCCTGGAGGGCAGGAGAGCAGGGGCTAGACATGGCCTCCTTGCCACAGAGAGACTCAGTATCTGGAATTCAGGTCCTGCTGCCAAATGACTTTCAGTACTTTAGATACTGATGTACAAATTATAAATATTTATATCCTTTATTGAGCCCTGGTGCTACACCAGGTGTCAAGGTAGGTATTTTATGTAGAATCTCATTTAATTTTCATAACCACCCTAGGAAGTGGTATTATTGTCCCTGTTTTATAAACAAGGGATCTGAGGCTTGAGGCTAAGTAACCTGACCACGGGGAGCTGGGATGTGAACTCCATGCTGTTTGAACCCCAGGTTTTGCCCAGACAAGAGACTCATCCAAGCCTTCCTTCTCCCCTGGTGGCTCAAGTGAAGGCAGGGCTGACTCCCCAGGCCCCGGCCCTTCCTCCAGAACTTCAGACTCAGTCAAGCCTCAAATGGGAGAGGGCATAGTCAGGGTTCTCCTCTGTTCATTAGGACACCGTCTGGGGGCCAGCAGGGCTGAGGGCACGCTGACCTGAGCCCTGACTGCTGCAAATACTGAGTCACCAAGGCCCAAAGACACAGCCTTAAGAATGCCAGCCACCTGCTGCTTGGCTTGAGACAGAAGACAGGAGGCAACTGGAGAAGAATTTCTTAAGGGAGACAAGTCTCTCTGTGCTTCCAACCCTAGTGTCCTGCCAGGGAAATGCCAGCCTTCTTCCATCCCGGCTGTGGGTGGCAGGTGTATTAACCCATGCAGGGCTGGGCCTCCTCTCTTTACTCCCGTCACCGGAAGACTGCACGGCCTGCTTCGAGCGGGCCCTCCCCCGCCCCCAACCAGATGAGCGGCTGATGCTACGTGGGGACCACCTGCAAACCCCAGCCCTGGGCAGCCCCCCAGCTGCCAGCCGCCTCTCCTAGCTGAAAAGCAGCCCTGCAGATTTCAGGGCTAGCTTCCAAAACACTGCCTCCCGCCACCAGCCACTTGCCATGGTCAGCTCTGCATCCTGAGCGGAGAGGAGGGTGAAAAAGGCAACAGAAGGAGCTCGAGATGAGCATTCACAAGCACGTACTAAGAAACCATGCCGAGGGTGTGGCTTTGGATCAGCTCTGTGCGGATGCCCCACACGTGTCTGATGGGGCCTGGGGTACCACGGGCAGGATGAAGCTGCCTCTCCCCCCCACCTGCCCCTGTTAACCCTTCCTGGTCCTGGTTATCCTCAGCATCCCCTCTCAAAACGAAGATGCTGTGCTCAGTTCTTGCCTCTTTTCCAGGCAAACATGGAAAGTGAAGATTTGAGCTGTCTAGACGGGCCCCCGGGCCAGGCAGGGTGGGTGACAGGAGGGTGAGTGGAGACTGCCACGGCTACAACCAAGAGTTTGGGCAAAAGGAGCGGAGATGGGTTATTCAGTCTGAAGCTAAGAAGGTTTTAAAAACCAGCAAATCTAATAACATATGATCAAAGCGGGACCACAAGAAACATGGCCCTGGGTCTTAGGGAATTCTTTCATTCCTCCAGCAGGCGCCTGTGCAGGACACAGTGGGCACACAGCCCTCTGGGGGGAGGAGACATACAAACACTGGCCTGCGTGGCTGGAGCACTGAGTCTTGCTGAGACCGAAGCGCGAGGATGCAGACACACTGGGCAGAAGGGAATTATGCACAAAATATGGAAGGGGTGAAGGGCTGAGGGTGATGACCAGGGTTGGTTCCGGAAGCTGGCCTGTTGAGGGCCAGTGTCGACCCCTGAGGCTAGGGTGCACCCCTCTGAGGGAATGCCAGACCCTCCAGGGCCGAGGACAGGGCACTTGGAGCAGGAAAAGCACATTCAACTGTATGCAGACTTTTTCAAACATAAAATATTATTTTGAAATTTCAAATAGCGTTAAGAAAGGTGGAAGCTTTCCACGTTTATCTAAAGGGAGTCTGGGTGTTGAAAGGCTAAATGAAGCTGCTCCAAAGTCTCGATGGAGAAGAAGGATGGTTGGGGACTCCACACTTGTCCCTCTCGACCTCTAAGGGGACATTGGGTCTCACGGGGCCTTGTGTGGGGACAGGCAATAGCATTGACTCTCCCCAGGGGTGTGTGAGGATAGAAATCAATGTGTATCAGACATAGAAAACAACTTTTGGTTACCGGAGGGGAAGAGGGTGGGGAGGGATAAATTAGGAGTTTGAGATTAACATATATGCACTACTATACATAAAACAGGTAAACAACAAGGACCTACTGTACAGCACAGGAACTCTATTCAATATCTTGTAATAACCTATAATGGAAAAGAATATGAAAAAGAATATATTTTTAGGGACTTCCCTGGTGGTGCAGTGGTTAAGAATCCACCTGCCAACACAGAGGACATGGGTTCGAGCCCTGGTCTGGGAAGATCCCACATGCCATGGAGCAGCTAAGCCCACGCGCCTAGAGCCTGTGCTCTGTAACAAGAGAAGCCACTGCAATGAGAAGCCCGTGCACTGCAACAAAAAGTAGTCCCCGCTTGTAGCAACTACAGAAAGCCCCCGCGCAGCAACGAAGACCCTATGCAGCCAATAAATAAAAAATAAGTAAATTTATTAAAAAAAAGTATCTCTATAGTATATGTGTATATATATATATAACTGAATCACTTTGCTGTACACCTAAAACATTGTAAATAAACTATACTTCAATTTAAAAAAAAGAAACCAGTGGACAGTTCTATCAGGGGTTCTTGGACACAATCCTCCTACAATCTCCCAGGCCTGGTGTGCACCCCAGGGCCCCCCTGTCCCTGGGCCAACCTGCCGAGAAAGGAAGCCTCTGGGGTAGATGCAGTCACCGCACACGAGGGCTCCCTGACCGGTACCGAGCGTTCCTTCAGCTCTGAACACGGCCTGCTCCTCCCCACTTGGCTCCTACGAGTCCCTCAGGGACTAGACTCCTGGAGCCCTCACTAGCTCCTTCCAGCCCTGAAGGAAGAAACCCCTCACTCCTGGAACTGATGGGGCCTGGGCCACAGCTGAGCTTGTCAAGTCCTCTGGGCTCTCAGCCTCAGGTCCACGTGGCTCCATCCAAATCCCTGGACCCGTGGTCTTCCAGGACCACCATGTCACATGGCCTGCAGCTCTCCAACCCCACTCTGGCCGGGAGGGAGTCAGGACGGAGGAGGGCCCAGGTGGTGGAGGAAGCGGGCTTATACCCTCTCGATCCCTGCTGGGTGGTTACTTAGATTTACAGCTCATAATAATGATAATAGCCGCCATTTATTGAGCACTGATTCCATGCCTGGCACCCAGCTCCGCACTCAACACACGTTATCATCATCACATTTCAGCTCGTTTATGTTCACAACAGCCCCGAGAAGGAGGTTTTATGATCTGAATGTCTTGGATGATACATGGGAGGCCCAGAGATCTTGGGTGACTTGGCTAAGTTCATGTCATCAGGAGGTGGCAGAGCCAGGGTGGGGACCCAGGGCCATAATCATAAAAGCGAGAGCTTACAGGACACGTACTGCGTTGCTGGGCGCGGCGTGCTTCACATGGACGAGTCACTCAAGGATGTCGGCCCTGGGGCAGACAGCCCAGGTCACACAAGGAGAGTAAGTGGAGGGCCAGACTAAGGTCACACCCCGATCCTGCCTCTCACTCCTGCCCCTCGACCCCACACTAGCTGAGAAGGATGCTGATGAGGCCCAGGAAACGGATGTCCCTGAGAGAGAGGAAGTGGATGGAGTTCTCCCATGGACAGTGTCTCTCCTGTGACTGTGCCCCCTCTAGAAAAAGCACACGCTGTTCTTGCTCAAACTCCCCAAGTTTAGCAGGCACCTGGTATGTAGTTGGCTACGGAGGGAGGGAAGGAGGGGCTGGCTAACAAGCACCAGGTGCTGTGGGCCTGGGATTCTGCAGACATCAGGGGGCCGATGTGACTTTTAACGAGGGGAGGAACGTGAGTAGATCTGAGTTTCAGACAGTGGTGGTCTGAGACACATGGTCGAGACAGACACTGGCCATCCTGGGAGCACGAACTCAGGGCACTGAAGGCCCCAGACACAGCCAGCTCCCGCCTCCCCCCGCCAGGCCCTGGTTGCATAACCAACCACTGTTTTCCTGCAGCAATGGGCTGGGGCCTCCCCCAGTTTCTCACCCAGAGGCGTACCTGCCACCTGGCAGCCACCTGGCCCAGGCTCTGTTACAGGAGCCACAGCTGAGAGAGAGGCTGGATCATTTAGGTTTTCTGTCCTTACATCCAGCATCCTGAAAATGCCCTGCCCCTTCCAGCAGCCTCCCAGCTAAGGCCACAAGAGAGCCTGGCTCCTCTGGGGCTGCCGCAAAGCAGCACCTTGGAAGGAGGGCCAGGCAAGGAGCCCCTGGCCAGGTGTGCCAAGCAGATCCTAGCTCTGCAATTCTATGATTCTAGGAAGTGTGACCAGCCTGTGCGATGGACTCAAAGACACTGAAGTCACAGCCCTGCTCTTGGAACGCGTGAAATCGCCATGGAAAGACCAGGCAGGGGCCTCCAGTGAACCTTCTCCATCCTTCCCCCTAGAATTTGGTGGGCAGCAACTTTAGCAACAGGTTGGGCCAAGGATGCCAAGAACATTCAGCAGACACTTTCCAAGGCCCTGCTGCTACCAGGCCCTGGACAAGCGGAGAACATGGTGAGGCTCACAGGCTGAGGGCACAGAGACAAAACGACAGATGCACACATGTGAGAGCCTTCCTCTTGGGCCCCTGCCTGACTCTCCAGCCTCACCAAGCCCACCACACCAGTGCCCAATACCTCACTGCCTGTTCCTGACACTCTAGGTGCTTCCCTCCCTCCATGCTTTCACCCAGGCTTTGCCTCATGGCTAGCGAACTCCTATGCATCCTTCAGGAACAACTCAAGTGTCTCCTCCTCCGTGACGCCTTCCTTGATTTCCCCCCAGGGGAAGCACTAGTTACTCCCTCCTGTGTTCTCCCAATATGGGCCGACATCTCTAGAGGAGTGTTAACTGTATTATGTTGAAATTGTCTCTCCTGTGACTGCCCTCCAGAAAAAAGGACATGGCTATTCTTGTTTAAATCCCCCAGTTTAGCAGGTGCCTGGCATGTAGGGAGGGAGGGGCTGACTAACAAGCACCAGGTGCTATGGGCTTGGGATTCCGCAGACATCAGGGTGCCGATGGCGACTCTTAAAGAGGGGAGGGACATGATTAGATCTGAGTTTCAGAAAAAGGGCCTTTGCTGAAAATACAGATTCAGTCACTCTTGTCAATCTGTCCTCTGGATTCTCAGCAGAGGTTCTTTTTCCAGAACATTCCCAGATGCCTATGGAATTCCAATCACAGCTGGGTATAGAAGATGAGGAAAAGGAAGGACTCTGGTTCATTCTGAGGCTAGCAGCCGGCCGACAGGCTGGACAGTGGTGACGTTAACAGAGTGAGGATGAGCGGCCGGCAAAATATTCAGCTTTGGACACATGGACACTTGCAGTGTGAGTGGACTCCTCGGAAGAGGTGTCCGGCCACAGTGGACACCCAGGACCAGAGCTTGGGAGGAAGGCAGGGGACAGAGATGAGGGAGGACCAGCACATGGTGTTGGCTGAAGCTTGGGAACTCGAAAGTGAGAGGCCATGTAGATCGGTGAACTTTCAATGTTGATCCAAGTACATCTACGGTCGGTTTCACCACCCTTAGCACAGGTGCTTCAGGAGGGACCCAGGCTTGGCCTGACCCTGAGGTCACTCTGCAACCTGAACTGGTGCTTGGCATGCTCTAGGTGCTCAATAAATGTTTGTTTAGGCTGAAGGAGATGTGAGCATTTGGGTTCTGGCGGAGCTGGTGGAGGGGGAGAGCACGAGAAGGGGGAAGGGCCTCCAGCGGGGGGTGGTGCCCAGGACCTGGGGGAGCAGGAGGGGCCCCAGGGCATAACCACAGGGCCCAGGCTGGATGCAGATGGCCGGCCAGACAACATGCTCGAGTTGCTGAGCCAAAGAGAACAGGGTGGGGAGGGCTTGGGGAGACTGGAGAAGGCCCATCCGGGGTCCACCGGAAGCCAAGTTAGCACAGACACACTATCCGTGCCCGCCCCCCACCCCGCTAAAGTCAGGAGACCTGCCAACTCTGCCCCCACCAGCCCTGCGTGGACATTCAGCCCCTCGGCAGCCCCACCCATCCCAGGGGTCAGCACCGTCTTCTCTGATTCTCCAGAATCATCGTAACTCTCAGAAGATCGGTTCGTGTGACAACACCCTCTCCCTTCTCTGTGCCCCGTCCAGTGCCTGGGACACAGTAAATATCCTTGAAGCCACCAAGTGCCTGTCACTGGAACTGATTTTTTTTTTTTTTAATGTGAAAAATACAGCAGACTCGACAGACACCCTCGAGCTTCTTAACTTTCCAGGAGCAACAGCACTAATGATCAATTAAGGAAGCTGGTGGTGTGCAGGAGCAGAGCTCCAGCGAGCGCGGTGACAGGCCTGGGCCAGGCAGACTCAGGTCTGACCCTCAGGCCTCGGAACTCCCAGCACATGTGCGATAAAAGTCAGCAGCTGGTGCTCAGCGAATGAATGGACTGAGGGCGCTGGATACCAAGCGGAGGTGGTTAGACTTTGTTCTAAAGGCAGTAGGGAGCCACTGAAGACTTCAGAGGGAGGGAGAAGCCATACTTGAGCAAGACAGAGAAGCAGAGAATGAGCTAGAAAGCAGGTGAGACGCCACTGCAGGCAGTCAGGAGCCAGGCAGGGAGGCCTCGCAGTGGCACCCGGGTGCTCAGGCCTCCCTCCCTGGGGGGCCCGGACAACACGCCTGTCTGAGCCTGGAAACCCAGCACGGCAGGTGTGGTTCTTGGGCAGAGGGGTCTCTGGAAGGCTTCTCAGCTCACAACTCCTCTCAGCCTCAGTTTCCCCATCTGTAACCTGGGAGAGTCATCCCCCCTATGGAAGGCAGGATGACAAGGGTGAGGAAAGGGTATGGAAGGGAGAGAGCCTGAGAGTTCCCCCTGAGAAAGGCCTGGCTCTTTCCTGGTTTGGAGGCCCGGGCCAAAGGGCGCCCTGGGGAGGGGCCGGCTCCCCCGCTCCTCTCCGCTCCCTGCATCCTCAGGAGCAGCGCCCTGGTGTTCCCGCGGGGAAACAGAAGGACAGGCTAATTCCACCTCCAGTTAAGCTCAGCGAACAGCAAACAGCTGTGCGGGAAACGACGCAGCAGGAAAAACAGGGGCAATTTGAGAGCGATGAGGAATCGCAGGCCCCGCGAAGGGTGGCAGCTTGCGCGGCGCAGCCGGCGAGGGGAGAGCCACGTGGGCAGCGCCAGCTACAGCTTGGGCTGGAAATGTCATTATCGGTTATTTACCGCAACAGAGGACAAGAGGCTGCACAAAATTACGGTGCCTGGTAACAGCCGCTAAACAGATTTGCCAACACGGCTTCCTGCTGCCGCCGCGCTCTGGATGCTACACTGACCAGACCCCGGGAAAAGAGCCACTGGGGGGCGGGGTGTGTGTGTGGCGAGGGGCCCGAGGGGGTGCCGGACAGATGCCTCGAGGGGGAAGCCCGGCCAGTGTCTCCCAGACCCCATCCCAGGCCTACAGATGCTCTGCCCATTCACTGAGGGGCTGGCCTCACGCTAACCAGCCCATGACTCAACAGCCACAAACACGCCACGTGTGTCCAGACGCTGCTCAGCCACCTTGGGGGCGTGACAAACTCTCGGGGGAGGGTCTGCCTCAGGGGGGCTCAGGGCTCCACACCCGACTACGGGTGGTGAGCCTTAGCGTTGGGGGCACTTAGCCAATGGCCTTCACACCCCATGGGCAAGCTGGCACCAGATGGCACCTTCCTTCGGGGGTCTCCTGCGTGTCTTCAGCTCCCTTTACATCCCAAAGGGCATGTGGGCAAAGTTCTGAACAAAGAAGTACGAGGAACTTCAAGGCCCTGGCTGTGCCACCAGGAGCAAGTCATCCTTCTGAGCCTCAGTTTCTCCATCTGGAAAACGGGTATAATGACTGCCTGTCACCTCCCAACCTCCAGGAGGCTGTGAAAGGTTTAAGGCATCACAGGAACATCAGGGGCAGAGGAGGCTCTCAGAAGCACATGCCAACCCCCACCTCGGCTTCCTCCTGCTGAGAGGACACGGACGCAATCACAGCCTGAGCAAAGTGAGTTGAGAAGCAAACCTGCTGTGGCTTTAAAGTAACAACAAACAGAGCTGAGTTCTGGAGGCGCAGAGAAATGAGCCTCAGCTCATGGCTGCAGCTGTTGCCACCGCTCCCTGATCTGTGGGGGCCGGGCAGGCCCCTGGGGAGCAGGTTCTGGGGCAGTGATCCTGCAAGGACTGGGCTGACCTGAGCTTCGCGGGAGGAAACTGCTGGACAGCCTAGGAGACCCTCTCCTCCAACCCCTCCAACAGCTTCCTTTCATAGGAGAGGCCCAGAGCAGGAAGGGATTTTGATCCGAGGTCAGGGGGAGCCCAGATCAGAGCTCTCCTGCGCTGACTCCCGGTCCACTCAGCGCAGGCACAGGTGTAGCAGGCAGGTATGAGGTTAGGCAACACTGGCCCCGCCCCCAGTCCACCCCACCCCACCAGCTATGTCCATTCTCTGATGTACACAGGGACCCTTGCCCTCAACTGGACTTCAGACACGGGTGGGATGTATGTATCAGGGTAGAGTGCTGAGCAAAGGAAGGCAGCAGGAGACCAAGTGCAGAGGGCTGCAGCCCTGGGAGAGGTGCAGACGAGGGGAGAGGCCAGGCCTAACCGGGAGCAGATGAACGGTGTCTGGAGCAAGAGAAGGTGGGCCCAGGCCCAGTGCCCCCACCCCAGTCCTGCCCCCTGAAGGGTGTGTGAGCAGCCTGGAAAAGAAGCAGCTACAGGGAAGGGCAAAAATGTAGTTATATCACACAGCTAAGGATGGAATTAGATTTCCGTATATAGACCTGGAGGGGATGTCTTTGATATGTTATTAAGTGAAAAGAGATGAAGAAAGGGAATTACAGAGTAAGGAGTATACTGTGGTCCCATTAATAAATATGTATGCACATACACCTGTGTACATTTGCACACGTGTGGAGAGAGAAAGGTATAGAAGGACGAATGGGCGGGCTGCTAAGGTCAGAGGTGGGGCGAGGGTTAATATTTTATATGCTCTGTATTGTTTGAGTTTTATAATTATTGCATGAGTACTCGGTGCCAGATACTATTTCAAAGAGCTTACCATATATTTCACTCAACTCAATCCTCACTACCTTATGATGTAGGTACTATTATTATTCCCAACTTCCAGGTGAGAAAACTAAGGCAGAGAGGCGAGGTAACTTGCCCAAGCCAGGAGGAGAATCCAGGCAGCCAGAATCCAGGGCTCTTAACCTCTATGTAATAGTGTAAATTACTTTTCAAAATTCCAGGAAAACAAAGTCAATGGGAAAATAAAAGAATGCCATCTCACTAAACTCTTTAATACTTTGGAGCCCAAGCAACAGACCTTGGCACCACTCTCCTGGTCCCTGAACAGGAAACAGGCATGGGGAGGAAGCCACACCCCTTTTCACTTGAGGGGCCCAGCACGCAAGGTGGGGGCTAATGGGCCGGGACAGGGTCAGCACACTTTTTTGCAGAGGGCCAGAAAGTGTGGATCATGACCTTCTAGGGTAGCTGATAACTAAGGAGGGCCTGGCCCAGAGCGAGCTCTCCATCACTGGAAGCTTTTGTTACTTCTAACTATTCACCGTTTTTGGAGTCCCCATCCTGGTTGTTCCTGTCTGAAACCAGGCCTTTATTACTGCTGATTGGACAATTCAGCATCTGACTCTCTCCAACCCACTGCATGTTCCCTCCTGCAAATCTGCCTCTGGACCTAAGCTCCCCACAGACCCACCGGATGGTCATCCCCTGCTCAGCACCCTTTGAAGCTCTGTGGCCAACAGCCTGGCACGTGGGGCCCCTTGGTGATCCTCACTTCATTCTCTCCCTCCCTCAGCTTGCCTCTCACCATCACCCCTTCCTTCTTCCTCCCTCCCCTACATACATCAGCTCTGCCAAACGCCCACCAGTCCCTGCATTTCTTCCTGAAATGCTCCCCCCCACACACACCTGGCACCTGGGTATCCACCTTTCCAGGCTCAGCTCAAAGTGAGCTCCACTCTGCAGCCTCCCGCACCTCTCAGGTGCCAGCCCCCACCCCACCCCCGCCCCTCTGCTCTGGGATCACTCCATGCCACCTGCGTCTACAGCACTCATCACTCCGAGTTGCATTATTTGTCACCAGCGGTGAGATCCTGGAGGGCAGGGCATGGCTGGAAGGTGAGCTAAGCGGGTAGGGTCCCCAGGGGACCCATGGCCACGGTGCTGGCCTCTCTCTCCAGGATGTTCTGGGCGTTGCCACCGGAAGCCCAGCCTGGCTCTCAGCAGCTCCTCCACTGCCTTTGTCCTGATGACCCTGAGCTGAAGGTCAGTGTCAGATTGGGCCATCAGAATGGGCTCTGAACTGCACAAAGTGGCAAGAAAGAAGGTACTTTGGGGGAGGAAAAGCACAGCACAGACACCAGAGCGGCAAGAAGGAATTGTGTCCTGATGGAGACGTTCTGTTCTTCAGTAAGGCAGATGTTCCATGATGCTACGCGGTGTCTGGTCCAATCCTCCGATCCCGGCAACGGAAGCCAAGTCAATTCCTGCCAAGCAGCCAGAGTGGGCCCTCGGGGCAGACGAATTAAGTGATTTTTTTCCGGGAATTTAGGAAACATCAGTAGCTGAATGAAAAATCCATCTTCGTAATGAGGCACAAACACACGTCTTCTAACATCTGAATTAGGTCGAGGAGGAGAAAGGACATTGCGGGGCCAACTTGGAGGCCGCTCAAGGAGGTGGCTGCTTTTGTGGCCACACCAAAGGGACAGGAGTGCTGAAGGCTGGGTCTGGAAAGGGAGCAGAGGACAGGGAGCCACAGATGACTTTCACTGTACCCCCCCATTTGGGAGGGAGGCCCTGGGAAAAACTGTCGCCTCCTAACCCTTGTGCACTGTTGGTGCTTTTGTAAAATGATGCACCCGTCAGGGAAAACAGTATGACAGGTCCTCAGAAAATTAAACAGAATTATCCCATGATCCAGCAATCCCACTTCTGGGTAGACACCACAAGAACTGAAAGCAGAGTCTTGGGCTTCCCTGGTGGCGCAGTGGTTAAGAATCCACTTGCTAATGCAGGGGACACAGGTTCGAGCCCTGGTCTGGGAAGATCCCACATGCTGCGGAGCAACTAAGCCCGTGCGCCACAGCTACTGAGCCTGCTGCACTCTAGAGCCCTCAAGCCACAACTACTGAGCCCACATGCCACAACTACTGAAGCCAGAGTGCCTAGAGCCCATGCTCTGCAACAAGAGAAGCCACAGACCACAATGAAGAGTAGCCCCTGCTCAATGCAACTAGAGAAAGCCCGTGAGCACCAACAAAGACCCAATGCAGCCGATAAATTTAAAAAAATAAACTATTAAAAAAATAACATTAACCATTTATTTAAAAAAAAGAGAAAGCAGAGTCTCAAAGAGATATTTGCACATCTGTATTCACAGGAGCACGATTCAGAAGAGCTAAAATGTGGAAGCAACCGAAGTGTCCATTAACAGATGAATGGACCAGCAAAATGTGTTACATACACAATGTTATCACTTAGCCTTAAAAAGGAAGGAGGTTCTCACACGTGCAACCATGTGGATGGACCTTGAAGACATTATGCTAAGTGACAAAAGCCAGTCACAAAAAGACAAATACTGCATGATTGCTTATATGAGGTACCTAGCATAGTCAAATGCACGGACACAGAAAGTAGAATTGGGGTGCCAGTCCTGGGGTGGGGGGGAATGAGAGTTATTTAATGGGTATAGTTTCAGTTTTGCAAGATGAGAAAGTTCTGGAGATGACGGTGGTGATGGCTGCACAACAGTGTGAATGTACTTAATGTCCCTGAACTGTACACTTAAAAATGATTAAAATGGTAAACTTCATGTTTGTACATTTTACCGCAAATTAAAAAATAAATAATTTTTTAACTTGCCTCTGATTTGGGGGAATTCAAGTGAATCCAAGGAACAGGGTGGGGCAGCCCCCACCACGTAGGCCCAGCAAGGGCCAGGCCACCGAGCTATGAAGGGTCCTTTGCGGGGCCTTCCCTCTCCTGCCTCCCTAGCCTCCTTCCTGGTCCTCACATACGTTGTGCTCTTTCCCACCCAGCGCCCCGTCCACGCTGCTCCCTCTGTCTGGGATACTTTCTGCCAGCTCTGACTTTTCCTCATTACCGTCTCAGCTCAACCATCACCTTTCCATTCCCTCTGCACCAGCTGTTGGAGTGCCCCCCGCCCCGGTTTTTATGTGTTTGTCTCCCACTTTCTGGAATTGTTGTATTTACTTGTCTTTGTCCATCTCGCCTGTCTGGCTCATAAGCTCCGTGGGGCTGATGTGGTACAGCGGTTACAGCAAAGATGCTCAGGACCAGACTGCCTGGGATCAAATGCTAGCTCCACGACTGACTGGCTGAGTGATCTTGGGAAAGGTACTGAACCACATGGAGCCTCAGTTTACCCACCTGTAAAGGAGGATGATAAAGCTGCTGAGCCCATTGGATTGACAGGAGGATTACTGAGTTGAGAGAAATAAGTTAACCTGTGAAAAGGCCTTAGAACAGAGTCTGGCCTAGTACTGAGAAGAGAGAAGTACAGGCTCTTATCATGACAAGTGGTGGTTACCAGGGCAAGGCCAACCTTGCTCATCACGGTGCCTCCAGGGCCTGGCATAGAGTCAGTACCCAATAAAACCTTGTAGAATGAATGAATCAAAAAGTTCTGCAGAGAGATAAGCCCTTCATGAAATTCAATTTCATTTGCAAGGATAGGTCTATGGAGCTGAGTTGGCACCAAAGGAGGTGAAAGTCCCCCAAGGGGGCGGCTCCATTCTCCTGCCCACACAGGCCTGGGCCCCTTGAGGTGGGCCTGCCCCTGCCCCACATGCTTAGCTTTTGCACTGGGAACATCCTGAGAACATTCAGGCTGCTTCTGAAGGTCTTGGGAAAGTAGGTAGAAAAGCTGTTTCCCTCAGGTGGTGGTGAGGGCAGCAAGCTGGTCACTGCTGGTACCAAGGGAATACGGGGGGAGGGTGGGCTCCTGAAAAGGCCATGTGGGTGCACCTGGGGTCCTCAAATCTGCCATTGCTTTGCCTTAAAGTGACTTCTCCTATGTTCTTTGTTATTTGTTTGCTTATTTATTTACTTATTTATTTATCCTCCCAAATATTATTTCACCTTTCACATTTCTGAAATCAAGCTGGAATTGACTTTTGTGCCTAGTGGGAGGTAAAAGTCAAGACCCATTTTTTCCATATGAGTATCCAAACGACCATGCATTATTTATCCAAAAGATCATCTTTTTCCCCACTGCACATCTGTGTCTCCTTTGTCATAAACTGGACTTCTTATTTTCTCTCATTTTTGCCTCAGGTGTATAGAAATTCAGGCACACCTCATTTTATCACGCTTTGCTTTACTGCACTTAGCACATTTTTTACAAATGAAAGGTTTGTGGCAACCCTGCGTTGAGCAAGTCTATCGGCGCTATTTTTCCAACAGCACGTGCTCACTTTGTGTCTCTGTGCTACATTTTGGTGATTCTCACAATATTTCAAACTGTTTCATTATTATTATATTTGTTATGGTGATTTGTGATCACTGATCTTTGATGTTACTACTGCAGTTGTTTGGGGACACCACGAACTGTGCCCATATGAGACAGTGAACTTAACTGAAACGTGTTCCGTCTGCTCCACCGACTGGCCATTCCCTGTCTCTCTCCCTCTCCTTGGACCTCCCTATTTCCTGAGACACAACAATGTTAAAATTAGGCCATTTAATAACCCTCCAATGGCCTCTAGGTGTTCAACTGAAAGGAAGAGTCGCATGTCTCTCACTGTAAATCAAAAGCTAGAAATGGTTACGCTTGGTGAGGAAGGTGTGTCAAAAGCCAAGCCAGACTAGGGACTTCCCTGGTGGCACAGTGGTTAAGAATCCCCCTGTCAATGCAAGGAACATGGGTTCGAGCCCTGGTCTGGGAAGATCCCACATGCTGCAGAGCAACTAAGCCCGTGCGCCACAACTATTAAGCCTGTGCTCTAGAGCCTGCAAGCCACGACTATTGAGCCCACGTGCCGCAACTACCGAAGCCCGCATGCCTAGAGCTCCTGCTCTGCAACAAGAGAAGCCACCGCAATGAGAAGCCTGAGCACTGCAACGAAGAGCAGCCCCCACTCGCCGCAACTGGAGAAAGCCCGTGTGCAGCAACGAAGACCCAAATAATTAAATAAATACATAAATTCATTAAAAAAAAAAAATCCAAGCCAGACTAAAGCTAGGTCTCTTGTACCAACAGTTAGCCAAGTTGTGATTAAAAAGGAAAAGTTCTTGAAAGAAATAAAAAGTGTTACTTCAGTGAACACAAGAATGATAAGAAAATGAAACAGCCTTATTATGAATATGGAGAAAGTTTGAGTGGTCTGGATAGAGGATTAAACCAACCACAAAACTCCCCTAAACCAGGCCTTAATCCAGAGCAAGGCTACTCCTCTCAATCCTGTGAAGGCTGAGAGAGGTGAGGAAGCTGCAGAAGAAAAGCTTGAAGCTAGTTGACGTTGTTTCACGAGGTTTAAAGAAAGATGCCCTTTCCACAACATCAACGTGCAAGGTGAAGCAGCAAGTGCTGATACAGAAGCTGCAGCAAGTTATCCAGGAGACCCAGCCAGGGTAGTTCATGAAGGTGGCTGCGCTTAACAGCAGATTTTCTTTCTTTTTTTTTTTTAATTATTATTTTTAAATTTTATTAAAGTATAATTGACTTACAATGTTTAAGATGTACAGCAAAGTGATTCAGTTATACATATATACTTTTTCAGATTCTTTTCCGTTATAGGTTATTACAAGATATTGAATGTAGTTCCCTGTGCTACACAGTAGGTCCTTGTTTATTTAATATACAGTAGTCTGTATCTGTTAATCTCAAATTCCAAATTTATCCCAAGCCCCTCTTTCTCCTTTGGTAACCAGTTTGTTTTCTATGTCTGTGAGTCTGTTTCTATTTTGTAAATAAGTTCTTTGGATCATTTTTTTAGATTCTACATGTAAGTGATATGTGATATTTGTCTTTCTCTGTCTGACTTATTTCACTTAGTATGATCATCTCTAGGTCTATCCATGTTGCTACAAATGGCATTATTTCATTCTTTTTAATGGAGGCCCTCTCTGTTCTAGGCAGATGTTCCATTTTGCAGTGTTGCTCTTTTCTCCAGTGTGTGGGCATGATGGTCCTCATCTGGAGGGCTCCAGCTCCTTGACATTCTAGGGGACCCTTGTCAAGAGCCTGCATGTGTTTAGGCCTTGATTTCTGTTAGTTTTGGTGCCTGGAAAGCTTGGGCAAGAACTACATGAAAGTCACCTTTGGTCAAATTCCAGTCCATTTGGCTCTGGTGAGTCAACAGCAGATTTTCAATGTAGATGAAACAGCCTTCTAGTGGAAGGAGATGCCATAGGCAGAGAGGAGAAGTCAATGCGTGGCTTCAAAGCTTCGGAGGACAGGCTGACTCTCTTATTAGGGGCTAATGCAGTTTTGAGTTAGAGACAATGCTCATTTACCACTCTGAAATCCTAGGGCCCTTCAGAATTATGCTAAATCTACCCTGCCTGTGCTCTATAAATGGAACAACAAAGCCTGGATGACAGCACATCTGTTTACAACATGGTTTATTAAACATTTTAAGCCCACTGTTGAGACCTACTGCTGAGAAAAGATTCTTCTCAAAATATGACTGCTCACTGACAGAGCACCTGCTCACCCAAGGGCCCTGATGGAGATGTACAAGGAGATGAATGTTGTTTTCATGTCTGCTAACGCAACATCCATTCTGCAGCCCATGGATAAGGAGTAATTTGAACTTTCACAACTTATTATTTAAGAAATACATTTCATAAGGCTATAGCCACCATCGATAGTCATTCCTCTGATGGATCGGGGCAAAGTCAACTGAAAACCTTCTGGAAAGGACTCACCATTCTAGATGCCAATAAGAACATTCATGATTCATGGGAAGAGGTCAAAATATCAACATTAACAGGAATTTGGAAGAAGTTGATTCCAATCCTCATGGATGACTTTGAGGGGTTCTCAAGACTTCTGTGGAGGAAGTAACTGCAGAAGTGGTGGAAATAGCAAGAGAACTAGAAGTGCAGCCTGAAGATGTGACTGAATTGCTGCAATCTCATGATAAAACGAACAGATAAGAAGCTGTTTCTTACGGATGTGCAAAGAGAGTGGTTTCTTGAGACGGAATCTACTCCTGGTGAAGATGCTGTGAAGATCGTTGAAATGACAACAAAGGATTTAGAATATGACATAAACTTAGTTGACAAAGCAGTGGCAGGGTTTGAAAGGACTGACTCCAATTTTAAAAGAATTTCTATTATGGATAAAATACTATACAGCATTGCATGCTGCAGAGAAATTGTTCATTAAAGGAAGAATCAATCATTGTGGCAAACTTCACTGGTGTCTTATTTTAAGAAATTGCTACAGCCGCCCCAGTGTTCAGCAAAGACCACCCTGATCAGTCAGCAGACATCAACATTGAGGCAAAACCCTCCACCAGCAAAAAGATTACAGCCGGCTGAAGGCTCAGAATGATGGTCAGCATTTTTCAGATCATAAAGCATTTTCAAATTAAGGTACACACATGATTTTTTTTTTTAGACATAATGCTATTGCCCATTTAATAGACTACAGTAAAGTGTAAATATCACTTTTACACGCACCATAAAAAAAATGCACTTTTACATGAACAACCCAAAAATTTGTGTGACTTGCTTTACTGCAATATTTGCTTTACTGCAGTGGTCTGAAACCAAACCCCATGGTATCTCCAAGGTACACCTGTACAGATTTTTTTGTATATATATATCAAACTTGTACACAACCACCTTGCTAAATGCACCAATACAAACCATTTGTATTTAGAGTCTTTAAGATTTTCTAGTTATATAATCATGTTTTCATGATAAAGACAGTCTTAGCTATTCTCCAGTCCTTATGCTGTACATTTCTTTTTCTTGCCTGATTGCACTGGTTAGGCATCTAGCACAAATGTTGGTTAGCAGTGGTGATAAAGATACATAGAACCTGTCTTATTCCTGACTTTATGAGAAAAGTTTTCAATATTTAACTATTGAGTATGATGCTTCTTCTCCTGTGTTCTTTAGAAAGATAGCCTTGCTTCTCCAAGGAAGGGAACGCATGAGATGTGAATGCTTCCATCTGAAGGAATGGAGGGGCAGCATGGCATAGCATCTCACCCTGAGGGACCCAGCTCCCCATGACCTGGCCAGGTGACCCAGGCAGGCCGTACCACCTCACCTGAGCCCCTGTTCTCCATCTGTGACTGTGGAACAGCCTCACCTCCCCTGCTTCCCTTGTGGCTTTGCCTTAAGGACCAAAAAGGATGACTTTTGTGAAAGTGCTTTATAAACTCCAAAGGACGTCACAAGGTGAAAGAGTGGCCTCTGTGTTTACTGTTTGCAAGCGTGAGGATGGCCTGAGGGAGGATGCAGGAGACTCTAAGCTGAGGATTGGGGGGTGTGGTGTAGGGGAGGGCAAGGGGAGCAAGATAAGCAGAGGGAAGGCGGAGTCACTTGAGGTCCTTCACCACCACCCTGAGCCAGGCCTGGGGCTGGGACCTTAGAGCAGGGGTTTTCAAACCCAAGGAGGATCAGAATCCCCAGCAGTGCTGCTTGTTAAGCATGCTGCCTCCATGGGCTGAGTTCCTATTTGGTATGGACTAAGTATTTGTGTCCCCTCAAAATTCGTGTATTGAAGTCCTAACCCTCAATGTGATGGTGTTTGGAGGTGGGCCTTTGGGAGGTGACTAGAGTTCAATGAGAGTTCATGAGGCTGCGGCCCTGGTGATGGGATGAGTGGCCCCAAGGTTACTCCTCTGGGGGTCTGTGCTGACCTCAGCAGGACACCCCTCCTCAGAGCCTTGAGCAGAGTGGGATAGGTATCAGGTTCTGGCCTGGCCCCTTTCCTACAGTGTCCCCCCATCCTGGGCAGGGGGTGCCTCCCCCACCCAAAGCTGGATGTCCCCTGAAGGCTTTGAGCAAAGTGTGGGGCTGCCTCATTCCTTTTCACCAGGACTTAGCATACATTACCGAGACTGTCATTTTATGGGCAGGCTCCCCTGCTCCCACACTGTGAAGCACATTTTAGCCGGGACCAGAGAAAAATCTGATTGCTTCCCCAGCACGGTGATAATGCCATCCTGGGCTTGGGCGGACTCTCTGGCAGCCCTGACCAGCCTCCTCATCACTTTCTCAAACTGAAAGCTGGCGGACTCAGAACCTAAGCAATTAGGAGCGCCAGGCCTCTCTAATTAACCAGCCGGCCCTCTCCCTTCCCACCACAGCCTTCTGATAATGAGAGCAAGCAGCCCAGACACGCAGGCCCAATTAGAGGGGACGCTGTTCCGAGGACGAGCATCGACGCGTCCCACCCTCATACTCGTTAGCTTGTGGCCATTGAACGCTGTCGGGGCTCTTGCTGGGGACAGCTCCATGTGGCCAGGAGCACCTGACGATCTGTCCCCCAGACCTGGATCTAGACGCTTCCCATGTCAGAGAGCTCCCCAGCATCCCTTCTCTGCAGGCTGCCCTTGCCCACACACCTCCTGGGAGCCAGTGCTACGGGCCATTGCAAAAGGTGGGGATGTGGAGAGGAGAGAGAGAAGTAAACAGGGAGGCACCCCAGAAACTGGGGAGCCTGGAGTGGAGGGCTCCCAACACCCCCGATTTAGGCCAGTACCTTGTTAGATCTCTCTCAGCCCCCCAGGTCTGCCTCTGTAACTCCAACCCCAACTGTGATGAATCACCCATAATCATTTAACACCTCCTGCCTGGAGGGCAGACATCTATGTGTCTTTACACTGTATCCCCAATGCCTGTACCAGTATACCGTCATATTTATATGACCATATATATTTGTTGAAAGACTGAATAGATGACAGTGTCCTCCCCTTCCAGACACCAGAGAGCCCCTATACAAGGGCTAAAGCTTTTGCAGGGTGCTGTGAGGCTATGTCTGGGCCTCCCTCCTGATTTTCTAGGAACTTGGCTCCTAACTAACCACCACTTGGCAGAGTGGCCCAGGGTGTCCTCCCTGCCCTCAGGGCCTGCATCCTCACAGTCAGGCACTGGCCCAGCCCATTTCCAGCTATGTGCCTCTGCTGTGTTGTTCTCCCCTCCCTGAAATGCCCTTCGCTCTCCTTTCAGCCTCTCAGAAGACTGTCCAACCTTCAGGAGCCAGCTCCTCCAGGCAGCCCTCCTGATTGTTCTCAGCCCTGGAAACCCTGGTTCCAACCATAGCCAGCATCACTCTAGACAGAACTGTCTGCCTACCCATGAGGACCCGATGGAAGTGGCTGTTCTGGACCCCTCTCCTTTTGGAGTCCCCTAACCCAGACTTAGCCCAGAACAGGTTGAATAAGTGATTGAGTGTTAGGGTCACCTGAGGAACTTACACAGAAATCAGGGAGTTTGGTTTCCCTGCTTAAGACATCCAATGCTGGAGAGCTACAAAGCCTTCCAGAGATTTTTATATAAATTACAAAAAATATAGGACTAACTATGGGAACTCCAATTTTCAGTTCAAGAAAACATGAATTCTAAAAAGAACACAGGTTGATATGGGCTGAATTGTGTCCCATCAAAATTCTTATGTTGGGACTTCGTTGGTGGCACAGTGGTTAAGAATTCACCTGTCAATGCAGGGGACACAGGTTTGATCCCTGGTCCGGGAAGATCCCACATACCACAGAGCAACTAAGCCCGTGTGCCACAAGTACTGAGCTTGCGCTCTAGAGTCTGCAAGCCACAATTACTGAGCCTGAGTGCCACAACTACTGAAGCCTGCCGGCCTAGAGCCCGTGCTCTGCAACAAGAGAAGCCACTGCAATGAGAAGCCCGCACACCAAAACAAAGAGTAGCCCCCACTCACCACAACTAGAGAAAGCCTGCGCGCAGCAATGGAGACCCAATGCAACCAATAAAAATAAATAAATTTATGAAAAAAAATTTTTTTTCTTATGTTGAAGCCCTAATCCCCAATGTGAGTGTATTTGGAGACAGGGTCTTCGGGAGGTAATTAAGGTTAAATGAGGTCGTAAGGGTGGGGCTGTGATCCAACAGGACTAGTGTCCTTATATGAAGGAGAGAGATCAGCACTCTCTCCACATGTGTGGACACAGTGAGGAGGTGGCCATCTACAAGCCAGGAGGAGAGTCCTCACCAGAAACCAAGTTGGCCAGCACATTAATCTTGGACTTCCCAGCCTCCAGAACTATGAGAAATCAATCTCTGTTGTTGAAGCTACCCAGTCTGTGGTCTTTTGTTATGGTAGCCTGAGCTAACTGATCCATGGGTATCACTAAACCTCTTTTGAGATGTATGTGAGGTTAGTTCTATTCTTTATAACACCTGGGCATCTGAACAGCTAGGACCTTGAAGTGAATTAATAATAATAGTGATAGGGACTTGCCTGGTGGCGCAGTGGTTAAGAATCCGCCTGCCAATGCAGGGGACACGGGTTCAGTCCCTGGTCTGGGAAGATCCCACATGCTGTGGAGCAACTAAGCCCGTGTGCCACAACTACTGAGTCTGTGCTCTAGAGCCCATGAGCCACACCTATTGAGCCTGCGTGCCTAGAGCCCTTGCTCCGCAACAAGAGAAGCCACAGCAATGGGAAGCGCACGCACTGCAATGAAGAGTAGCCCCTGCTCGCCGCAACTAGAGAAAGCTGCGTGCAGCAATGAAGATCCAGCGCAGCCGATAAATTTAAAAAAAAAAAAAAGGAATTTCCATATATTAAAATAATAATAATAATAGTGATAATAATAATAACAGGAACGCTTTACTGAGTATTTGCAATGGACCTGACACTGCATTAGCTCATCTACTCCTCACACCCACCCAATGACAATGTGGTTCTATTACCTCATTTACAGATGAAGAAACAGAGGCCCAGAGAGGTTAAGTGACTTGTACAAGGTCACTGCACTGTGGCCGAGCTGGAACTACAACCCAGGTCCATCTGCATGGGAACAGCACTTACTGGCAGCCCGGAAGGACCTCCGTCCCCTCACCGTGCAGGGTGGACCAAGTGACCTCACGCCCTGGCCCATTTGCAGTCTAGGACCCTCTTTCCTTTCTAAGACCCTCAATCACCCCCTCTAACCCCTCCCCATTTGCTTAGAATACGTTGGAGAGATTGATTCCCTTAGCGGATGGCCCCAGTCCCTAGGCTGCCTTGTCCCCAACCTCATCATCGCCCAATGATAGCCATCGCCACCTAACTCATCTCCTCCTTCCACTCAATGTCTGCCTGCAATGCGTTCACCAGACAGCAGCCAGGCTCACCTCTTAGAAACACAAATCAGATCACATTACATCCCTGCTTAAAACATTCCACTGACATCCCATGAAACTCAGAATCAAATCTCAACTCCTGACCTTGACTTACAAAGCTCTGAGTGATCGGCTGTGCCCACCTCTCGCTCCCTCTGCCCCAGGTGCCTTCATTAGTTTCCTGAACATGCCTGGCTGGTTTCTGCCTCAGGGCCATCGTGCTAGCTGGTCCCTCTGCCTACAACACTCTTCCACCTGGTTCTTCCTGGGGCTGGCTCCTGCTTGTGGTCAGTTCTGAGCTCAGAGAGACCCGAGCACCTAGTCACGCTCTATTGTATCGCCTTGTTTTAATCCGCTGCAGGGCCCTCAGTCTACTTAATATTGTTTTATATTTGTTTGTTTATTGTCTGCCTTCTCCCACCCCTGGAAAACAATCTCCACAAGAGCAAGGACTTTATCTTGTTCATGGTATCGCCAGCACCTAGAACATGGCTTGTACACAGTAGGCCCTCTACTATTTGCATCCTGAGTAAATGAATGACTGAGTGAATGACACAGGCTTCTCAAGGATGGATGACCATAACCCCCCCCCAATGCCCATCACTGAGCTGTGGCTGCAACTGCACCCTCTCCTCCCACTTTCACCCAAGAACAAGCCCCCTCAGAAGCTCAAAGGGTTCCTTATCTCACCCCCCAAGCCAGGACCGAGTCCTGAGCCTGCTGCAAAATAAGGACAATTTCAAATGGAAATCTCCTCCAGACCAGCCCCGTGCTCCAGGGTACCATGGGATGGAGGTGGCAAGAGTATCTGGAAGAGCATCCCCCACCCCCACCCCCGCTGAGGTCCTCCCCTGGGACTCCCACTGTTGCCTAGGAAATGGCTCTGCAAGGAGCAGCTGGCATTCAGGGGCAGCAGCAACGGCCTCTGAGGCAGAGGCCCCAGACTTTTCCAGGGGAAGGAGACAAGGCTCTGACCCCCCCTTTATGGTCCCGCAAACCCGGACATTTATAGCAGTCATGGGATTGAGGGGCAGAAGGAGGAAACAGGCTACTGGGCCTTGTTCTCCCAGGCGGAAGTCACATAACAGAACCCCACCTGCCCACATGCTGGCAGCAAGACATTCCTGAGTCCCTGTGCCCACTGGCTTGTTTGTACCTATCTAGTCCAGGCCTGTGGAAGCTTACGCAGGAGCGGCACAAGAGTGTCCACCCCCTCCCTGACACTCAGGCCCCTGCCACACCTCCACTGTTCTTGGGACTCCTCACCAGTTAATCCACATTCCTCAGCCCAGTTTACCACATGCAACAGAACAGAGGGAAAATGATCTTAGCTGAAATCCTGGCTTTCCCACCTACTCGTTTGGTACATTAACTTCTTTGCTCCTTGGTTCTCTCATCCAGCTTTTGAACATCACTGAAAATGCCCTTGTCAAGGTTGCCAGTGGCCTCTGTGTTGCCAAGTCCATTTTTACTTCTTTGATGTTCCCATATTTTACAGTTCTCTCAGCTCTTAATGCCCCACCCCACCCCCAATCTTCCATCCCCTGTTACTTCTTCCAAGAATTTATTTCCTCCTGAAATCTTCTCATCTATTTGATCATTTTTTTTTTTGTTTTTTTTTTTTGTTCACTCACCCAATGTAATCTAAAGGGAGAAGTTTCTTTCTCTGTCTTGTTCACTAAAATAACTCCAGGCTTAAAAGAATGACTAGCACGTGGAATTTACTTTAGGATATGTTCTAGTAAAACTAGAGTGAGAAACAAAAAAAGAAAAAGACATAGTATCCTGGGAACAGTGCTTCTAACCTTGGAAGGCAATAAAGGGAAATCCCATGATGACAGCTCTGCAGTAACAACTGTAGGCTAGAGCAGGAACAAGAGTCTAGAAGAGTTTCCAGCAGCGAAAGAAAGTAGGCTTCATACAATAGAGAGTAAAATTCAGATGTTACATAATCTTGAGGATTGGAAGGCACATTATTCTTTGGTCAATAAGAAAAGAAAGGCAATTAGAAACCCCAGGAAAAACGAAAAGTTATTTTAAGACGTCTTGGACTCAATATGAAACAATTTAATATGTGACATAATTTAGAACAGTCAGTGGAGTATAAGAAAAGGAGAAAATCCATTTGGCTTTGCTGCAAAGATCATTCTCATTTGAGTGGCCAGGGATCAAGAGAGCAGACCAATAGAACAGGAAGTATAATCTTAGCAAACAGTTTGGCCCCGAGGAAAACTGTATGTATTTAATAACAACTAATAACACTTACTGAGTACTTACATGCCACGTAAGGTTTTATGAGCTTTGCATATAATATCTAATTCTCACAACTCTCTAAGGTACATATGATCGTTATCCCTATTTTACAGATGAGGAAGATGAGGCTTGACACAGTAAATAAGTTTTCTGAGGTCATGCGGCTAGTGAAAGAGCTGAATTGACATCCAGGCCCATGAGACCCAGCGGTCCACTCCCCACAGCTGGCACTAGAAGCCTGGCCATTTGACCTTCAGGCCTCAACCCTTCTTGCCAAGAAGCATAGGATACCATGTGGCACACATGTATGCAGTATACATGAATACACACACGTGTGCGCGTGTACACACACACACACACACACACACACACACACACACACACACACACACACACACACACACACACACACACACACACACACACACACACACTCCTCGGAGCCAGGATGCAAAGCCACACAACGGCAGGGCTGGTCCAGGCTGGGAAGCCAGAGCAGGGCCTTACCTTCCTGCAGTCTTTGCAGAACACTGACGAACTGCCCAGGAAGCCCAGCACTTCCCCACAGAGCAGGCACTGGGAGAGGCCGTTCCCCATCACGTTGCGTCTCATGGTCTCCAGCCGCTCCACCAGCCGCCTGCAGCACGGGACACAGAGTCAGAGGGCGTGTGCTTCCTGCCTCCAACCCGACCACTGCCCAGGCACGGCTGCCACGGGGCCCAACATGATTCCACGTCCTGGCAGCCATGCCCTCACCTGGGGTACCATTCCCTGCCCCACCCCTTCCCCTGGCCAACTCCTAAGCATTCACTCACTCACCAACCACTAACTGGGCACCTATGATGTGCCAGACACTGGGGATACTGTAGCCAACAAGCCAGAGATGGACATGGCCCCTGTTCTGGTGGAATTTATGTTTAATAAAGGGAGAAAGTTCATAAACAAGCAAAGGGACTCCAGAGATGGGGAGGTGTTATGAAATAAAATAAGTGGGGCTGGGAGGCGGCAGGGCACGTTGGATGGTGATCAGTCAAGACCTCTCTGAGAACATCTGAACTGAAAGGTAAAGGATGACAAGAACCAAACGTGCAAGGAGCTGGGGGAGCATCCTAAGCAGAGGGAACAGCCAGTACAAACAGCAAGGCCTTGCTGCAGTAGAACCATAAGAAAGGGACGTCCCTGGTGGCTCAGTGGGTAAGACTCTGCACTCCCAATGCAGGGGGCCTGGGTTTGATCCCTGGTTGGGGAACTAGATCCTGCATGCTACAACTAAGAAGCGCACATGCCGCAACTAAGAGACTGCATGCCACAACAAAGATCCCACGTGCTGCAACTAAGATCCGGCACAGCCAAAATGAATGAAAAAATGAATGAATAAATAAATAAATATTAACCGAAAGAAAAAAGCAAGAAGCCCAGGTGGGCCATACTGCCTGGGGTGAAGGAGGCTGGAGGGGCAAGGAAGGGCCAGATTACATGGGTTTTGTAGGTCACAACGTGAAGTTTGGATTATTTCCTAAGATCAGTGCAAACCCCCTGAAGAGTTTTAAGTAGAGGAGTTATTTGATCCAAGTGCCATTTCTAACAGCTCCCTCCTGCTGCTGTGGGAAGCTGGGATTACAGGGAGGTCTGGTGAGGAGGCCGGCAGGAGGCAGCAGGAGGTCTGGGGAAGGGGTACAGAGACCAGGACGGCCGTATTTCAGGGGCAGCATGGATGGATCTGGGGTGAGGGGAGGTAAGAGAAAGATCCAGGATGGAGTAAAGGCTTTGGGTTTAAGCAACTGGACGGATGGAGGAGCTGGAGGGAGAAAGAGAAAGAGGTCCTTTGTGAACCTCTGATGCTGAGGTCTAGGAGCCTTCCCTGAACCCCGCTGAGCCCAGAATAGGTGTCTTTCCTCCTGTCCCATGGCCCCTCAGCCCACCGTGGCCGCTGTTTCATGACGACGTGTCACACGGCACTGCCAGGCTCACAAGACACAGCCACTTCTGTTTCGTTGGCTGCTGTGTCTCCAGTGCCCAGTGGATTCCCAGCAAAAATTCTTGAATGAATGGAGGCTGGTGTGTGGGTGCATTATCTCCTGTAACTCTCACAACCCCCCAGCAAGGAGGATGCTGTTCCCCCCCACCCCCATTTTAAAGGTGAGAAGACTGAGGCTCCAAGATGTGAAGTCACTTGCCAGGGTTGCAGCCTCCTTAGAGGTAGAGCCAGGGCCACACTCAGGTCCCGCCCCCAGTCTCATGGCAATTCCACCCTCTCCCCTGGGTGATCAGGCCCTGCCTGGGGGCTGACAGAGGGCAGCCTGGACACTGAGGCTGCCTCTGCCCACATGTCCTCCAGCAGGCTCTCCTGACTTCCACATCCAGGGACCTGCGGGCTCCCGGAAGCAAACAAGCCATGGCCTGACTTGCTTGTTCTCGGGAGACCCCCTATCAGTACAACCCTGTGACTCTCACTCTTGGAAACACACAGGATGCACCTCCTCCTTTTGAGATGATTAACTGCCTCCTGGGTCATTCCTGCCCCAGCCAAACTGCACACTCACAGCCGGGGCCAAATGATGTGAGTGTCACAGGGAGCGCAAAGACAGCAGCCCAGGTGGATGAGGGGGCGCAAATGCTTCTCAAAGCTGGGGGGAGCCCACGGGGAACACCCCCCACCAGCTCCCAGCACGCCCTCCTGGGGAAGCCTGAGGGATGCGGCACTGGCCAGTCAGCCATCAGCACAGGCACCTCCCAGACCTGCAGAGCCTCGCTGGACCCTGGGGCCAGGCCTGCGAGAGAGGGCGGGGCCCCGGCCAGGTGCGGTGGGGAGAAAAATAGCAAAAGACAACCAGTCTGTCCGATACGAACCCTTTTTTGTAATGAAATGGTAGTAATATGTCAGTATTATTGAGGCACAGACAACAAACTGTTTGGACAGCAGTGGTCTTTGCATTGGTGCCTTCACTTTCTAGAACTGTGCATTTCTACAACGTCTGACTTCTAAAAATGATCATATATTTAATAGAAAAAGATAAATAGAAAAAGAACAAGGAGACTAGAATCAAATTAATTCCTGCCAGTGCCCTGCATTTATGTTTTCCTCGTTTTTCAGATTGTCTGGGAAGTATGAATTGCTTTTGTAATTAAACAAACAAAAAAGACACGACAGAACTGAAGACTGCGTAGGAGTCAGCTCTGGATGCCGGAGGCCAGGAGGGCTTTGAATAAGCTGGAGAGTGGCTCCTGTCGGTCTTTGATGGGAGAACCCACAGTTCAGCCTTCAACTCAATCCCTCTCCCAGCTGAACAACAGCAACCCTCCTGTGTGCACAGCTAAACAGACCCAAACGTGTTTGACTGCCCTCATTCATCCTCCCCACAGCCTGGGGCCTGCACATCAGCCACTATCCCCATCTTACAGAGGGGTATACTGAGGCTCGGACAGGCTGGGTTATGATTCTACACTCCAGGGGCGTTCAGGCAGAGCTGACTCACTCCCAGCGAAAAGCCCCACTAGGACGCAGGGCACTGGACGCCCAGCCCACTGACCTGGCCCTAGCGCTTGCTTCCCTCTCCACGGCCCCACTCCTGCTCCATCTCAGGAGCAGCCCTCACCCGATTCTCTGCTGCTCCAGGACGTCGAGCCGCTCGGCCCTCTGGATGACCTGCAGGATGGCCTCCACCTCGGCCGGGCTGAGGCACTGGCTCTTCCTCTGCTTCTCTGTCTGGTAGGTGTGCACAGACCAGCCTGTCTGCAGCCTCGAGAGAACACAGCACAGAAGTGCAACTCCAGTGCAAACCGGCACCTCCACCGCATCCACAAAGGCCCCCTGAGCACAGCCTGTGTGTCGGGGGCAAGGGGTTCAGACGCCAGCCTCCAATCGCTGCCTCTGCCACCCGCCAGCTCCCGGGTCCCACGAGAATAGCAGCACCCCCCCACCCCCAGCACCTTGGGGGGCAGGAGCGGGGAATGCGCAGCAGGCCTCGGCCGCAGCTTCACAGCATGAGTGGTTTGCAGGGCGCAGCACGGAAGATGTTCAAGAGAAGAGAGAACACCCACCCGGATCCGACTTGTGTAAGAAAGTGAGACGGAGTTTACTCCGGGACAGGAAAGACCGGCCATTAGGTTCAAAACGAGCACTGAGGATAAGAGGAGATTCACACAGCATTTTGAAAATTAGAAGGACCCAGGGCAGGAGGGTAACAGCTGCACAGGAGGTGTGGCGGTGGGGGCTGGCCAGGCTGTGAGGCGGGGCCAGGGCCCGACCCAAAGGGTGCAGCCATCAGCGCCACTGGGCCCCAGGGCTGAGTGGAGGAACTCAAACTCTTCCTATTTTTTGGACGACGTGAGAGTGGCAGCCGTGGACCGAGCCCCAGCTCCCTGCCCAGGGGCCCAGCTTCTCCAAGACGTTCTGTGCCAAGTGCTGGGAACACAGAGATGGACAAGGTGGCAAGGGCATCCTCCGAGCCTCCTTTTCTGCCTCCTTTCCCACCTCAGGCTCACTACCTCTGGCCAGTCAGGCCCTGCCTCCCACGTACAGCCACGGCTGCCACCGCAGCGCCCTCCACTTGCCTTTGGAAAGCCATCTAACTACCCCTGGCCTCTTTTCTCCTCTGAGAGATGGGGAGGCCTGCGCTGCAGGATGGCGGGGGTCCGGGGGGAGGAGGTCTGCAGAGCTCTGGGCTGGCCCTGGGCTGTGTAGGTGCTGTGCCCACCAGGACGGGTGGCAGTGCTGGTGTGATGCCTTCCCATCTCTGTGTTCCTCAGCCCGCCTTTTTCCCATGGTGGGGGTGCCCCTGAGCTTGGGGGCTCTGCTTTCCAATTTTCCTCCCCTGGCCCAGGGAGATATCCTGGCCAGTCACCCACTGCCGGAGTCCCTAAAATGCTCAGATGGAGAAAACCAGCAGGTTGGGGCAGGTGAGTGTCCCTTTTCAAGACTTATATGTCCTGAGTCTGCCCAGCACACAGAGGAAAGGCAGGCACGCACCCCTGCCCACTCCAAGGCCAAAGGAAGCCAACTCAATGCTGCCAGAGGTGGACGGGGCTGCAAAGCCGGAGGAAGAAACTTCAGCGGCGCCCAGTGCCCATCTGTAATCCCCCCACTACAGGGCCTCACACAGCACCATCTGTTCCTTTGTGTTCTGGGCTGTGTGCTGTCTCCAGGCCTGTGCTCAGGCTGTGCCCTCCACCCGGGGTGACTGCCCCTCTCCCTAAACCTCCTTTTCACTGGCTCACTCCTATTCTTTTTCAGGACGTCCTTAAGATGTGGTTTTTACAGGAGGCTTTTCCTTTTTTTTTTTTTTTTCAGATCTTTACTGGAGTATAATTGCTTTACAATGTTGTGTTAGTTTCTGCTACACAACAAAGTGAATCAGCTATATGTATACACATATCCCCATATACCCTCTCTCTTGAGCCTCCCTCCCACCCTCCCTATCTCACTCCTCGAGGTCAACACAAAGCATCGCGTTGATCTCCCTGTGCCATGCAGCAGCTGTGCACTAGCCACAGGAGGCTTTTCCTTGATCCCCTCCAAGATGGCTTAAGAGTCCATTCTCAGAGTTCCCTAAGGCCCAGACATAGCTCCATCACTAGGCTTAAACATTATTATAAGGCAAGGTGGGACCTTCTCTCTCCCTGTTTAGAATGTGAGTCCCAAGGACCAGGTCCTGCCCCATCTGGCCCCTGCCCACCTCTGCATCTTCCTTCCACGCCATTCACCCCCTTGCTCTCTGCATTCACGCCACACTGGCCTCCTTCCAGGTCTTCTACATGCCATGTTCCCTCTACCACAGGACCTTTGCACATGCTGCTTCTTCTGCCTAGATGCTCTTCCCCCATATTTCCACCTAATATTTACCCCTCCTCCAAGATTCAACATAAGCATCACACTCCCCAGGAAGCCTCCCCCAAATCCCAGGTTGTTAGCACCGCCCCCCTTCACCCGACTGCCTGTTTCCACCATAAAAGCAGCTGCACATGAGTAACTGTGTGTCTTGTGCTCCCTCCTCCCCATCAGTGCCTTAAGACAAGGGACAGTATTGGTCTCGTTCACTGTGGCACATAGTAGGGGTTTAGAAACTGTGTGATGGTGGCTGGAGGAGGGGAGGACAGACCTGAGCTGGAGCCAGGTAACTTCCCCAGGCCTCTGGAGGCACAGTGCCTGGCTGCGGGGATCTGTAACACTCTCCTTTAAGGAGCCTGGCATTACAAGGCAGCACACCCTGGGGAGGAGATAAAAGCATCTGGTCTTCTAAAAGGTGCTACAACAGCTGCTGGCTGCTGCTGAGCGCAAGACCCGGTCAGGGAGAACTGAAGGGAACGCTGGAGGGATTGCCAGGGGGTCACACCCGTCACTCCTACAAGAGCACAGCTCTTGCCGGCTCCTCACATCCAGCCATGGAGGACACATCATCTCGCCTGGTGTCAGAGGAGAGAGGGAGGGAGGATGGTTTCAGCCCTGGTCTCTCCCCTGCAGGGGCCACGTGGGGGCTAAAAGAGCTGAGCCAGCCCGGTGAGACAGACAAATTAACTGTGGTGCAGAGTCCTGCATATCACGTGGGACTCCACTCTTCTTGGGCATTTCAGATTAATTTTTCTATCCTCCTTTGATGTTTCAGCTCTGTCCCCTGCAGGCTCACAATGTCTAATTGCAAATTTCTTGAACTTGGTCCCATTTGGGAAATGCTGCCTCCCGTACTCAGCACGATTTGACAGATGAAGAGACACTCTTGGGCTTATCTGATCCCAGGGACCCCTAACTCCCCAAGGGACAGGAAGAGACTGGAAGGCTGGAGAGACATCTGGGAGCCCCTGGTCTCCAGCCACGGAGAGGGGCAGTGGGTAGAGATAGCCTGAGCTAACTACAGCTGAGGGGTCACCAGGCTGAGAGAGAACAGGAACATTGGGAACAAACCAGAACCAGAGAGACCTTGACACGAACATGGCAGAGACGTGGGATGCCTCAAGGCTGGCTGTGTGTTCAGCCCAGGGGGCAGCTCTTCATAAATTAGACAAGCCTTTGCTCTGTCCTGTCTGCCAGGGCCAGGTGCTCAACTGTGAAGTGGGCATCCAGAGATCAAAGGCTCCCTGAAGCCTTCACTCAGGGACTGAGGGCTCAGTGACGGGGGGATTTATATTCTTAACAGAGAAGCCAAAGGAAGTGGTCTGGCTCCCTGGAGCCTTTTGAGATCCAAGGAACATAGGCATGAGCGTCAGCTGGGGGGGGAGTCCCAGCGCCACCACTTACAAGGTAGGTGACTTGGGTGAGGACCTCAGCCTCACTGTCCTCATCTGAGAAATGGGGATTATTCCATATGGCTGTTAAATGAGTGAATGGCCGTTAGGTGCCCAGCTCAGCGCCAGGAGTGTGGTGTGTATTAGACGGGCACTTGTCTCCAAACTGCTCTTTCTGGGGGCCTGAGATTGAACCTCGTCAAAGAAAGGGGGGGTGGGGGAGGGAAGGGAGGGTCCGGTCAAGCCTTAGAGGTACTCACTTGGCTCGCAGGGCAAGCTGTCGATCGTTGGGACAAACCCACTGATCACTCCCGCTGCCAAAGATGGTGTCGGCCATGACTTGGAGCCCCCAGCCAGGGTGCGGAGTCAAATCTGAGGTGAGAAGAGGGAAGAAGAAAGAGCACGTCACTGGCTGGGGTGCAGGTGGCAGACAGGGTTCCTCATACACCAAATACCAGTACGTCCAACCCACCCCTGCCCGTTGCCGCCCCTGCTCCATCCCTGCCTCGTCCCCAGTGATGTCTGGAATCTCACCAGCAGAATCATTCCTCCAGCTAAACGCTATTCCTTCAAAGCTCCTCTTCCAAAAGACTCATGATTCTGGGAGGGGAAACTAGGTGGAGATCACGCAGCTAAGTGACAGGCTTGGACGTGACTGGCAGGACGTCAAAGGGACAGCATCAGAAAGGAGAGAAGAGGCACGCTTCAGCAGTTTTCAACTTGGCGGGCAAGCCCTGAGGGCATTTGATCCCTGCACCCTCCAAGAACAACCCCTGCTTTACTCCACTGGGACCACAATGAAAACAGCCCCCTTGGGAATCCTGCAGGGAGGGGACCCTGCTCCAGAGCTTGCTGGTGGCTTAACTTATGCAGCCTAGCTTAGCTGGCTTTCTCCTTGCCACCAAGGATGTGTTGGCAGGGGCAGCGGGGAGAGAAGGGAGGGGGAGAGAGAGGGATGAGTTTGAGGGAATCCCAATCCCAGACCAAAGATGAGGGGCAGTACTGAGCTATCCACACTCGCCTGGTCTGATCCCCTCCGGACCAGTGGTTCTCAAACACAGGACTCCTCTACACTCCTGAAAATCCCTGAGGTTGGAAATGAGCCTGCCAATTCCTTAAATGTGACGCAGAGTTACCATGAGACCCAGAAAGGACTCTGAGGTATAAACCCAAGAGAAGGGAAAATGTGTCTACCCATGAACTCGGACGTGAATGTTCACAGCAGCATTATTCATAATAACCAAAAAGCAGAAACAATTCCAATGTTCATGAACTGATGAATGGATACAATGTGGCATATCCGTCCAATGGACTGTTGTTTGGTTGTAAAAGGGAATGATGTAATTGACACAGGCTACAACATGGATGAACCTTGAAAACATGCTAAGTGAAAGAAATCAGTTACAAAACCCCACATATTGTATGGTTCTATTTATAATAAAATGTCCAGAATAGGCAAATCCATTGAGACAGAAAGTAGATTAGTGGTTGCCAGGGGCTGGGGGTGGAGGGAAGGGAGGAATGGGAGTGACTGCTAATGGGCTCAGGGTTTCTTTTTTGGATGATGAAAATGTTCTGGAATTAGACAGCGGTGATGGTTGCACAATTTTGTGAATTCACTAAAACCACCACATTGTACCCTTTAAATGTCTGAATTTATGGTACGTGAACTACATCTCATTAAACTGTTATAAAAAATTCTTGAGAACTCCAAATGATATAGGCTATATCTATTGATATTTACCATATTAGAAATTAACACTGAGAGAAAAATTTTAATTGTCAATTCATCAAAAAATAAACCCATGAGATGCTCACGTTTTATTTAAAAACTATATTTTCAAAACAAAAGCAATCTGAGAATAATGGCATTGTTTTGCATTTTTACAAATCTATGTAATGTTTGGCTTAACAAAAGACAGCTGGATGTTCATATCTGACATTTCATTCAATTTTTTGTGACATGTGGTTTTGTTAAAGCACATGAAGGACATTCAGACTGTCACAGATATGTGCTATAGTTGGAGAAAGGAGTAGCTTTTTTTTTTTTTTTTTTTTTTGGCTGCATTGCGTGGCATGTGGGATCTTAGTTCCCTGACCAGGGATCAAACCCGTGGCCCCTGCCTTGGAAGTGTGGCGTCTCAACCACTGGATATCCCAAGGGTGGAGTATTTTAATAGCCCTTCCAGATAATTGTGGACATTCTTCTTTCATACTGCACCCAAACTCAACAGATCAGTTCCAATGTGGCATTTGAAATCATGTCAATGAACGTTTCATCTGTATATTTGTGACAGAACTTGACCAAGTGGCAGTAGTAGCAGTAGTAGTAAAAGTGGTTTTGACCTTGTGGACCCCCTGAAAGGCGTTGGGAACCCCCAGAGATCCCTGGACCGTGGTTTGAGAACTATTATTCCAGACCAATGTCACTCATTTCTGGGATGACCAGCAGGGGGCAGTGTGCAGACGGCAGCCAACTGACCCACCCAGGGACCAAGCCCACCACCTTGACCGCAGTGGTCTCTCTATTCCACTCAGCTCACCTGAGCACCCACTCCCCACCGTCAGTCACCTCGAGAAAGAGACCTGGGTAACCCCGGACCCCGAAGAGCTGCGTGTGGGGACCCCATGGCCGGGCCCAGTGCTGGGAGGGCTGCTCGTGCCACCGTCACCAAAGGCCTCCTCACATGTAAAGTCTTGACCTTCTCTTAAATGAGGCTCACATCCAGTCCAGGAAAACACAGGTGGTGTCCAAAATGACACGCTCATCAAACAACTTTAAACCAGTCCCACTTCTAGCTACGGTTTGTTTTGTTGTTGTTGTTGTTTAAGTTCTGTTATCTTGTGAAGTCACACTGCTGCATGGGTGTGAAATGTGTTATTCTGTTCCAAGTAATCATTTAAAACAGACTACAATTCAGTAGTCCTGTTTCCTTATTATTACTTTAGAAACTATTCTGGGAGCTGCAAGAAATGGAAGTGATGGGGTCTCCCTAACAATGACAGGCTGGGCCCGGGGTTAACTGGGTGTCCAGGCGGCCACCTGTCATGGCCTCACAGGCACTGCCATTCCTGCTGTGGCCTGCAGCGGGCACCACTCTCGGGCCACGGCTCCCAGGACTAGAAGGCCCTGAGCCTTCCTGCTGATCCTGCTGCAGCTGGATGCAGTGAGTATGGAGGTGGCCCCTCTGCTCTGCCAGGCACCCCCACA
Source organism: Hippopotamus amphibius kiboko (assembly GCF_030028045.1). NCBI lineage: Eukaryota > Metazoa > Chordata > Mammalia > Artiodactyla > Hippopotamidae > Hippopotamus > Hippopotamus amphibius. The sequence goes on from NC_080202.1 coordinate 13,794,864, forward strand.
AAAGCAGGGATGCAACCAGCGGTGACCCCAGAGGGAGGAGCAAGCCAGGGAATCTCAGGGCGGGAATTATTTCATCATCTGGAGAAGCTTCTGAACCAAAAGGGAATGGAGCTGAGCAAGGGGAGGAGGCGGGAAGAAAGAAGGGACCCTGTGCTCTCATGCTTGAACCTTCACCTCCTTTACAGCGGGACAGGTGGGGCCATCCAGGAGACAGCAGCAAGTACAGGTGCAGAGGCAGCAGCTTCATGGCCCCAAACACATCACCCACAAGTGAACCTCTAGGCAATGAACCTCTTTTGTTCCATTTGGGTCACTTTGCAGGGGGCCAGAGTTTTGGGATCACTGGCAAGAGAACCCCCAACATAACATTTATCTGTCATTTGACCCATCTGGGGTCTAATTCCTTTGCTTTTTTTTTTTTTTTTTTTTTAACTTGAGCCAAAACAACTCTGCAACCACTCACCGGCTACTGTTGTTCTTCCTCAATCTAATCATTATTTCCTTCTGTTTGGCAAAAGAGAAAAGAACGAGGCTGAGAGACGCACACCCCTGCGGGTCTGCTAACCCTTAACCAATGTATACTTTCTCTGCATTGGATCACTTTGTGCAAGGGTTTCATGGCAGTGAGGATGACTCAACTAGGAGAGAAAAGACTCAGGAAAGTTTGGCTTTTATGCAAACTTACTGGAAGACCAGGGACAATCAGTTATCTTCCCTGGGCCTCTGTTTCCCCACCGGTACCCAAGGGAGCTGAGATGGACAGGCTGAGGGACTGCCCTGGGCAATTCCCACACATTCCCACCCACCCGGCTGCAGGAGGGGTGCAGGGGAGGCGGGCGGGGGACTGGAGAAGGGTCCTGGGGAGGGAGGTTGGTCGCTGCTCCAAGCTGGTGGGGGGATCTGAGCCCCCCCCCAGCCTGGTCCCCGGGGCAAGGAGGAGGCGGCATCCTGGGTCCCCCACCCCTCTCGACGCTGGAGCTTCAAGGAAGATGAACCCACAGGGCCAACACCTCAGAGAGGTCCAGGGAGACAGAGATGTCCCCTCCCAGGGCCTGGGGCCATGGGCACCGGCTGGCAGAGTCTTTGACAACAGTAAGCTCGTGGCTGGGCACGTCCACAGCGGTGGCTCTGGGCGAGAACTCAGGTCCCACCTAGGGACTGCAGTGTCTGCCCTGGGCTGCAGCTGGCACCCTGGAAGGCACAGCTGTACCTCGCCCATGTGGAACAATCTCGGGACAGGGTAGGAAAGGAAGGGCAGCTCGGGGAAACATATGTTAGAAAACTGGCAACAGGGTCAGCTTATGTTCCCCAAACCCCTGCAGTTGAAGCCGGCTGCAAGCTCCCCGCCCACCAGCCGGCCTGTGTCCCCGGCTTCCTTCACCCTCCTTGACCTGGGGGCCTCCTCTGCCAAGCTGTGTGCTCACCACCACCCAACACACCTCCTGGGCTCCGCTCCCCCTCCAGCGAGGGCCCCGAAGAGGAGGGCCCCTTCCCAAGGCCCTGCTGCGTCAGGCCCAGGCCCTCCTAAGAGCTGGATCCTTCAGACTTCCAAAGAGCAGTCCACGTGAGCTGAACATGGACTGCATCCTTGTATTGACACACGTCAATCTGTTTTGGACAAAAATCAAACGATGAGGGACCAAAACAGGGGCTTAAAGAAGGTAAGTAAAAAACAGGAAGGCGAACCCACACATTCACGAGAGGAACTGGCCCAATGCCTGGAGCGGAGCAGAGGCAGTGGGGTCTGCGGTGGAGGGCTGCGTGGGGCTCCGGCCTTGCTCTAAACGAGGGGAGCAGGGGCACACAGGGCCAGGTCTGTCTCGGAGGTCCTTCCAGCTGTGAGAAGGAAGAGGCTGAAGGAGGCCCACGCACACACGCATGTGTGTGTGTGTGTGTTCTGCCGGGGGTGGAAGACCAGCCCTGAGGAGAGGTGGGCGTTCTACCTGAGAACCGGTCCCAGACCTCTTCCTCCTATTGACAAGTTTCCATCACGCCTCCCACTAGAGGGTGGGCCCTCTGGGCGGCCTGCATCCTCTCTACATCCTGGCACAGGGCTGGCTACAGAGTAGGTGTTTAGTGAACCACTGTGCAGTGGAGCTGATTTCATCAGGGGGCTGGCCTTTCCAGACAAGCAGGAGCTCAGACAACAAGCCAGACCTGCTCAGAGCCAGGCTGGGCTCTACCTACACTCTGTGGCATGTTCACTCCCAGGCAGGCTGCTTCTCAGGATTCCCCAGGCGGGAGTCAGCGCCCAGGGGCTCCGTCTGAGCCACCTCCCCTCAGAGGGACCCATGAGGGCCTCTGGGTGCCACCTGCACCCCGCTGGGCGAGACAAGCTGAGCGGAGGCTGCACCCTCCCCAGCGCTTCTAAACCCTGCAGCGCAAGGGCTCAGGGGACCCTTGGGGGGCCAGGAACAGGAGTTGCCTGGTGCTGATTTCCTGAGAAAATTCCTAGGGGGTAGAGGTTTGTGAGCCCCAGGCAACTTTCAAGGCAGATCTAGGAAAGTAAACACATTCTTATAGGGAGATCAATTCTCCTCTCCTTAAGGTCAAAAGTGAGTCACCCTGGGACTTCCCTGGTGGCACAGTGGTTAAGAACTCTCCTGCCAATGTAGGGGACATGGGTTCGATCCCTGCTCCAGGAAGATCCCATATGCTGTGGAGCAACTAAGCCCACGCACCACAACTATTGAGCCTGTGCTTTAGAGCCCATGAGCCACAACGATTGAGCCCGTGTGCTGCAACTACTGAAGCTCACGCACCTAGAGCCCGAGCTTTGCAACAAGAGAAGCCATGGCAATGAGGAGCCCGTGCACCACAATGAAGAGTAGCCCCTGCTCACTGCAACTAAAGAAAGCCAGCGCGCAGCAACAAAGACCCAACAGAGCCAATAAATAAATAATAAATTTATTAAAAAAAAAAAAAGAAGAAGAATCTACCTGTCAATGCAGGTGACACGGGTTCGAGCCCTGCTCTGGGAAGATCCCACATGCTGCGGAGTAAGTAAGCCTGTGAGTCACAACTACTGAAGCCCGTGCACCTAGAGCGAGTGTTCGGCAACAAGAGAAGCCACCGCACTGAGAAGCCCTTGCACCACAACGAAGAGTAGCCCCTGCTAGTGGCAAGTAGATGAAGCCCGTGCGCAGCAACAAAGACCCAATGCAGCCATAAATAAATAATAAATAAATAAATAAATAAATAAGAGCGAGTCACCCTAGGCGTTAGTTGCTGCAGACAAATGATGGAGTCACAGCCAACTCCACTGGGCACAGTCAAAATGCATGCACCGTGGTCTCTCCCGGGCACTGCAGAATATGCCCCCTAAATGCACTCATCACCCACCCCCAGATGAAGACTCACCGTCTTCGTTTAAGATCTTCCCACGTATTCCTAGGTATTTTTGTACAGATTTTAAGTACAGTTGGTTTCTTACTATGTACACTGTTTGCTCTACTTTCTCATCACACTGTATTTTCTCACATCACTGAAAGTCCTCAAACATGGTTCTTAATTGTAACTTAGTATTCTGGATATATTTTATCATTTTCCTGTTGGGGGAGGCACATAGATTGCTTCCAATTTTGTTCTATTACATTCAGCCCTAAAATGGGTATCCTGAGAGATAAATCTTTGTGCCCACTTCTGAGTAATAGGGCAATAGGATAAATTCACCCAAAGGGAAAGGAAGTGTGTGTTTTTTTAATGTGTCTCCAAAGTGCACCTGGAATCATTCCCTACAAAAAGTTCTGCTGCAGGCAGCTGTGTCCCATCGGCCTCATGCAGGTTTTTGTATTTTCAAACTCAGAACTCAGAGATGGAGGAATCTGTCTGTAAATCTCCAACAAGTTGCTTTTAATAACGTGTACAGTCTTAATCAGCAAAAAAAAAAAAAAAAAAAAAAAAAGACCTCTTCTCTGCAAACATTCAAGTCTACTTAAAAGAAGGCTTCTCCCTCTTAATGGACTTTGTGGGGTTCGCTGGTGAAGCGGCATGACCCGGTGGTCAGGAACGCCCGCCGAGTTCTCTCTACAAAGGGCCGGGGGCGCCACCTCCACACAGGCCCACGGCGAGGATGAAATGAAAACACAAGCCTGTCAACTCCAGACGGCAGCGCACATCATCACTGAGCCAGGAAAGCACTGCCGTTTGACCCAACCTTCCACACCTTACGACCTCCTCTTTAACACAGGGTGGAAAACCTTTCCGGCCTGCGGCTGTCTCTGAGACGCACCAGATTCTGAAAAAGACACCAGAGGGCAACACACCCTGCCCTTGGAGGAGGATCACACTCACCCCCAGGGGCTCTGCCCCGCCTACAGGGCCACAGGGACAAAGGCAACTGCCAAGTAAGGACAGCGCCTCACCGCCCGCACCTGCTCCGGGTGGGGTTCTCTCTCCACCGTCAGACCCTGGGGTGTTCACCTCCTTGGCTTTATTTCAGGGACACTCTCACTGATGCATACAACTGAGCCATGTCTCATGCCTCGGGCTGGGATGTGAATGGACGAGCTTTCATGGAGCAGCGTCTGGGAGGGGACACCACGTGCAAAGGCAAACACAAGTCACCAGAGAGTGTAGGACGCCGGGTGTGAACAGCCACCGAGAGAGAACAAACGTGCACCTTTCCACACAGGTGCAGCGAGGTCTTGTGGGAGTGGCTGGACCATGACGGAGACATGAGGAAGGAACGTGATGAAGGAGGCCTGGCCAAGAGCAGCAGCCAACCCACAGGCTCAGAAGCAATAATGTTGTAAACCACCCAGTTAGTGAATGGAGGTTATGTGGCATTACCATGGCAATCGATAACTGATACAAATGGCATTTGGGAAACAAAATTCCAACGTGACCTCAATATCCTGCGGAGGCCAATATCCCAGAGCTGTATGGAGTTTGACTTGCAAACTGCAAGCAGTGGAAAGGCCAAAAGGCCCGATGAGGGAGGCAAAACAGGAGGCACAAAAAGCAGGTAAAACCCATTCTGCTCCCCACCCATGTGCCAGAGGAAAATCTCGGGGCGGGGGGGGGGGGGGGCAGGGGCAGGGCCCAGGAGCCCTCTCAGGCGGCCTGTGCAGGGCTGGGGAAGGGGCATCATCTCGGTGCCTAGCAGGAGCTGATGCCTGGAGAGCCACACGGGGAAGGATGTGGAGCCTGCATCAGCCTCTGGAAAGGATGCTGTGATCCTTTGGTCACGCCTGCCCTGGCGTGGGAGGGAAGGGTGGCTGCTCATTCACTGCTGCTGCCGGGTTTGCCTTCGGAGCAGCGAGCTGTGCCTGGGCAGGGGTGGGGGTCGGGGGAGGAGGTGAGGGTCTAAAGGAGGGAGAAGAAGCAGGGACAAATATAAAAGCATACTTGCCACCCAGCCGGTGCTTCCCGAGGCTTCCCCAGGCTTCCAAGACACCGTGTGAGAGCCCGCAGTTTGACACCCAGGTATTAATATTCCAGGGAACCCTTAGCAACAGGCCCTGACATCTGCTCTGTTACTATGATACGGGAAACATGATAATAGCAGTGAGATAAGGTGAGCGGAGACATCAACATTTCCTCCACCTGTCACAGTGTGCTCAGAGGTTGAAAGAGTCAGACAGGAAGCCTCAAAGGCCTGTTTGAAACCCAAGGGAACCTCTCTGTGGGCTAATTACGCACAAGGCAAGGCTGGAGAGGATTTGGGAGATAAGACAGGGGCCCTGGGGAAGCGACTTCCTTACAAACGTCCCTAGGACTCACCCTGTCAGCAGGCACCCTGCTAGATCTGCTTCCTGGGGTGACGTCTCTCCCCCTCCCCATTCAATTCTCCCCCTCTCTTTGCCCAGACTCTGGCAAAAGCTTCCCAGTTGGCCTTTGAACCTCCTGGGGTGCACCTTGCCCCCTTCACTTGCAGCCAGAGAGGTCATCCTTAAAGCATAGGTCAGACCATGTGATTCCCTTGCTCTAAAACCTTCAATGGCTCCCCAGTGCTAAAGGGAAAACCCCAAGCTGCACTAAGGCCATCCATGATCTGGCCCAAGCTACCCTTCCAGGCTCGCCTGCCACCACACCCCTCCACAAGGCCCACGCTCTCGTCACTGGGAGCCTGGATGTATTCTGGCTGCTTAGCTTTGTTTCTGGAACGTCTCCCGTGACCCGCCTTCCCTGTACACCGTCTAGAGGCTCTGCACCAATCCTCTGGGAATTCTCCTCCCAACCCAACCGCCACTCGGAATCGACCCCATTTGCCTCCCCTCAGCATTTCATTCCACTCTGTCCCGGAGGGTGGGGGTCTTCCCTTCTGTTACCCCACAAAGACTGCAGCTCTCGGGACACAGGATGCAGGTTTGCCCTTGTGGAATGAATACTAACCTTCGAGAGTTTACTGCAGCCCATGGAATAAAGCCCAGCCTCCTCAGCCTAGAATCGCAGGCGGGACAGTCTGAGCCACCCCTCCTTAACCTTCCTCCCAGCCACACGCAGGCCCTTCCAGGAGCAGGCCTCACCCATCCTGCCTCAGGCCCGTTCTGCAAAGTGGTTTATACAACAAAACCTATGGGAAATCCCCAAAGGGCTCTAACTCCTGAGTGGTCAACAGTGGCCCATCCGGGCACAATGTCACAGTCAATGTTAAAAAAAGACAAATGAAAAAAAAAAGAGACAAATGACCTGGAAAAGGGTTTATGGCCAGATTAACTGCAAGAGGTAGACCACATCATAGACACGTTGACAGCACAATGGAACAGTCATGTGCCCACAAGGAAAATGCAGAGTCGTGTGTCAGAGAGTAGGGTTTGGGACTGCAGGTGAATTTACTTCTGGAACCATTTTCTAAAGATGACTTAGTAAGAGTCAGACAAGCGAGGGCACCCTACCTGTCCTTGTGCCCAATCAGGTTCCTCCCCTCAGGTCAGGCTCTCTAAGACCCTGCAGTGCAGGCTCAGATTCCTGCAGCCTTTCCTGTCTGTGCCCTGCAAGGACCAGTCCACCCTAGACACCCCAGGGCACATCCATACTGAGCCACAGGGCTCAGAAAGACACGCGGCACCGCTTCTGGCTTCGTTGCCCTCATTCATTCACTCAGCAAACAAGCTCTGAATGGGACCTCCCTGGTGGCGCGGTGGATAAGACTCTGCGCTCCCAATGCAGGGGGCCCGGGTTCCATCCCTGATCAGGGAGGGAACTAGATCCCACACGCATGCCACAGCTACGAGTTCACATGCCACAACTAAGGAGCCAGTGAGCCACAACCAAAGAGCCCGCCTGCCACAACTAAGACCCGGTGCAACCAACCTACCAAACAAGCTCCGAGTGTCGACTCCGTGCCAGGCATGCACCACATCTCAGCTGACTGTGGGGCGAGCAGGGGCAGCTCCTGTACCCCCCAGAAGGCTTCACAAGGTACACAGGTAGGAGCCTCACTTATCGCTGCAGGGGTTTTCTCCCCAGGGAAGTAAATCCTCACCCAAAATGCCCACTCCAGGGGACCTAAATCCCTGCCTGTCTCGTTGTCTTACTGAAACAGTTTTCTCACTTCCAGGCTGACACGCTACTTGCAGCCTCTGACGGAAATGAGATGCAAAGCATCCCGCTTCTTCCCCCCTCATGTCAGGTTCCAGCCCTCCGATTTAACAGCCACAAGTTCTGCCTACACGTTCCTGGAGGCACACCTCACTTCTGTCATTTCTAACAGGCCTGAAACAGTGCAGGTGGAGGTCCCAGATCAAGAGGATCCCAGAGTCATTGGCAGCCGACTCCAGGGCAACCAGGTCCCTCGGGCAGGACGCACCCTTGAACACACAGGAAGGAGGGAAGCCTCACAGGCTGACTGTGGGGCCCAGAGCAGTGCTCTGGTCCCCATTGGGCCACGTGGTATCAGTCTCCAAGGGCTGTGGTAACCAAGTACCACAAGCTGGGAGGCTTGCAACAGTCCTAGAGCCTGGAAGTCCAAAACCAAGATGTGGGCAAGGCCAAGCTCTCTCTGCGGGACCCAGAGAAACATCTGTCTAGGGAAGCATCTCCCTTGGCTTCTGCTCTTTGCTGGCAATGCTGCGTGCGGCTCAGCTCACGGCTGCTTTGCTCCTGTCTCTGTCTTCATCTTCACGTGGCATTCCTCCCTGTGCGTCTCCATGTGGCCGTCTCCCTATGTTTCTCATCGTGTTGGATTAAGACCAGGAATTCCCTGGTGGTCCAGTGGTTAGGACTCTGTGCTCTCACTGCCAAGGGCCCAGGGTCAATCCCTGGTCAGGGAACTAAGATCCCCACAAGCCTCGTACGAGGCCAAGAGGGGAAAAAAAAGAGAGAGAGACCAAAGGAGACTCCAATATGACCTCATCCTAACTAATTACATCAGCAATGCCCCTATTTCCAATTAAGTCACATTCTGAGGTTCTGGGCATTAGGACTTCAACATGGGGTCACAATCCAACCCATAATACATGGGGAAAAGAGAACCCAGAGCCCTACCTTGGGGGTGGGGACGGCAGACATGGTGGCCCCTTCATGTACGCAGAGATGTTCAAGATAGTCTTAAATGCCCCCTGGAGTTCCTGGGGTGCTCAGGACCAGGAGTGGGGTTTACATCTAACACAGGGAGTTGACGTGATAAGCGGACTCAGGAAAACAATCTCCTTTGGTCATTGCTTGTCCTGGGAGTTCTTAAAAGGGGAGCCATGAACTTGGATAGGAACACACTGTATCTTCATTTTCATGAACCTGTCCTTTCATTATGAAGACAGGCAACACACCACAGTCATACTAAAAGTACCTGTGTCTTGGTCATCGGTAGAATCACAGATATTTTCTTAATCACAATACAGAGCTGCAGATACCTCGGAATATTATGGATGCCCCTCACTACTTTAAAATTACAATAGTTATTAGACCTACTGCAAGGCTGTTTAATGATTTTAAAAAAAGAAGCACATAGGTTACTGCATTAAAAGCTTGTTTTCTAAAAAAAAAATTCTGATAATGATAAGTCAATATAATCGGCTTCCTCTGTAATCCTATGTGTGCATTTAGAGCCATTATTTTGAGAAACGTTCCACAGGATTCTCGAGACTGTCAAAAAAGATGTTGATGGCACCAAAAATAAAGAACAGGAGATGGAATGGAAACTTAGCTGTACCAGGATAAACTCAAGCCTTCAGGGTAAGCAGGTGTCTGTGGCTCGCGGGACTCTGCTCAGAAAATGCCCGAGTCACCCGCCCCAGGGGCTGCCAGGCACCTGGCTTGGGGCGCACGGTGAGGGGTCGGAATGCTACTTGTCTTTTAATGCAGAAATGCAAGCCCGCTTCCATCTATTCAATTTGTGCGGCAAGTCCAAGGCAAACAGAATTTTTGCAAAGGAAATCTGATTGCAACTCACACCTGAGAGCTGCTGGAGGAGGGGCCCGAGAGAAACCTCTCCATGAAGCAGAGAAGCCTCTGGAAGGAAAAGAGGCCCACCCCTTCTCACCCAAGCCTCAGGTGAGCGATGGGGTGGTCCTCTGTGCATTCAGGTCCCAGGAGCAGCAGCCTTGGACAGCCCTGCCGGGACATCAGCTCTCAGGTGGCCCTTCTCGGGCTCTGCCAGGTCCTTCGGCCCACTTCTTCTGCCCACTTCCCCAGAGCCAGGGCAGGGACCCTGGTCCTGGCTGTTTGCTTAAAGCCAGCAGCCAAGGCAACCCCCGCTGACCTAGCTGCTATCTGCGGCCAGCTGTCCCCTCTCATTCATGGAAACACAAACAGACGGTTCCCTGTTCCAGCTCCAAGGTTAAGCACATGCTGCCCAGGTGCCAGCTGTCCACTTCTCTGCACACTCCCTGTCTCCCTGGCAGAGGCTGAGACCCGAAGAAGTGGGGGCGTCCATCCGAAACGACCACGGTGGGGACTGCTGAAGACTCAAGCAAGGTGGCGTGGGGCGGGGACCTGATAGTGGGGGAGGGGACCCCCCCAGAATGTGGCTTGGCACTGAGAAGGTGAGCTGGGAAAAGGCCAAACAGAACCACCGGCGTTTTGCCAGTGGTTTTGGAGGCTTTTAGGAGGAGCCCACAAAACAAAATATCACTGCACAGGCTCGCCCGGGCCCTGAGCTGCCTCCCTGGGAAGGGAAGGCGGCTGACTTCACAGGGCGCTGCCCACCGGCCAGGTGCTGGCCACAGGATGGCCGAGCGAAATTCACCACACACCCGAGGGGATGGCGCGCCATCATCCCCTTCCAGAGAAGAGGCTCGAGACCCGCTGCTTGAGACGTGCAGCCACGCGCCCAAGGCCACGGAGCCGGCCCCTGGCACCTTCTGTCACCCTCTCTGCCCCCAAGGAGCCCTGGCTGCAGCGTGCAGCGCCTAATGAAAGCAACAGGCCAGGGAGCACTCTCCAAGCCTCTCCCCTGCTCCCAGCCCTCAGGAGTGTGCCAGGAGTTCACAGAAACCGAGACCTGCAAGAATGGGCTGAACGGGAGTTCCGAGAAGGCTCGGGGTTACCTGGGGTGGAGCAGATCTGGAGGTACCGCAGAGGAGGCAGGCCGGCATGGGTTTCCTGGAGCAGGCAGCCAGCAGCTGGGATTAGAGGTACAAGGCCCGGGAGCTAAGCAGAGGGGCTCAAGGGCTGCTGCGCTCCACCTACGCCCACAGGGCGGAGCGGCTTGAAGCCACAGGTCTCTGACGGCCCCTTCTTCCCCATCATTCTCACTGCCTGACCCAGCAGCTGGCCCACACCTCAGTCACCCTACGATCCTAAGTGGTTCCCCTGTCTCCTGGTTCCCCCCGCCCGACCCAGCCTACCCTGCCACCAGAGGGGCCCTGCAACGGCCCAGCTCTGCTCGGACACTTCCAAAGCAAGCCCAGCGTCCTCCCCTGGGAGTGCGTGGCCATCCACAGGCTCTATGCCACCTTGCCAAACTGGTTTCCAAACAGAAACACGTGGCATCATACCCTGTGTCTAAGTCCATGCCCCCTCCAGGCAGCACCCCTGCTCCTCCCCTCGACACCCATTGCCCCAGCCTGAAGCAATGACTCCCTCCTTGGCATCTTCACAAACACTTTTTACCTCTTCCTAGCACTTCCCAGTTTCTGGTGGTTTATGAAAGCATCTGACCTCTCCTACTGGACAAAACATTCCCTGAGAGCAGGACAAACCTCATGCCCAGATGACACTCAAAACACGTGCATGGGAATAGAACTGAGAGTCCAGAAATAAACCCATACCTCTGTGATCAACTGATTTTTCGACAAGCGTGTCAAGACCACTCAATGGGGAAAGAAAAGTCGTTCCAACAAATGGTGCTATGACAACTGGGCAGCCACATGCAAAAGAATGAAGTTAGACCCTTACATCACATCATTTTAAAAATGTACTCTAAACAGATCAAGGACCTAAATGTAAGAGCTAAAACTATAAAGCGCTTAGAAGATCACAGAGCAGCAAACCTTCATGACCTCAGATTTGGCAGTGGTTTCTTAGATATAAGAATGCAAACCCAAACCACAGGGACTTCCCTGGTGGTCCACTGGTTAAAACTCCGCGCTCCTAATGCAGGGGGCCCAGGTTCAATCCCTGGTCAGGAAACTAGATCCCACATGCCACAGCTAAAGATCCCGCGTGCTGCAACTAAGACCTGGTACAGCCAAATAAATAAAAAATATTAAAAACACAAAAAACCCAAACCACAAGGAGATACCCCTTCACACCCACCAAAAGCATAAGCAACAAAAGAAAAAAAATTAAGTGGATGTCATAGACATTCAAAAATTTTGTGCACCAGCACTTCCCTGGTGGCGCAGTGGTTAAGAATCCACCTGCCAATGCAGGGAACACGGGTTCGAGCCCTGCTCTGGGAAGATCCCACATGCCACAGAGCAACTAAGCCCGTGCGCCACAACTACTGAGCCCGCGCACCTAGAGTGCGTGTTCTGCCACAAGAGAAGCCACTGCAATTAGAAGCCCACGCACCGCAACCAAGAGTAGCCCCTGCTCTCTGCCACTAGAGAAAGCCCGCGCACTGCAACGAAGACCCAACGCAGCCAATAAATAAATAAATAAGTCTAAAAAAATCATTCTAAAAAATAAATTTTGTGCACCAAAGAGCCAACCCTAATCCTAAATGTTTTCCTGAACATATGTCTATTTCAATATTTTCATGTTATATTTCTAGAAAAATATTAAAAGAACAAGTGCTCACCATATATACCTTGTATTAAATTTCACAAACAGCAGAATTATTATTGCTTTCCATCTCTTACTTCCTATGACTATAACGTCCCTACTTCCATAAACCTGATTCATATTATTGAGTTGAATTTTTTTGGCTAATTTTTACAGCTATCAGGTCTATCTTGGGTGTTTGAGACAAAAAGAAAAATGTCTATTAATAAATGTTGCCTTTCAAGATTTTGAACAAAATGGGTGGCTTCATTGCCTGTACCTTGCTACCCAGGCCCACACAGCCAGCACAACCCACCTTTTTCTCATGGGTGTGAATCTTTAAAGTTGAGTCTGTGACTATGTAACCCTGGAAGGTAAGGATGCTAAAAAAAAAGCTGCCACCCTGGTCTTGGAAATGTTTTCATCCCTCAAAAATGTGTTCACTTGTGCAACAAAAGATATGTATAAATATTTTTGTCGTTAAACTGTCTTTAATACACCCAAACAGGAAATAGTTTCAAATGCCCATGTAGCGTGAAACATATAAATAAATGATTCATAAAATGGAAAAAAAAAAAGGTGAAAAGATAACTCACAGAATGGAAAATAAAATATTTGCAAATCACATATCTGATAAGGGTCTAGTATCCAGAAAATTTAAAGAACTCCTACAACACAATAAAAAGGCAATTCAATGAAAAAATAGGTAAAGGAGTTGAACAGACATTTCTCCAAAGAAGATGTACACATGCCTAAAAGCACATGAAAAGATGCTCCCCAACATGAGCCCGCAGGGACATGCGCACCCAGACCACAATGAGGTACCACTTCACACCCACTAGGATGGCTATAATTTTAAGAATGGAAAATAACGTGTGTTAGCAAGGATGTAGAGAAATGGGAACCCTCATTCCTCACTGGTGTGAATGTAAAACGGTGCCGCCACTGTGGAAAACAGTTTGGCAGTTCCTCAAAAAGCTAAATACAGAATTATAACAGGACCCAGCAATTCTAATCGTAGCTATATACCCCAAAGAATGGTAGACGGGTTTTCAGACAAACGCTTGTACACAAATGTTCACAGCAGCACTATTCACACTAGCCAAAAGGTAGAAACAACCTACATGCCCATCAACTGGTGACCGGATAAACAAAATGTGGTGGAATATTATTTGGCCATAAAAAGGGACAAAGTGCTGATTCAAGCTACAACGTGGATGGAGCTCCAAAACATTATGCTAAAAAAAGCTGGCCACAACAGACAGCAGAGTATATGACTCCATTTCTATGAAATGTCCAGAATAGGCAAATCTATAGAGACAGAAAATAGATTAGCACTTGCCTAGGGCTTCCTGGGGAAGACGGCAGGTCATAGCTAAAAGATACGGGGTTTCTCTTGGTGGAGATGAAAATGTTCTAAAACTGGCTGTGGTGATGGCTGCTCCCATCTGTGAATATACTGGTCAAAAGGTTCATTCAGGTTTCGGGTTCGAAGTTTTTGACAAGCCCAGTACCCAAAACCACTGAATTGTATACTTTACATGGGTGACCTCTATGGTATGTGAATTACTGTATATTTCAATAAAGCTGTTAAAAAAAAAAAAAAAAGCACGGGGCACAGTGAAGAATGAACCGGGGGTCTGGACAGGGCAACCAAGGTACACAGTCTCCAGGGGACAAGGAACTGACCATTTACATTTTACTGTCACCCTCTGATGGCCTGGGGACAGATTAACTGCAAATTAACCTCAATAAAAAAGAAGAAACAACAGATGGTGCATTTGTGAAAACACTGCGGGAGAGGGGCAGGGGAGAGAGAGAAAGCAAATACGGTCAGATGCTAAGAGTGACTGAATCTAGGTGGAGGGATATCTTTGTACTATTTGTTCAGCTTTTCTGTAAGGGCCGAAGATTTTCACAACAAAACCTCCACAGTGAGCTCTCAAAGGCTAAAGCTGGAGCACTTTGCGCAACAAAAAAAAATAACAATAGTACTGGATTATAACCCGTAAGATAAAATAAATACCTGAGTCTTTATGATATAAATGATTGAATAAATATATACATTAGTAGGAGAGGGGGACAACTCTCTCTTACAGTTAATTAATAAATACAGGCACACCTCGTTTTACTGGGCTCCACTTCATTGTGCTTTGCAGAGATCGTGTTTCTTAACAAATTGAAGGTTTGTGGCAACCCTGCATCTAGCACGTCTATCGAGGCCATTTTTCCAACAGCATTTGCTCACTTTCTGTCTCCGTGCTACATTTTGGTGATTCTCACAATATTTCAAACTTTTTCATTATTATTATAATTGTTACATGGATCTGTGATCGGGGATCTTTGAAGTCACCATTGCAAAAAGATTACAACTCACTGAAGGCTCAGATGATAGTTTGCATCTTTTAGCAATAAAGTATTTTTTAATTGAAGTATGTACATTTTTTTAAGACAATGCTATTGCACATTTAATAGATTACAGTAGCATGTAAACATAACTTTTACATGCACTAGGAAACCAAAAAAATTGTGACTCACTTTGTTTTGACATTTGCTTTACCCCAGTGGTCTGGAGCTGAACCTGCAATATACTTGCGGTCTGTCTTGTACAGAAGGAATGAAGGAAACAGAAGAAGCAGCGTTAAAACACCCCAGTGATAACTGCTGCAGGCCAGATCCATGGATGGATATGAAAATTAGTAGCCAAAAGTTTGGGGAGAAACAGGACACTTATATAGTCTTGAGGTATCTCCCCCAGATGTTTATGAATTACAAAATAAAACAGTAACTGTACAAGGGAGAATCCTGGCAGATACGACCTTAACCAAGTGATCAAGACTAATATCACCAGTGACAAGACATGTGGACATCATGTCCCTCCTGATATGATGTACTGAGAAAGATACAGCATCGTCTCGGTAGTATTCTTGCCAGAAATGCGATCTAATCGTGAGAAAATACCAGACGAATCCAAACAGAGGGACATACTATAAAACAACTGAGCAGGGGACTTGCCTGGTGGCACAGTGACTAAGAATCCATCTGCCAATGCAGGGGACACGGGTTCAATCCCTGGTCCGGGAAGATTCCACATGCTGTGGAGCAGCTAAGCCCATGCGCCACAACTACTGAGCCTGTGCTCTAGAGCCTGGGAGCCAGAACTACTAAGCCTGAGTGCTGCAACTACTGAAGCCTGTGTGCCTAGAGTGTGTGCTCTGCAACAAGAGAAGCCACTGCAATGAGAAGCCCCCAAACCGCAATGAAGAGTAGCCCCTGCTCACCGCAACTAGAGAAAGCCCACGCGCAGCAACAAACACACAGCAGCCAAAATAAATAAAGTAATTAATTAATTAAACCTTAAAAAAAAAACCCAAAACACCCAGGACCAGGACTCCAGAAACATGAAGGTCATGAACAATAAGAAAAAACTGAGGAACAGCTACATTGTTATATGAGATGTTACCAGCCCAAGCAGGGTGAGAGGTATGCAGGAACTCTCTGAATCATTCTTGCAACATTCACGGAAGCCTAAAATAATTCCAAAATAAAAAGTTTTAAAAAGTTCTCATAATTAAAAAAACAGCAACTTTGAGTAAAGGTGTCTGTTGTTTGGAATCGCATATACCAAGTGGTAACGTGATGTGCTGTGGCCTCGTAGGACGGTGCCCGCTTGGGGACCATCCCCTCCCCGCCCAAGCAGTAGCTGAGGCCCACCTGGGGAAGGTGAGAGGGGACTCAAGGGGTGACTGTGGGGGCCCCCACTTCCCCACATGGAATCTGGGCTGGAGGGAGCAGGAGTTAGTGAGGAAGGGGTGAGAGTATCTGCCAAAGATCTTTGCTGATTTCTGAGACAAAGGATGACTCCACAAAAGGAAAAGAGGACTTAATCTAGAATTTCACATATGTGGTCTTCTTTGTGTCAGACAATTTGTATAACTTTTACTGTCTGAAATTATCACACTTGGGGACTTCCCTGGCGGTCCCGTGGTTAGGACTCCATGCTTTTACTGCAGGGTCAATCCCTGGTCAGGGAACTAAATCCCAAAAGCCACAGGGTGTGGCAAAAAAAAAGAAAAAAGAAAAAGAAACTACTGCACTTGTATTATTTCTATACTTTAAGATGGCATGGATTAAATACTAGATGACATTTTTAACGAAATAACTTTCCAATCTACTTAGTAACTTGTTTTCACTAGCTTTGCTTTAACAGTGGGTAGGGTCATCCACCACCCTTTACCTCCCCCATTAACCTGGTTAATGAAGACCATTTCTCTGATTACCACTGTCCATTCTGTGAATGTGTCCTTATGAAGAATTTACAGTGTGTTCACTGACCCACCAGCTAGAGATGATGCTGAACTGGTATCCAGACAAGGGAAAGAGAAGTGAAGTCAAATGTTAATAGTAGAATCTGAAGTAGTGGGCATGTAAGTGTACACTGCAGACTTCTTTCAACTTTGCTTTATATTTAACATTTTTCATAATAAACTATTGTTTAAAAACAGCAAAATTACAAATGAGTATTTGGGGCATGCAAACTGTAAAATGAGATTCACAGCCTCAGTGGGAGAAGGCGCCTAGGTGGCCCAATTTGCAGAAAAACACGCCCACGCCTGTACCTTCTCCCCACAGGTGTCTGCGGGCAACAGGGCTGTGTCTGAAGGAAGGAGAAGCAGTGGGACGTCCCTGTCATGGTCAAGGCCTGAGGCCTGTAGACACAGTCTCTCCACATAAATACATTCAGCTCCTTGGGTTCAAACCAAGTCAGAAAATGGGCAGCAGCCACAGGTTCATTAGCTCCAAATGAACCTGGCAACGGATGGCCGGGCTGAGCCAGCAGGCCCCCACCTGGTCACCTACCCTCGGTGGCCCTGCCAACGGCTGATGAATTCTCTTCTTCTGCCAGAAAATAAAGGGCAGTGGTTCCTTCCGAGCCTGTTCTCTGGGGAAGGTAATCTGGGACCTGCATTCTGGCTCTGTGCGAATTAGCTCAGTGACTTTGGGCAGCTTCCCTCATTTCTCTAAGCCTTAGTTACCTCACCTGTAAAATGAGTAGCAGCCTCCCGGCCTGTTAGGAAGAATAAATTAGATCAGTGGTTCTGAATCGGGGTGGTTTTATTCCCCCAGGAGACAGCCGGCAGTGTCTGGGGGTGCCACTGGCTACAACCCAGTGGGTAGAGGCCAGGATGCTGCTAGACACCCTACAACGCACAACACAGCCCCCCACAATGTAAAATTATCCAACTGAAAACATCAAAGTGCCAAGTTGGAAAAACCCGGATTTAAATGGTACAGGTAACACCTCTAGCATAGGACCCATGACACTGTACACCTCCAGTGCAGGACTGTCACCATCACCACCACCACCCTCATCATCAGTATTGTTATCCTGGAATTCCCAGTACTCAGAAGAGCACAGGTAGGGAGCACCAATAAACACCACTGTACTAAACTGAACAAACAGGCCATTCCTTTGGGTTAAGGACATGCCAAAATGTCCCTTCAGTCCCCTACGCTCACCTGAGGGAACTGAAGCAGGTAGGAGCTGGGAGATGAGTCAGGGGAGTGGGAATGGGAGTGCCTTGGGGAAAGGGTCTGAGCAGATGATGGCGAGACCAGCCGACATCCTTATTTACCACCGCGTGCGTGTGAGTTCTGTTTTAAGCATTTGACACATATTAATTCATTTTACTCTCTCAATGACCAAGGAGGTCAGTTCATATTAGAATAATATAATAATAGCCTATTATCACCCCCATGATGATCATAACCGCTAAACTGCTGCTTCCCTGATGGAAGGGAGCAATGCTTTACAGAATTCACCCTCCGCCTGTGGCCAGTCCTCCGGCTCGCCTGATTCATCTACAAAGAACCTTAGAAGGCACTTCCCTACGTCCAGCAGCCCGTGGTGAATGTGGATGGTTTCTGGGCCTTCCATTCGGTACAGTGGGAAATGCCCAGACAAGGGCATTTCTGGGCAGGGCAGATGCCTGGTGAGCAGAATGCATATTGACTCCAAAGAGAAGCCTGCATGAGGGGAAAGGCCATGTGGCTTTCTGGAGAGGGGTGGGGGACACGTTGGTGAGGTCGCCTCAGAAACCAACCCCAAAGCCCATCTCTAAAGGGACCAGAAGCCGGCCAGCCTAGAGGCACTGCTGGGAGGACCCCGCTAACCTGGTCACGCTCCCCCCTCTCTGCCTTTTCCTCACTGCCACCAGCAGCATCCCCCTCAAACAAAACAGACCTAGGGTTCATCCTCAGAGAAGTCAAAATGGCAAGTAGCTGGGATGCCTACACTTACAGCCCGGCTTGGAGAAACAGGAGGCCCAGGGGACATGGTGGGTACAAGGAGTGACCAAGGAGAGGTGGGTGGAACCAGTCGGGGCTCCCGACAGGGAAGTGAGAGGAGGCTGGGGAAGGGATGAGGCCAAGAAGGGGGCACCCGCTGGGACATGGCAGGCTCCCCACACGCACACCCCCCCCCCAACTGTGCACCGTAAGCACACATGGAAGTCTAGTGGGTTTTGGGATCGCAAAGACTAGGACCCAAGGGAGGGGAGAAGCCAAAGGTATGTCTGCTAACTGTCTGTGAGAACACCCACCATTTATGGGGTGTTTACTGTTTGTCAAGCTTGGTGCCAACTGCTTTATAGAATCATCTCCTTTATTTTTTATATCAGGTTTTAACATCTCCATTTTAGAGGTGAGCAAATTGAGGCCGACAGAGGTGAATAACGTACCCAAAGCCACACAGTTAGTAAGTGACAAAGCCCGGGACTTGAACTCCAAGCTCAAGCTCTTGATCTCAAGGGTATCCCAACTTCTTGGCCCTAAACAAAACTATGTGTGCTGGCCCCTTTCCCACGCCAATCACTCCCACCCACACACACAATCTTTCCTTAACCTTCAGGCAAGATTCTAAATGGGGAAAACACTATTTTTTTTCAAAATAAGAAAACAACTGGGACTTCCCAGGTGGCACAGTGGTTGGGAATCTGCCTGTCAATGAAGGGGACACGGGTTCAAGCCCTGCTCCGGGAAGATCCCACATGCCTCAGAGCAACTAAGCCCATGTGACACAACTACAGCACCTGTGTTCTAGAACCCATGAGACACAACTACTGAGCCCATGTGCCACAACTACTGAAGCCCGCACGCCTAGCGCCTGTGCTCCGCAACAAGAGAAGCCACCACGACGAGAAGCCCACACACTGCAACTAGAGAAAGCCCGCATGTAGCAACAAAGACGCAAAAATTTTTTAAATAAAATTAATTTTAAAAAAAGAAAACAACCCGGATTACAACTGGGCAAGATCTGAACAGATACCTCACCAAAGAAGATACACAGATGACAAATAAGCATAAAGATGCTCAATGTCATATGTCATTAAGGAATTGCAAACGAAGGTAACAACGAGATACCACCACACACCTATTAGAATGGCCAAAATTTAGAACACCGACAACACCAAATGCTAACAAGGATGCAGAGCAACAGGAACTCTCATTCATTGCAAGATGGTCCAGCTACTTTTGAAGGCAGTATCTTACAAAACTAAACATACTCTTCCCATATGATCCAGCAATTACATTCCTTGGTATTTACCCAAAGAATTGAAAACCTATATCCACACACACAAGAAAATGGCACACTAATTATTTATACCAGTTTTACTCATTATTGCCAAAACTTGGAAGCAATCCATGCAAAAAGGGAATGAATAAGTAAACTGTGGTATGTCCAGACAATGAAATAAAAGTCAGCAATAAAAATGAGCCACCAAAAATAAAAAGTATATATTTTAATAAAGAAAAAAATAAAAAATGAGCTACCAAACCATGAAAAGATGGAAACTTAAATGCATATTACTAAAAGAAAGAAGCCAATCTGGAAGGCTACGTATGGTATAACATTCTGAAAAAGACAAAACTATGATGGCAGTAAAGAGATCAGAGGTTCGGGGGAGATAGGGAAGGATGCATAGGTGGGGCACAGGATTTTTAGGGGAGGGAAACTATTATTCTGTATGATACTGTCATGGTGGATACATGGCATTATACATTTGTCAAAACCCATGGAATGTACAACACCAAGAGCAACCCCCTACTGAAGACTGTGGGCTTTGGTGAATAACAGTGTATCTCTATCAGCCCATCGCTTGTAACAAACACACCACATCAGTGCAGATGTTAATAAAGCAAAACTGGAGGAAGTAAGGGGGAACTCTGTACATTTCACTCAATTTTTTCCTGTAAACTTAAAATTGCTTTTTAGATGCAACGGAAATTTTTTAAAAATTTTGTGCTACAGAGGAAAAAAAACCCACCACCCTAGTCTTCATCAATGGGAAAGACTCCTGCAATACTACTGACATTATTAAAGTTAGATTTGTGTAATGTGTCATACCGTTCAAAATGTTTTTGTTTTGATTAACAATTTGACCTTATCCCTTCTGCAAAGGAGGAAAGTGCCTGCTGTCCGTGACTTTACTCCACAAACGTCTTCTCTGTCCACACCATGTGGCCCACACAGGTGAGGGATAGCCTAGTGCTGAAGACAGAAAGGTCGACAAATACTAGCTCCCCATTCTTTTTCTTCATCTCATGTGTCACTGTTTGAACGTGTGCATTTCTTTCTTTGTTTACCTGTTGATCTCTGTAAGGTCCACAGGGAGAGGGGCCACCTTTGTTTTGTTGACTGTGAATAGCCAGTGCGAACTGTACATAAGTGGGATGAATCCTGAGTGAATCAGAGCACGGCTCTAATAAATGCTGGGACTGTACCAAGAACAGTGGGAGCAAAGAGCAGGTTCAGTTAGGATTTCTCTCTGCAGCAATCCCAGAGGGCTTCCAAGTGGAGGAGAGTCTGGCAGAGAGCTGAAAGGGAAAAGCAGGGTCTTGGCACTATTAGGCAGGCATTCCAGGAAGAGAGTCATCCTGGTAGAATTGCCAGAAAGGAAGAAGCCACTCTGAATTTTTTTTTTAATTTTTTAAAATTAATTAATTAATTAATTTATTGGCTGTGTTGGGTCTTCGTTGCTGCATGCCAGCTTTTCTAGTTGCAGAGAGCGGGGTTACTCTTTGTTGTGATTCGCAGGCTCCTCATTGCAGTGGCTTCTCTTGTTGCGGAGCACGGGCTCTAGGCACATGGGCTTCAGTAGTTGCGGCACACGGGCTCTGAAGTGCAGGCTCATTAGTTGTGGCACATGGGCTTAGTTGCTCTGTGGCATGTGGGAATCTTCCCGGAGCAGGGATCGAACCTGTGTCCCCTGCATTGGCAGGCAGATTCTTATCCACTGCGCCACCTAGGAAGCCCGAGTCACTCTGAATTTTAAAGCTGGAAAGTAACTCAGAGAATGGCTAGTTAAGGTCATAGGCAATTAGGACACAGCCCCTGGGCACTCATTTAGGGCAGGTGAGATCAGAGGCCTGGGCCTCGTGGGAGCCCGTGAAAATAGCCAGGTGAAGCTTTCTTCTCGAGCTTTCACCTAAGGAAGGCTCATAACAGAGGAAAGTGAACACAGATTCCCCCTCCTCCCTTCACACCTCCCCTGACATTCAGGGACGGGGAGTGTGGCCAGAAACAGCTAGGCCAAAGACAAAGTGTCTCCAAGGTCAAAACGTCCCATTCTACGCCATATGAATTAATTATTTTAAAATTAAAACAGTGTTTCTCCCCCACCCTAAGTGACACCCTCCCAAAAATGTCTCCCAGTAAAACTAATGTTCAGGATTGCAACTCTGGTTTTATACCATAACAGCAGTTAAGAGCAGCTAGCGCTTACATAGAGCCTTAGCTATACTGTATCTCATGCAATCCCCACAGCAGCACTGTTGCGTGCCAACACCCCCATTTTACAGACACACCCCAGAACACTGCAGGGAGCAGCCCCACACCAGACAGTGAGTTCTTTCTCCCAAGTGACGTATCTGGTCCATAGTCTCATTCCTACAGCAATGCAAGTGTGTGAGTTCGGAATCTGGCTCTGCAGTGAACCAACTGTGTAATTTGGGACAGGTCACATTTCCCCACACCCTGTTTCATCCTCTGCACAATGCAGGTTTTGTCCAGGGTGAACAGAGTAAAAGTTCCAAACACCATGCCCAGCACACAGTAGGCCTTCAAAGGGATGGAAAACAAAAACAACCCTGTTTTTTAAACCAAGCCTGCCTCTGAACTCCTGCGGAAATTTTCTGCACTAGAAGGAAGAAAAAAATGTGACCTAGATGACCGTGGGCCGGGCTGATGAATGAAGCCTTGGCCCTTGGCTGTCAGCCAGGCTGCCTGGGCCAAACTGTTAGGGCAGGAAACTGCGTGCTTCCTCCTCCTGCAGGAATCAGCGCTCTGACCCAGAGAGGAGCTTCCTTCAGCCGACCCCACCCGCTTCCCCCAGAACGTTCCACACATAGCCAGGAGATCCCAGGAACAGACCACTGGGCCCAGCCGGGAGAGGTGGGCACCTCCCTTGCAGGCCTCTATGTACAACCTCTGACCCCCACCCCTGCCCAGCTCCCACTGCCTCCCCACAGAGAGACCCAGAGCTGGCTCGTCCACCCCAGACCTGCCTCTCTTCAATGTCTGTAGGCGGCCGGCCAGAGCCAGCAGGAGATGGGCCGGGTGGCTGGGCTGCGGGTTCCCAGCCATGGCTCTAGTTTGGCCTATTACACTCTCTTTCCTTAGGCCCCTGGCTGGTCCTCCTGCCTCCAGTCCTGGCACCCACCACAAATAAATGAGTCTCTTCAAGGACCGTCATGAAGCCCCCCCACCTCCAGAACCTTCAGTGGTTCCCACTGCTCCCTGAGTTAAGTTTAGAATCTATATCCTGGGATTCGAGATCTTCCACGATACAGCCCAACCCACCCTCCAGTCCCTACACGACTCACACGTCGCAACTCACATGGATACCAAGACTTGCACACGCACATGTGCACGCCTGCCGGTACAGATGCACCCCCTCCCGCTTCCACCTACCTGGATCCTCCCCCTCCCCCACCCCAGCTGACTCCTCCAGGGGCCCTTTCCTTTCCCAGCCTCTGCATTTCTCCAGCAGGCTGTTTCCAAACCTCAGGCATTCCCATGCCACCCGCCATCCGTATTACTCTTTCTTTAATATTTTCCTTTAACTCAACTCACTCTTTTACTTACATTTATTTTCAAAGGAAACTTTATATCTCCACCATAAACACAAAACCGTATCATTTGCTATAAACAGAAAGGAACTTTAAAAAGTTACGTTCTAGGGACTCCCCTGGTGGTGCCGTGGTTGGGAATCCGCCTGCCAAGCAGGGGACACGGTCAAGTTCTGGTCTGGGAAGATCCCAGATGCCGCAGAGCAACTAAGCCCACGAGCCACAACTACTGAAGCCCATGTGCCTAGAGCCTGTGCTCCACTACAAGAGAAGCCACCAGAATGAGAAGCCCGTGCACCTCAACAAAGAGCCCCCGCTCTCCACAACTAGAGAAAGCTCGCGTGCAGTAATGAACACCCAACACAGCCAAGAAATAAATAAATTTATAAGAAAAAGTTACGTTCTAATACTCACGACAATAAATAGATAATCGTTAAAATGTTTTAAGTGCTCGTCTGTATAATATAATTAATATTACTGTATAATATACTTAAAAATCCTCCCACACTCTAAGAAACGCCGCCTTGGCATTTACTTTTGCTTCCTTCTGGCCCTTGGTTTTTCTGGTCCTATCTCACAGTCATCTGGACACTTGTCACAGGCTCACCCTGTTGGACCCCAAATAGCACTTGGGGGGCTGCAGCCTCTCTTCCAGTGCCTACACACTGCACGACGTGCAACAGAAATAATTAACGAAAGTTCCAATTCGCTCAGTTGTAGTAACATGGCCCCTTTCTCCACCTGGCCCTGGGCCCATCCGCTGCCCAACTTTCCACCAAAACACACATCCCCTCCTCCAGCCACCCCTCAACCCATCCCTATCCACTGGGGTCTCTCAGAGGATGGTCCAGAGAGCGTAGCAACTGTCACGGAGGTGCCGGGGGGCTCCCCGCCCTCCTCCGGCCCCTGCTGCCTCTTCCCGGGAAGCAGCAGGCTCCGGGGGGGGGGGTAACCCAGAAAAAGCAAGTCAACCATTAACGACGCTCTAACAGCACAGACACACCCTTCCCGGGAGTTAGCAAAGTTCTGGGAAAATCCCTGGCTCCAGAAAACACAAAATCTTCCCGTCTCCTCGTTGCCAGAGACCCCAAAACACCTACCAGGAACCGAGGGGGTTTGGCCCGGGCCTGGCCCTGCTGGTGCCCCAGGCGGAGGAGGAGGTCCTGCTCCTGCCCACCACGCACCACGCGCTGTCAGGGGCGACCCCGGGAGGATCTGAATCACTGGGACTTAAGTCAACAAGTGGCGGCCGCGGGAAGGCCCAGCTGGAGCCAAACCAAGGCCTGGATTCTCCTCGGCGGACGGAAGCCCACGCTGAAGCCCGCCCCCCGCCGCCTATCTGTGGGTGACCAAGTCCCCCTGATGACATCTTCTAAAACTGAACAGATGAAAGGAGGCCTCCCTGGGGAACGTTTGCATTCTTTTTGGTGGTTTTTTTTTTTAAAAAGTCTCGCCACTTTTACAGTTTCAAGGATTTTGTTGTTGTTTTTAAAAAGGGCACATTTTTCTGCTCCATACCCTGTAATGGCCTATATGGGAAAAGAATCTTAAAAAGAGTGGATATATGTTTATGTAGAACAGATTCACTTTGTTGTACATCGGAAACGAACACAATATTGTAAATCAACTACACTCCAATAAACATTTTTTTTTAAAAAGGGCACATTTTATGGAAAGGTCTTCAAACTATTCCTTCCAGGCAGTGGTCGTACACGAGGTGTCAGCATCTCATAACTTCCCGAAACTTCAATTACTGGGGGAGGGACATCCACCTGGGTGCAGCTCCCCAGGAAGAAGGTAAACCGGGGCCCACATAACGTGACCAACGCCGCAAATGGAACAGCCTGCCACGTGCAGCTCCAGGAGAACAGGGGTCACAAAGGGGGGGCCCGACGCCTGCCTGCAGGGAGAAGGAAGGTGACAAGGGTCCTCTTGTTGACCTTTTCATAGTGCAAACAAGCTAATGACAGAAAAAATGTTGTAGTGAGAAGAAAAACACCACGTCTAGCACCTATCCCCAGTGGGGAACGAAAGCAGGTGCTGCTAAGAGGGATGGAGGGGCATAATTGTGAAGAGGTTCTCAAACCAGGTTCCAGGGAGCCCTAGGGGGTGCCACGTACCTCTCCGGGGCTGCTGATGTGGAATGAGGGGAAGGTGGATAAAGGGGACGTATTCCAACCTAGCCCAGAGCAACTCTGCTCTTGTCAGCTTCCTATACTGGATTTTCAGGGAAGACAGCCTTTGAAGAAAAGATTTTGTAGCTAAAACTGTTGAGAAGTGCTAATGTGTGATCCCAGTTGTATCACGTAGGAGAATGTGATGTGAGTCTCTCTGGGTCTGTGGAAAGCATTTGCCACATACCCAGGTGGGCCGGGAACCAGCTGGTTCTTCATCCTGAGTGGGCACTCTGACTTTAGAGGAAGCTACAGGTCCAGCCTGGCCACTAGGCTGGAAACTGCAGGTGACACCAGAATCAGGCCAAGCTTTGAGCTGAGTCAAGTGTCCAGATAAGAGACTCAAACCTCCGTAGGGATGAGGGCCAAATGCAGACATCAGAGCCAGATTTGTGGATCTAGGGACCAGAGGCCAAAGAGAAGTGAAAAGTGGTGTCAGTGACTAGAGGCGGCCTCTGGGACAGAAACGGTGGAGAAAGGTTGGTTTCCATGTGCTCCCAGCAGCTTGCAACACAGAAAGTCTGGCTCAGTCTGAAGGTCCAGAATGAACCAGACCTGAGGATGTGAAGAGGTCTGAGTGTACGTGCTCCTCTCAACAGAGAACAGCAGGCGTGCTGCTGCCCTGCTATGCAGATGGCACCCTGAAACCTGCCTCCAGCCTCCAGATGGCTGTGCACCCACGTGCAAAGGCCAGGGCCTCTGCTGGCCTTCCACAATGGATGCACATGCTGTCTGCATTCCTCTCTTTGAGAATGATTCCTCCTCAGGGCCAAGAAATCATACCCGGTCCTTTTAGGTGGGAGACATGGGCCCCTCCTTCCATCTCCTCAGGGTGAATGTGACCAGGGCTGGCTGATTAGAATATCCCCACCACTTGGGCACAGTGGCTGGCTCAGGGCTGGCATGTGACCCAGGCCCAGCCACACAGAGTCATCCCTGGGCTCTTACCAGAGTTATTGAGAAGTACCCTCTTTCTCTGTGACAGCAAGCTATGAGAACGATGTTGGCCTGGGATGGCCCATGGCCATCTTGCTGCCACTTGAAAACAGTCTGAGAATAAACCCAAGCAGAACTGAGAGATGGAGGGAGACAACCAACTGCTGGATTCAGCCATGCCTGAAGCACTCTTCTGAGACCTAACATGCCAGTTCCACAGTCTGCCCCCCAACCCACCACCTTTTTTTTCCTCTTTGCTTAAACGAGTTTGAGTTGGATCTTTCATTTGCATCAAGGGTCCTGAGTAAGTCACCTAACCAGGAGCAGGAAGGGGTGAGAATGCACTGCACGTATGAAACTGAATGAGCCTGATGTCTTAATGGAAATGACAGAAGCCCTGGAAGTAAGTTTCCTGCTCCCATGCCGACTACCCCTTTGGAGTCTGTGCCAGCAGCTGCCTGGCTAGGAGATGCCAGAGTGGCAGCGCTTTCCTCTGAAGCACCCAGTGCTCATTCCTAGGCTTACTTTGGCTTCTCTGCAGCAGTCACATGGCCCAAAGGGAACCCCTCCACTGGGGGCTTCTTCCACGGCCCCTGGATGGTGTGGCAGCCTCCCCTGTCTCAGCATCCACCCAGACCACCACAGGTAGTTGACCCACTGTTCACATCCCCAGGACACAGGAAGCTGCCCTGGGTCATCCCAGACCCTCAGCTCACCTCCCAGGTTCCAAGTTCAGGCTCCACCATCCCCCTCTGGCCACCCGAGGTTGGCCGGCCTTCCAGGCTAGTGCAACCAGAATGGACGTGGAAAGGAGGCTTTGCATGCCGGCTCGAGAACCTTCAGCACTAACACGTGAGGAGCATGTGTATCCGCTGGCATCTCCCCACCCTGCGTCATCCTAGGATCCAGGAATCACCAGCAACAAGGCCCCATCACCGCTGCATCTCCTCACTCTCCAGTCAAAACCTCACCGAGTGGACATGAGCAGTGAAATAGGTACCAAACTGCTTAACAAATCCACATGTCAGATTTGCAAGAAGGAGGCCAAAAGGAATAAACTGAATGACCCATACGTGAAATAGAGTAATTTGATAATTAATATAAATAGGAAATACAAGTTCCCTAGGTAAATGACAGAAAAAAACACCTTAAAGAGTTCAAGAGGAAGGAAATTAGGAAAACAAATCTCTACCTGGAAGGTCAAAGACTGTGCTCAAGACAACAAGCTACATGTGATCCACGCACATTCTATTTAAAATTAGAAATCTGTTGGCCACGGTGTCATTGGGGAAACTAGCTATACAGAGCCCTAGAGAGCTGCGCCAGGCTGGGGACAGGGGGAGGGCAGAGCATGGCTGGGGCTGAGTCCTGGGGCTGGAACCTGCCAGAGGGTGGTACCCAAGGGTCACAAGCACAGGAGAGGAAGGGTGTAAACCGAGTCCAGGGAGCAAAGGCCGTGCATTCCCCGCAGGCACTGCCTCCAACACCCCCAGGCCAAACTGGGGCCTCCCTGATTTCCCCAGCTGCCCTCCGGCCTGCCCCTGCCTGCCTGGGGCCCCTCCCCCCATCCCTGCTCCACTCACAAGCCCGCTGCCCAAATCAAGCCCGTGGACAAAGCTCCAGCAGCTGGCTTGGACCCACCTTTCCTGGTGTCGCTGCTCCTGCTCCCCGCCACTGCCCTAAAAGCACCCCAAAGTCATTCTGGCTCCTCTCTTCCAGCTCCGCCTCTCTGCCTTGCCTGCTACTACCCCCAGGGCCCCAGATGTCCCTCCCTCCACTTCATCCTTCCAGACCCAGCAAAGAGTCCTGCTACACCACAGAGCCTGCCTTGCTCTCCCCTTCCCTCTGGAAGCAGCCTCTCCTCCCCGAAGTCCCTTAGCTCCTTGCCTGTCCCCTCCCTGTAGCACTGAGCAGTTGCCACCTTATATTTACATTCTATCTTATATTGGGCAGCCTGCATCTGCTTCACCTTTGCGCTCTCTTTCATTCATTCATTCATTCATTCATTCCACAAATACGTATTGAGCACCTACCACGTGCTGGGCTAGGGCTGGGGATACCATGATGAACACAACAGACACTGTCCCTCCACCTTGGAACTCACATCTCAGTGGCGGAAACATGAAACCAACAAACATAACTAAATATATCCATACGCGCTGTGATATGGGCCGTGAGAGAAAGGTGCAAGGGGGCATCATTTGTGAACTCTGATGCAGAGAAGAGTCAGGGGGGCATCTCTGAAAAAGTGATGGTAAACTGGGATGAGGGGGGTGAGGACAGTGTGTCAGGCGCTCTTTCTAGGCACATCATAGGCATTTTCTAAATATCTGTGGAACAAGTAAATGACTATTATGAGTCAGAAATTCCTAGCATGTCCCCTGAGTCCCTCCTGACCCACTTACGACCTGTCATCACCCTGATGGGTCCCTCCAACTGGCACCTAGACGGGGTTTATAGCAAACACACCTCTGATGGACAACAGGACATGGTGTCCACGCATGTCACCCCTGCAGAGGTGCTTGCCACGACTTCCTCCACTCAGAACTCCCTCATGACTCCCAACACCACCATCACCCCCAGAGCTGAAAGAGCAAGTGGTTGGGTCCTGCATGCCGACTCCACATCGCTGGTAATGGCTGCCTGGAACACCATGCTCGAAGGACCGCAAGGCTCTCTCTGGCCTCAGTGGGAAAGCACTGTGGTTGATTAGTGATGTCTAGCATGGGAGGAGCATCAGGGAGCAGTGGCACGCGTGCCACATATTTCCCTTGCCCCTCAGGGTCTCGTAGATGACCATCCAGGCAAGAAATTTCCTTCAGATCTGATCGCCTGGAAAAGCACTCAGCGTCTGGTCTCCTGCTCCTTATGGACCCCATGAATCATGTAAATAATACATTTTTTTCCTGCTTTGAGCACTCACTAGCTCAGAGCTAAATCTGTGGTTCAACCATAGTAAACCGTGCATAGCTCTACAGCCTGAATATATACCCTGACTCTCTCCCTGGTTGTGATCTTCCAGTTAATCCATGTTTTTCCTGATCTCATTTTTATGGGTTTCTATTTAATTACATACACACACATATACAAGCATATATAAAAATATCTACACATAGCTCTGGCATTAAGTATCTACCTTTTCATTATAAATACATATTTCTCTAATTTCTTATATATTCAAGATATCTAGAGAAATAGATGTTCTTGTTAGCATCCCAATTCCTTTATAGAACAAGATGGAGGCACAGATGGAGGGATGGATGGATGGATGACAGGAAAACCAGGAAGAATAAGGTACACTCTGTGCCCGAGAGAATTCCGAACATTGTTCCACTCTGTCGTGAACAGAGTTCGGGATCCGAGATCAGAAGGCAGGCTTTTAGTCCCAGCTCTAACCAGCTGTGTGGCTGAGAAGGGGAAACATTACTCACACACCTGCTCCATCCTACACCCAGGCAACCTGAGGGTTTACCAGCTATTAAATGCATATAAAACAATCTGCCCTACTTCCTTCACTGGGTTATAACAGAAATTAAATGCAGAGGCATGGCACCAGCCGCGTGCACGCCGCCAGCGTTATTATTAGTATTGGAAACAACATTCCAGGCAACCAGCACACGGCCGTAAATAAGAAGATGCCAGACCGCTCGGCCTCCTATAAATGCTACGGGAATTCAAAGAGAAACGAGCCTTTGGAACCCACATCTGCATGCAGTGTCCTTCCTTGTCCCCGCCTCTGATGTCGGAGAGAGCGCCTGACTAAAGGACTTCAATTCCCTGCTTCTCACAGCAAGAGAAAAAGCCCCTTCCAGGATCAATCCCCCTCCTTAGCACTGGAAATGGCTGCCCCGGGTGTGAAGGGCCTGGGGCTCTCAGCTTCCCCCCCACCCCACCAGCCATCCCTTGTCCACAGCATCCCCTGCACACACAGCGCAGGCGGCACAGCACGCGTTACCTGCAGCACAGCACGCATTACCTGCAGCCCAGCTGAAAGCAATGCGCTGAGGCTGGAAATGGTGGGGCTGGAGACGCGATTGATGGCTGACCCTCACACATGCCTCCCACCAGACCTCACAGACACTTCCTGTCCCCTTCTGTCCCCAGTCAGAGGCCCAATTATTCCACAATCACCAGGGTTTCCAGGCACCTGAATCAGTGCCGCTGAGTTTCAAACAGCAGGTGAAAATGAGACAATGACAGTAACTGGGGTGCTTTTCAACAAGTTTTTCAGCAAGGCATGAGCTAGACCTTGCTTTTCTAGGGGAACGGACAGGATTCACAGCGGTATTAAGACTAATTCTAAATTCTGGAATGTTCCCTGCCTGGTTAAGGGCTGAAAATGAAGGCCCCTTTGGAGGGGAGATGGACAGTCAGAGGGCTCTTTACAAGCCAGTTCAAGTGACAAAATAAGGTCTCATGTGGCTTATCCCTAGACCCATCCTAGGCAGTGAGTTCTCCAAAGTGCGGGTGGAGGGACCCTTGACATAAGGTCACTTGCATCCAGATGCCCCTTCTTCTCCCTGGTCTTACCAGCTGCCCAGCTGCCTTTAGGCATGGGCTCCAGAAGCCCTGAGTTTACACTGGGATCAGCCCCCTCGGGTCCAGCTGACTCTTTCAGGGGTGCACTTAGCC
Organism: Hippopotamus amphibius kiboko; assembly: GCF_030028045.1. Classification (NCBI taxonomy): domain Eukaryota; kingdom Metazoa; phylum Chordata; class Mammalia; order Artiodactyla; family Hippopotamidae; genus Hippopotamus; species Hippopotamus amphibius. Next base: position 13,825,826 of record NC_080202.1, read on the forward strand.
CAAGCTGGCATATCAAGGTTCCCTCCTTGAGAATTTAGGAAATTGGCTAAGAGATTGAAATCTCAACTCAATTGCTCTCTGGAATAAAAAGATGCAAATTTAGGAGCAGATGGAGGGGCCCTTTTCCCCTGGTGGGAATGCCCAGGGAAGAGAAAGGTAGTCTGCAGTGAAAGAAAGGAGAGAAGAGCCGAAATAGAGGCTGAACAAACACAAGGCAGAGAGAGGGCTCCTGGGTTTTCTTCTGGTTCATGTGCTTAATCCAACCCTTCCAGGGACCTGGGCTTCTGTGAGGTACTCCAGCGTCCTGGCAATAAATTCCCATTTCTACTGTTTAATGTCCACTGTTTGCAGTGAGGCCGGCCCTAGTTAGTCACAAGTCCTACTTACTTAGCCTGATTAATATGATGTCTGTTTCCCTCCTCCTCTCTCCTTAAGCAGGGAGATCTCAGCCATGCTCTGGGCTTATCAGGAATACCTGGGAGGGTGCAAATCAGTGGCCAGTGGAGAGCAGAGGTTGTGGTGCCAGAGGGACACAGGCCTGGCTCCATCTCGTGGGGTGACCTTGAACAATAACCTCCCTGACATGCAGGTTCCTCTCACCTGGGCTACCACAGATACCTCCCCAAATCCACTCCTGGCCCTCTCCAATCTGTTCTCCTCACACAGTCACAATGAGCTCTCCAAAACGCCAGCCCCGCAGTGGAACCACCTACAGAAACCCTCCACTGACTTTCTACTGCTCTAATGATAAAACCAAAGGCAGCCCAGCCCAGCCCAGCCCAGCCCCGCCCCGCCCCGCCCAGCCCCGCCCACCTAGGGCCTCTGTAACACACTACACTCTTTCCCCCTCGGGCCTGCAGACACCCTGATACTCCTCCCTGGGGAATGCTTCCCCTAACTCTGTGCCTCCCAACCTCCTCTGCCTACTTCCCTGTTTTGATTTTTTTTTTATTAACACCATTATTGAGATTTAATTTATGTACTATAAAATTCACCCTATTAAAATGTACAATTCACTGGTTTCAGTATATCCACAGTTATGCAACCACTACCACTATTTCATTGCAGAACATTTTCATCGCCCCCACAAAAAACCCTGTACGTATTAGCAGTCACTCCCCATTCCTCCATCTCCCCAACCCCTGGAAACCATTAATCTGCTTTCTGATTTGCATATTCTGGACATTTCATATAAACGGAATCATACAGTTGGTGGTCTTTTCTATTCTCTATTTCCCTTTTCTATGCTCTAATCTTTATTACCTGTTGCCTTCTGCTTGCTTTGATTTTAGTTTGCTCTTCTTCTTCTAGTTTCTTAAAGTGGAAGAAGGCTATTGAAGTCTTTCTTCTTTTTTAATATAGGCATTTACAGCTACAAATTGCCTTCCGAGCACTGCTTTAGCTGCATCTCATAACTTTTGGTATGCTGTATTTTTTTTTATACATCTCAAAAGTATTTTCTAATTTCTCTTATGATTTCTTCTCAGACCCATTGGTTATTTAGGGATGTTTTTACTTTCCACATACTTGTGAATTTCCCAAATTTCCCTTTTGTTATTTGCTTCTAATTTCATTTCACTGTAGTCAAAGAACATAATGTATGATTTCAATCCTTTTAAATGTATTGAGGTTTGTTTTATGACTTAATATATGTTCTCTCATGTGCATGTGAAAAGATTGTATTCTGCCCTTGTTAGGTGGAGTGTTCTATAAACACCTGTTAGGTCTACTTGGTTTATAGTGTTCTTCAGGTCTTCTATTTCCTTATTGCTCCTCTGCCTACCAGTCCCGTCCATTATGGACAGTGGAACCTTGAAGTCTCCAACTCTTATTTCTCCCTTCATTTCTATTGGTTTGTGCCTCATGTATTTGGGGGGCCTATTGTTAGGTGCATACATGTTTATAATTGGTATATTTTCCTGACAGACTGACCCTTTTATCATTACAAAATACCCTTGTTTGTCTGCAGTAACCCTATTTTGTCTAATATGAGTGTGGCCACTTCAGGTTTCTATTAGTTAATGCTTGCATGGTATATCTTTATCTTTTTCACTTTCCACCAGTGTGTATCTTTGAATCTAAAGTATCTTGTAGATAGTATAGAATTGGGGGTTTTAACTTATTCTGTCAATCTCTGTCTTTTTATTGGAGTATTTAGTCCACCTGCATTTAATGTAATTACTGATAAGATAGGATTTATGTCATTTTGCTATTTATTTCCTATATTGTCTTATGTCTTTTTGTTCCTATACACTTCCCTTACTGCCTTCTTTCATGTTAAATAGGTATTTTCTAGCATACCATTTTAATTCTCTCTTTTATTACATATTTTTTAGTTATTTTCTTAACAGTTGCCCTGGAGATTACAACTAACAATTTAACTTAAAATAATATCACTCTGATTAACTCCAATCTAATTTTAATATATACAAACACTTTGTTCTAATATAGCTGTTTCTTCCCCCTTCTATGCTATTATTATTACATGAATTATATCTTTGTGTATTATAAGTCTGTCAACACAGTTTTATAATTATTGCTTTATGCAGATGGGAGAAGAAAAGAGTTACAACAAAATGCACTTACACTTTGAAAGATGCTCCTTATTTCTTCCTGTGAATTTCAGTCACTGTCTAGTGTCCTTTCATTTCAGCCTGAATGGCTCTCTATGGTATTTCTTGTAGGGCAGGTCTGATAGCAACAAATTCAGGTTTTATTTATCTGGGATGTCTTGATTTCTCCTTTGTTTTTAAAAGATTTTTTTTTCCTGAATATAGACTTCTTGGCTGATGGTCTTTTTGTCTCAGCACTTTGACTTTCGTCCCATTGCCTTCTGGCTTCCATGGTTTCAGGTGAGAAGTCAACTGTTAAACTTATTAGGGATCTTGTGCCTAATTAGTCTTACCCTTCAATTCTGAGCTCAATTATCTCCTCCTCCCTGGACTAGGTCAGGCCCTTTTGTACATGCCCCCCAGTGCTCTGTACTTGTCCTCTGTAGAGATGATTGCAACGGTAATTAAATAATTAATGATTGAAGTAGCTCTCTAGTTTGTTTCTATCACTAGAATGTAAGTTCCATAAGGCAAGGACCAAGCTTGCTTTGTTCACCACTCTATCCCCAGAGGCAACACAGTACCAGTCATACCATAGCCTTTCAAAAAATATTTACTGAGTGAACAAATGAAACTCATCCTAAACTAGGCTGAATTATTGGTGTCAATTCTTCACTCTGTAGTAGTATGAGATAGCCACACTCTGCCATGGCTCAATGGTGGGCCATGTGATTCCCTGCCACTTGGCTTGAGATTGCCATGTGACTTGCTTTGGCCAAATGATGTCAGTAGTGATGATGTAAACAGAGGCTTGAAATGTGCTTGTGCAACTGAGCTTGTACTCTTGCACTCCTGCCTGTAACTATGACACAAACATGCCTTGGTGGTCATTTGTCCAACTGGGATAAGAGACACATGAAACAGGCCTAAACCCAACTCACAGCTTAAAGCCAACCAAGTCCCACTGAGAGCAGCCTAGGTCAGCCAAACCCCACCCAACCCACAGGTACATGAGGGAGGAATAAATACTTATTGCCATATGCCAGTGGGTTTGGGGGTGGTTTGTTACACAGCAATATTGTGGCAATAGATGACTGAGACATATGTCCTGGCAAGTCTGAAGAGTGGGAGGAAGTCCTGGGGAAGGTCTCGCACCTGGCCCTTCACATGGCCCACAACTGGGTCTGGGTTGACTCTGCAATCGGATGCACATCCCATCTCTAAACTTACATACTAAACTCCCCCAAATTCTACAGTCTCATGACGGGGATACTCATCTACCAGCCTCCTGGAGCTGCCCAAAGTGTATTAAGCACCTATACAGTGCCAGGTGCACAGTGGGTACTTGTTAAGCGTTAGTTTTTGTCCTCCTTCACCCACCTTCTCACCCATTCCACCCTGGGCCTGAGAGTGCATCTTCACAGCCAGAATATCTGCAGCCTCTTCTCTGCTGTGAACCCTAATCTGTCCCAGGGATGGTCCTTCTTACTGCCAATTGATCCCCCAGACTCAGGGAGAGAGGAGGGGACAGGGATGTGGGCAGGTAGAGCATACCTCCTTACACTGTAACTCTGATTCCATGTATGATCTAAAATTATATGCATTCATTGGAAATTTATAACTGCCTATTTCCAGGAGGGCTTGAGGCAGTTTAGGGGCTGAACACAATAAAAAATAAACAACTTGAGGATCAAAGAGAACAGAGGCCAGGCGGAAAGCAGAAAGAGGAGGTGGCACCAGAAATCTGATGCAATACATTGGACTCAGAGATTTCCAGCAGCTGCAGAAACAAGGCAAGCAAGCAGGCTACAAAATTCAGTACAAAATGAGAGCAGCAGCCCTCAAGCCTGAGTATGAACCCCATTCACAGGCAGCTCTGAGGCCAAAGCACATGCATCATGCCAAACTGGGGAGACCTCAATACTGACAATAATAACTGCCATCATTCACCAAGTGCTGTTCTAAGTGCTTTGTCCAGGACTTCTCATTGAGTCCTCTGGACAGTGAGACAGATACTATTATTACCTCCATTTTACAGATAAGCAAACAGAGGCAAAGCAAACTCTCAAGGGAACAGGGTGAGGGAGTGGCAGAGCCAGGATGAAAGCCTGCAAGTCTGAACCCAGAGCCTGAGTCTTCAACTGCTAAGCAATTCAGCTTCTGCTTTGCTCACACTGGACCCACCCACATCCCAGAGACCCTGAGGCTCTGGCTCTCAGCTGACTATGCGCCAACCCTCTTCCCTGTTGAGGCCTCATCCCCCACGCTTCTGAAGATCTGTCCTAAGGCTGCCTGTCACTAGACTAGCCGATTTGTCAGGACCCCATTACCTCCTGATGAGACCCTGCAGACGGTCTGCCTCGGTTCTCACCTGCCACCCTCTGGAGAGGTACCTTATCTTCCTCCCCCCTAAACCTGCAATCCCCACACGTACTCCTTGCTACCCAGCCTTCCCTGAAGTGCATCTATTCCCAGCTCCTCTGACCTGCCTCAATTTGCTATCCAGCCCCCATTCCTGTCCCAGATGCCAACACGAACCCTAAGAGTCCACGTTCTAAAATCTGTCAACAGAACCCACCATTGACAGTGATGTACAGTGGACGTCCTCTAAGGCCATGACCCCTGGGGTGCAAGCCTTCAGCCGCTGACTAGCTTCTGTGTGAGCCCACGCTCTGGACACCAGGTCTGCACCAGGAGGCCAGTCACCCGTTGAGTCCTGGCTGCCTGCCTGGGCCTGTCCTCTCTGCCCTGACCTCAGAGTGACCTAGATACAAAGTCTGTAAAGGCATTTTAGATTCCATACTGGGACCTCTCACTCCTGAGTCTCCCCCTTCACTAAATCATCCCCCTTCACCCTGTTGGGGTGACCCAGTTGACCACATGACACCCAAACCTGCAAATGGGTTTGGGGAAGTCTGAGGCCATCCCAGGCCACGAGGCCCTTTTATGTGAAGTGAGAAGAGGTGCCTCTTGGTGGAGGCGCGTCTCTTCCACCTGTTGGAAAATTGCTGTCATAAACTGGTAACCCTAAAACAAGATGCTTCACGGCCATGTGTGAGAAAATCGTCATCGTAAACCACAAACGTATGGTGCCCTCCTATGGGTCTCAACCCGCAAAAATGACTCTGGCAGACCCACCACATCCACAGCCACCTGCAGCTCTGCCCAAGCAAGATCCTCAAAGCAGCTAGTATCCTGCTCTGCAGATCTGGGAGACCACGTGGTCACGAACCACGCCCACTTTCTGCAGTGCTCAAGTCAAAAATGGAAGGTCTTAATAAGCCCCAGGAGTGGGAGAAAGGGCTTCATGTCCAGGCTGGGGTCAGCGGTCCCCAAGCAGTGGCTTCTGCACATGAGGAAAACCGCCAGCAGGATTAGAACTGGCGGGTAAAGGTCACCGCAGGAACCGGCTCTCAAGAAAAGCCAAGGAATGGCACCTGGGAAACATGGAAAGCAGCTCGGTGGCTACTTCAAGACACAGTCTGGGCTGATCGTTTCCATTTGGGGGTAGAAAGAATTTCACATTCATCTCTGACCTTTTCTTGGCAAATCTCACCCATGGCACCGACCCCTGATCAAATGCCTGCCCAGACCCTGACATAAATGACGACAAGCACTGACAACGCTGAGACCAGTAGAAATTGGGTCATTTCTGGTCACTAATCCATGTGATTCAATGACATCAAAAAAGATACCAGAAGAGAATTCATTTCTTTTTTTACTTGTAAATGAGGCCCCACTTAGAGCAGAACAATTTCGACATCGAACCTTCTTAGGCAAAGGGTCCCTAAGGGATGGCGTGAAAGAACTTGGGGTGCTAGCCCTTGTTTTCTGATCACGGCACCAAACACCCCCTCATCTAACCCCCCTGTGCTCTACATCGAAGAGACATAAACCTGGTTTCCAAAAGTGAAGTCCGGAAAATAATATACACTCCTACATTTCACCTTCTAAATTAAGCCAGTGTTCTCCATTAACTTTCCACTAGGGACCAAGAGGAAATTGTTTCAAAACTGGGAACTAAATTTAAAGTTGGGGAGGCGGGGAACAACCTTCACCAAGCCCAAATGTTTGGAGTAGCTTTGCCTCACACTTTTAAAAGTTAAAGGTAAAGTGACTACCCGTTGAGAGTCCAACTTGTCATGTCAGCCCAGGAATCCAAAGGTTCAAATGGGGTCATGTAAAAATTCAAGGATTGGTTAAAGGCAGCTTCTACTCTGAGTTTTAACAACAGGAGGGACAGGGCTTCCCTGGTGGCGCAGTGGTTAAGAATCCGCCTGCCAATGCAGGGGCACAAGTTCGATCCCTGGGCCCACATGCCGCGGAGCAACTAAGCCCGTGCACCGCAACTACTGAGCCTGTGTTCTAGAGCCCGCGAGCCACAACTGCTGAAGCCCACATGCCTAGAGCCCGTGCTCTGCAACAAGAGAAGCCACCATAATGAGAAATCGGCGCACTGCAACAAAGAGTAGCCCCTGCTCACCACAACTAGAGAAAGCCCGTGCACAGCAACAAAGATCCAACACAGCCAAAAATGAAAGAAAGAAAGAAAGAAAGAAATCTTAAAAAGAAAAAAAAAACAATAGGAGGGACACATTCCACCAAATTTTGGGTGCTAGCGGTTGCGCACACTGGATCCAACAGGATTCTTCGATTGCAAGCAACAGAAACCAGGTCTGGATGACTTAAGCAGAAAGGGATTTACTGCCGGGATATCTGGAAGCTCAGAATCGATGGGAAGGCCGAGGCGTTTATATGGAAGAACACAGGAACCCCGGCAGCTGCAGAGTCTGAGCCTCAAGGTCTCTTCAGCTGCCACCGTTGGGAGTAAGTGGCTCCCATATTCTTTCCCTTCCTGTTTCACTCTGCTTAGACTTCAGATCCCAGAAAGAATGGCCCAGCGGAGTAGCCCAGCTTAGGCCAACACCCCACCCCTTGACGTGGGTGATGGCTACATGGCCATGTCCGCTTTGTAAAAATTAGACAAGCAGTACACTTAGAACTTGTGCCGTTCTCTGAGTGGATCTCATGCGCCAATAAAAAAACAACAGTCACACCGAACCAGCAATTCCACTCCTAACAGCAGTAAAACAGGGAAGAGAAATTATATATGAGAAATGAAAACATATGTCAACAAGAAGACTTATGGCCACTCCATTTTATAATAGCCCCAAATTTAGCATATAACCAGCGATTCCATTCTTAAGTATACCTCCAAGAGGAATGAAAACACATGTTCATGCAGAAACTTGTATGTGAATGTTCATTGCAACATTATTAATAATAGCCCAAAGTGGAAATAATCCAAATGTCCATCAACAGATGAAGGGATAAACAGAATATGGCACAACCATACGATGGTATACTATTTCGCCATAAAAAGGAATGAAGTACTGATTCATGCTACAACATAGACGAACTTTGAAACCATTACAAATGAAAGTTAGTCAGGGAAAACCACGTGCTGTATTATTCTACTTATAGGAAATGTCTAGAATAAGCAAATCCACAGAGACAGCAAATAGATTAGTGGTTTCCTAGGGCCGAGGAGGTTGTTGGGAGAGTAAGGGGAGTGAATGCCAAGATCCAGGCTTCTCTTTGGGGGATGAAAATGTTCTGGGACTAGTTGGTGGTAATGGTTGTACAACCTCATGAATATACTAAAAACCATTGAATTATATACTGAAAAATGGTGAATTCTATAGTAAATAAACCACTGAATAAAAACAGCCCAAGGCTCTATGAACAGGTAAACGGACAAGCAAATTGTACGTATTCATACAGTGGAATACTGCTCAGCAATCAAAAGGAAGCAGCTACTGATACACACACAACAACAGGGAAGAATCTCGAAACACTATGTCAAGTCAGAGTGAAAGAAGCCTTTGACAAAAGAGTATATACCGTATGATTCCATTTATGTGACGTTCTAGCACAGGCAAAACTGAGCTGGAGAAAAATCAGAATTGTTGATTCTGGGGAAGCCGGGAAGAGACTGCCTGAGAAGAGGCATGTGAGAACTTTCTGGGGTGATGGGCATGGCATCTATCTTGATATAGGTCTGGGTTGCACAGGCATATGCATTTATCTGAGCTCTTCGGATGAAACACACAAGATTTGTATATTTCATTGTACATGCACTTTATCACAAAAGAAAAGAAACATACACAAATATTGAAATCCAGTTAATGATAAGCTTGCTGAAATACTTAACTGTTTTATCCACTAAAAGATGCTATTAAGAAAGTGAAAACGCCAGCCACACAGGGAGACAAGTATTTGCACCACGCAATAAACAAAGGATAAGTATCAGAATGTGAACATGGCAAGATCTTTTATGAACTGGCAATAATCTAACAGGAAAAAACCAGGTAAAGAAAAGTATGGGCGTGTAAATGAGTCAACACAGATAGCCCCTAAACACATTCAGTCTGAGCAGTAATCATCAAAATAATTTAAACCGCAGTGAGATACTGGTTCACACTTACCAGACTGGCAAGAATTAAAAGTGTGGATGATACTAAATAATGATGAGGTTGTAGAGCAACAAGCACTCTGGTCCAGGGCTGGAGGGAGAACCAGGGAAGGAGAAGATAACACACAGTCTATGACCTTATCATTCTGCTCCCAAGTACATACCCTGGAGAAACTTACACATGGAAAAGATGTTGGTAACAGCAAAGAAAAGTGGACACAACCCAAATGCCCATCAACAAGTGGAGGGGGATAAAAATTGGATCTCTTTACTGTAGCAGCAAAAAAAGGAATGATCTGCATCTACATACGACAAGATGAGTCTCAAGAACGCACACACACAAATGGATCTATTAAAAATGGAATACAGGGACTTCCCTGGAAGCGCAGTGGTTAAGAATCCACCTGCCAATTCAGGGGACACGGATTTGATCCCTGGTCTGGGAAGATCCCACATGCCGCAGAGCAATTAAGCCCATGAGCCACAACTACCGAGCCTGTGCGCCACAACTACTGAGCCCGCACTGCAACTACTGACGCCCATGTGCCTAGAGCCTGTGCTCTGCAACAAGAGCAGCCACTGCAATGAGAAGCCTGCGTACAGCAACAGACCCAACGTAGCCAACAAATAAACTAATTAATTTTTAAAAAATGGAATACACTGCGATTCCATTTATAAAAGTTCAAAAGTATACAAAATTTTAAAACGTATTGTTTACAAACATAAACCTACATGGTAAAGTTATACAGAACAGCAGGCTAATGACAATAACAGAATTCAGGTTAGTGTATCCCCTGGGGATGAGGAGAGAGGAAAACTCACATAAGGAGAGGCATAAAAGCAATTTCTAAAGGGCTGTTGATACTCTGTTTCTTCAGTTAGCTGGGCATATGTGTGCTTTATTATTAAACTGTATATATGTTTTATATGAATATATATCTATTTCACAATAATTTTTCAATCAAATACTTTCTTATACTCCAACACAATCTGGTTGAAGATAAGGTTGGGGGGAAATGATCCTATTCCCTAGCAATGAAAAACATAAAACACCTAGGAACAAACTTAACAAGAAATGTTCACAACCCCCATAAAGAGATCTATGAAACTTTAGTGGGTGCTATTAAAAAAGAGAATGACAGGAAGGAGGACATGAATCAATATGAGACAGACCGTATTTATAGAGAGGAAAACTCAGTGTCATGATCATTTTAGAATTTTAATGTCACTCCAAATTAGATTCTAATGATATGTGCAGAAGAGCAATAAAACACTATACATTTCATAAAGAAGAAGGAATAAATGGGCAAGCAAAACCAAGGAAATGTTGAGAAAGAATCTGCACTGCCAGGGGTTAAATATATAAAGTCATAATTTAAAAAATGTGATAGTCGGACTTCCCTGGCAGTCCAGTGGTTAAGATGCCACACTTCCAATGCAGGGGGTGTGGGTTCGATCCCTGGTCTGGGAGCTAAGATCCCACATGTCTCAAGGCGTGGCAAAAAAAAAAAAAAAACTGAAATGTGATGGTGGAAGAAAAAGAGATCGGTTAACGAAAAAAGAGAAGCCCTGGAAGCTTGTGTATTTGTGCGTGATAATAAAGCTAACATTTATAGAGTCAGTCAGGAGAAGGGCGAAGGAAATCTAGTGTCCAAGACCAAAATCTATTAACCGAGTAATACAGGTTACTGGACCTGGGAGGCTAAGGGAGGGGGGAGGGAGACTCTCATGTTTTGCCTTTTTGAATTTTGAACAACATGGTTGTAAGGTACAGTTAACCCTAAACATGGTGGAAGGTGGGGTCAAGGGCATTAACCCCCTCGCAGTTGAAAATTCCCATGTAACTTTGCAGTTAGCCCTCCATATCTGCAGTTCCACATCCTTGGATTCAACCAGCCATGGATTGTGTAGAACTGCAGTACTTTTGTAATTTTTTAAATTAACTAATTAATTAATTTATTTATTGGCTATGTCAGGTCTTTGTTGCTTCACGCAGGCTTTCTCTAGTTGCGGAGAGTGGGCCCTACTCTTCGTTGCAGTGCGTACGCTTCTCATTGCAGTGGCTTCTTTTGTTGCTGAGCACGGGCTCTAAGTGTGCAGGCTTCAGTAATTGTGGCACATGGGCTATAGAGCACAGGCTCAGTAGTTGCAGCACATGGGCTTAGTAGCTCCATGGCATGTGGGATCTTCCCAGACCAGGGCTCGAACCTGTGTTCCCTGCATTGGCAGGTGGATTCTTAACCACTGCACCACCAGGGAAGCCCTGCAGTACTTATTTAGTGGAAATAATCCATGTATAAGTAGACCCACAGAGTTCAAACCCATGTTGTTCAAGGGTCAACTGAATAGTCCAAAAAAATTAAATTTAAATTTCAAATGTAGTTAGTAGGAAATGAAATTGAACTAAAATAACTGGTCGACAACTTGGGAAGAAATAAAATCAGGCTCTAATCTTATACCATAAACCAAAATAAATTTTAGTAGGATTAGAGTTGACTGTACAAGAGAGAGCTGAGTGGAAGAGCTGACACTGAATAAAGAATGAGAAGAAAATATAGGTGAATATTTATCTGAACATGGGGGTGGGGAAGACCTTTCAAACCCAAAAGCAAAGGAAGAAATCATGAAATGAAAGGACTGGCAGACTTAACCACATGCATCTGTCTGCTGGGGCTGCAAAAACAAAATACTATAGACTGGCTGGCTTAAACAACAGACCTTTATTTCTCACAGTTCTGGAGGCCGGAAGTTCAAGGTCAAGGTGCCAGTCAATTCAGTTCCTGGTGAGGACTCTCTTCCTGGCTTGTAGACAGCAGACTTCTTGCTGTGTGTCCACATGGCCTTTCCTCAGTGCATGCGTAAAGACAGAGAGAGAAAGAGAGAGCTCTCTGCCATCTCTTCTTATAAGGGCACTAATCCCATCATGAGGGCCCCACCCTCATGGCCTCATCTAACCCTAAATACCTCCCAAACACCCCATCTCCAAATATCATCACATTGGAAGCAGGGCTTCAACATACGCATTTCAGGAGGATACAAACATTCAGTCCACAACACCACAAAAACATTAGAAACTTATCTATGTTTAATAATAATAATAGAAAAACAAACACTGGACCAAGAAAAAAATGTATTACATATATGCCAGTCACTATTCTTGTGGATAAATGTTAAATAAAACATAGGTGTTTATTGTATGTTAACTGTATCTCAATAAAAGTTCTTTAAAAAACATAGGTTATAAAATCATCCACATATAGAATGATCTTGATTTCTAAACATTAAACACAGTTATCTCTGGAGGTTGGGAATCACAGATATTTACTTTCTTCTTTGTGTTTTTGTGTATTTTCTAAATTTTCCATAATGAATATGAATTACCTTTAAGATTCAAAAAATGAGGCACTTCCCTGGTGGCGCAGTGGTTTAGAACCTGCCTGCCAATGCAGGGGACGTGGGTTTGATCCCTGGTCTGGGAAGATCCCACATGCCACGGAGCAACTAAGCCCATGTGCAACAACTACTGAGCCTGTGCTCTAGAGCCCACAAGTCACAACTACTGAGCCTGAGTTCTGCAACTACTGAAGCCTGCATGCCTAGAGCCGGTGCTCCGCAACAAGAGAAGCCACCGCAATGAGAAGCTTGTGCACCACAATGAAGAGTAGCCCCTGCTCACCACAGCTATAGAAAGCCCTTGCACAGCAACAAAGACCCAACACAGTCATAAATAAATAAATAAAATTTTTAAATGACCATTATTTTTTAAAAGGTGTTATGCCATGTTCAGGCAACATTGGATGCAGAGGGTCCAGTTCTGCAAAACTTTAGGAGGATGGCTGATGGGCCAGGTGCCCAGCACAGCCTGGAGTGTGATCCCCATCACCCTGTAGAACCTACAAGGAACCCCTGAAAGAGGCAAGTTCTTCTCCCTGGAGGAGGCCGGCGTGATGGGGAGCTTATACCAGTGCAAATCCTGCCCCATGGGAAAGGGAACACTATTTGTGATGCCTCCAAAGTGACAGACCCAGAAGCAGTGACAAAGAGGCCAATTTCAAGATCTCAGCTCAAAAGAGGGAAGAATTTCTATCTCTGTGAGCTGCCCCTAAATGTAAAACACCATACAGTAAGCTTCATGTCACAGTCCATCCATGACTCAGGGATGGACAGAGGAAGGCTTCTCGTATCAGGAAGGGGGTTAAATTAGACATTAATTTTTAATTATATAATTACTCTTCCTTTTAAAAATTTAAAACAGATTGTATACTTAAAATGAATGAATGATTTGAGGTGTATAAATTATACATCAATAAAATTATTTTTAAAAGTTTAAATATTATAGAGAAGGCTAAATTTCTCTTTGATCACCCTCCCCCCACACACAGACAATCCTGGTGCCCTTTCCCCTTCCCTGGAGATAACAGCTATTATAAGTTTGGAACTCCCTTTTCTAGACCTTTTTATATGCTTTTACAGGTAGGTATGTGTTACATATATTTATATTCATATAAAGTATGAAGGACTATGTGAAAACATTTCTACATGAGGCATCACAATGTATTTATCACTTTGCTTTCTTCACCTTATAATCTTAGAGATTCATCATTATTGTTATAGAAAGATCCAACTAATTCTTTCTCAAAGCTGCACAGGACTCCCAGGTATGAAAGTGTATGCTGATATAGCTGGAGCTATTCCACCACCAGCAAACATTCAAACTATGTACAGTTTTTCCACCGTGGATTGCAAACTACCACAAAGGCTGTCCCAGAACTTTCCACCTGAGCACACATGCCAGGCTTCCTTTAGGGCAGACCCCGAGAAGTAGAATCCCTAGGATGTAGGGCAGATGCTTTGTACTTTAACAGGTCCTGCCAAATTGCTGTCCAAGCCTCAGCTCCCACGGCTTTAAAAACCTGATCCCTGTGAAATGTCTTCTTGTCAGTTTCAGCTCAGCGTTTCAGCCTACCTGGCATATTCTGCACCTTGGTTTTGTTCCATGGCTGTTCCGTAACTATTCAAATCATCATCCAACCATGGGATGGGCTGCCCTGGTCACTGGCAGCACTCAGGCCAACGGCCACGCCCCTGGCTACTCCTGGAGGGGACGCTTGAATGGGGGAGGAGGCCCTTCTAACCCCTTCTGGGCTTCTGTGAATCAGAGGATGCTCTACCAGTAAATGAGAAGGGGATGAGGGCTGAGCAAGAAGAAACTATACAAACCCTGGTGTCAGCTCAACTGCCTGGATGGGCCAGGCCCAAAGAGGAAAAGGCATCAACAGGTAAATTAGGTGTGAGTGCAACTGAGTCAGGCAGGCCTGGATGCCGACAACTGTTCACCCTCCTCGCCAGGCAAGCCAACCACCAACTCTGTGACGATGCCCACCAAGGTCACCACAACACCTGACTGACTAATTGTCCGTAGTATACTAAGTGCTTTTACATAAGGTGCTAACTACATAACTGCGGTCTTACATAAGATGCTCCAGTATTTTTAGCAGCATATAACTTCCACGTGAAAGGAGGAGCTGATCTCCCAATGAACGCCGCTCACTTCCAGGCTGGCGCAGTCCTTGAAATGTTGATGTTCTGCAGACAGTGCATTGCTGTTGGAGGGGTGAGGATGTCTGTGCCGAGGGCTGCAGCACCAGCCATATTTCTGCAGTTTCTCCAGGCCAACCCGACACTCCCCCGCAACCAGCAGACGGCAATTCACTTCATCTCCATTATGCCCAGGCCTCACGGCAGGGAGAAAAGGGCCGCTTCATAGACTTGGCAGAACCCAACCAGCCACCTCCTAGCTTAGCAAGCTCTCCCCAACCCAACGAAGTAGCAGGGGATAGGAGAAAACAAGAGCGGACCCTGGGCCTGCTCCCACATCCCCAGAACTGTCCCCCCCGGGAACCTGGGTGCGCAGCCTCATGTCACCACCCACCTCTCACAAGAAATCCAAAGTTCCAGGTACCATGTCAAGGGCATGGTCCCTATAAGGGAACAGAGTGTCAGTATTCATGTCCTGGGTTTAGGGTCACTGCTGCCTTTTTCTCGGTTTCAGTACATTTTATTGAAGTATCTCTCTCTCTCTGTCTCTCTCTCTCTCACACACACACACAAGCACATATATCAAAATTGGAGAATTCTGAAAACATGAACACACATATGGGACCAACACCCAGATACAGAAACTGAACCTCACCAGCCTCCCAGAAGCCTCCTTGTGCCCTTGGGAACTACCACTCTGACTTCCAACACCTTTTATTCATTCTGCCCTTTCTGCACATCATATACATGGAATCCTACGGTACATCTCTTATTCGCCTCCCTCCTGGCTCAACAGTGTCTGCATGGTTCCTCCGTGTTGCTCCGTGTGGCTGTGGCTCTGTGGTACGGTGTCCTACTGTAGGTACTCACCCCGCTGTATGTGTCCCTTCTACTGCCAATGGACGCTGGGTGATTCCCAGTTTTGTGGCTATTACAAATAGTGCTGCTGTGAACACTCTAGTACTTGCCTTTTCACTGCAGCCTTTTGCCTCTCATAAGATATAAAAAGTTGAAAACGACTGTTTTAAATCAAATCTTGAGAAAGCCAACCTGCTCTCCCTCTCCAATTCACCCTTTCGTTCTTTAAATGTAGTCTTTCCACTATCTATGTGGCACCAAGTAAAGAGTGTTGGCCACAGGAGTCAGATTTCCTAGTACTAAAGTCCAACTCTACCACCTACTTGCTGTGTGTCATTGGGCAAGCTCTTAACCTCTCTGTGCATCATTTTCCTAGAAGTACAATAGTACTTCTACCTTCATTTGGTTGAGAATTAAATACAGGAATAAGGTCCGCACAAAATAAGCACCCATCAGAGTTAGTAGCTATGATTATGGCCAAAGGCACCCTGTCTTTCTCAGCACACCTGAGGCACCCTGCTCTGGGCGGCCCCTGCCAGGATGGCTGAGCAAGGCTCTTACACAGGAGACAGTAGCTAAAGATAAACAATTTCACCACCTCCAGCTAGTACAAAGCTGTACCAAAAAGCCCTTCCTAATTCCCTGGCGGTCCAGTGGTTAGGACTCCATGCTTCCACTGCAGGAGGCACGGGTTCAATCCCTGGTCGGGGAACTAAGATCCCACGTGCCACATGGTGTGGCCAAAAAAAAGAAAAAAACTGTTCTAAAAAGCCCTCCCTACACCAGACCATGCTCTTCCCCTCTGCCTCTCTAGCTATCAAGGGTGTGTGGAGGCCACAGCTACTGCCCTTTTACCCACAGGGCACTGGATTTCATTCAAAATGTGACCTACACCAGGGGCACCATTTGGGGTCATTATTAATGGTGCCCCAGCAGCCTGGTGACAAGCTGCTGGGGCACCAACGGTGCCTAAA
The DNA here is from genome assembly GCF_030028045.1 of Hippopotamus amphibius kiboko. NCBI lineage: Eukaryota > Metazoa > Chordata > Mammalia > Artiodactyla > Hippopotamidae > Hippopotamus > Hippopotamus amphibius. Next base: position 13,842,223 of record NC_080202.1, read on the forward strand.
AACTGCTGCCTGAAAAAACATATGTTTTAAATGTCCACATAAAAGGAGAGTCAAATGGAGAATTTTTTTTTAGGCGACAAAGATGGAAAAGGCCCCTAGAAGCATATGGTGCAGAGACCTAGGAGCAAGAGACTCGGGCCTCACATTACTGGTTGCCATGGCAACTGTATTTCACATCAGGAACTCATTTTCATATGACAGTGACCTGTAGAGGGAAGGGAAGGACAGCTTCTAAGGAAACTTAGTCGAAGGCAGTACTGTTTGGGGATAGGGTTAATTTTGTTTACAAAAAAGCCATTTAAAAGTGTGCTAAGGGACAGAAACGACCTGAGGGCTCCTCAGGGTTCTCTGTTTCATGACTCCTACTTAAGACACACATACACACATTCGCACACATACACACGGCCTATTTTGAAGGCCTCTGGGGCAGCTGTCACAGCCTTCCCTAGTCACTGGTCCCACCATTAAGCATCTGTTCTGTTACAAAGTCCTTTCCTGGGGTCCAGTGGGGTCCCAAGAAAACAGGTGACCACACCACCAGGACGTCCTGCACATCGGGGCCAGGCGCCAAGAGGACCTGTAACACACTCCCTGCACTGAAGTGCACACTTTCCTGGACAAACAGCAAACCCTAGTATCAAAAAACAGTCTCAGGACTCAGACTTCAGTTTCAACCTCTCTTCCGTCCATCTACAAGCTGTGTGGTTTAGACAGGTTTCTGGACCTCGTGGGGTTTGTGTCCTCATGGGCAGAATGAAAACAAGAATCCTAGCGCCTACCCCTGTGGCGGATGCATGGATAATACACACGAGGGATCGCTTGGGAAGATCAGCACATGCCCAGCACGTACCAACCGCTCAACCAACAGCTTCTATGATTAAGAGCCGGAAAAGCATCTCTCACACCCATGATACAACTGGAGGCTAATAGCAGAGAACAAAGTATTAAATTAGGTGGCACAAACTGTAATGAATCCATCCACGAGCCCAGGAGTGCAGGCCAATGGGAATCTGGGACTCGAAGAGTCCAGGAGGGAGGGAGGATTTAAACCACACTCTGAAGGATGGCTGGAGGTGCCCTTGGAGGTTAAGGGGAGGGACTCTTTTTATTGAGAGCCAACAGGGTACCCAGTCCTCGAGATCTGGGAGGAAAAGTAGAGGTTTCAAGGACACAAAGGGGCCTGTGATCAGCAGACAGGCAGCCGTGGTCCTGAGGGCATGGTGGAGAGGGAGGGCCAGGAAAGGAGCCCCCAGGGAAGCTGGGAGAGGCAAAACTCTCCCAGGGAAACAGCTGCTGAGCTGGGTCCCCAAGACTAAGGCTGAGAGGGCTGACCATGGCAGTGAGGTAAGAAGTACTAGAACTGGACATTGCTGCTGGAGGGGGAGGCCACGTGGCTGAGGAGCTGCAGGAGGTGGAGGAGATGAGCCCTGTGTGCGAGGAGACGTGGAGCCTCTGAAGATTTCCCAGGGGAGCGGGCTCAGCAACAGGGTAAAAGCTGTAGTCATCCAGGGACCATCAGTCTAGAGATGACACGCCAGATGCACTGCGGGGGCTGGAAGGGATTCTGGCATCAGATCAGTGAAAGGGCCTCTGAAATCTGGCCTGAGACGTTCAAGGCCTGGAGCAGTAGCCCGGTCACAAAGGGGCAGGGAGAGGCGAGATACTTCAGGGAAACGTGAGTGTGACGTGGGGAAAGAAACCCACCGCTGGGGAGTAAGGAGGACAGGGTGAGTCTGGGGTGTCACTGGGCATCCAAGGAGCCAAGAGTAGTGCTAAAAGGGGGAGGGGGGGTCCCTGAGGACTCCCGAAGCAAGTTCTCTGAGAAGATAAACACAGGGTCTCACAAAACATCCCAGAAAAGACGGAAGGTCAGAAGAGGAGAAGGAATGATGCAGGAATAAGAACAAAATGAGGAGAGAAATCACAGCAGAGAGGGCTGCAAAGAGGGCCCGTGCACGCAGGGGCCCGCTTCCGGGGCAGAAGGACTGGCAGCAGGATGAGGCCGACAAAACAATCGGTGTTTGGAAACAAGCTTTCAGGGAAGCAGTTTCAGCAACGTGGTGGGGCCAGCAGCCCCGCTGCGCAGGATTAAGAGGGGAGGCATGGAGCCAAAAGGGAGGCCGCAGGTGCAGAGCACTTGTCCGGGAAAATGTGACAGTGAGAGAAAAGAGGAAACGAAGCTTATTGCTCCGATGCGTGTGTTTTCTCCCCCAAGAGATGGGAGGCCAAGTGGATGTCAGCGGCAGGAGGATACAGGGGCACCCACAGACCGGCACAATCTCTCAAGGTGTGTGGAGGGGGAAGGGCAGAGACTAGACTGCAAACCTGGCTTGGCCAATGCTCTTACCAGGCTGTTCAGCGACACTCCGACTGCCCCATACCTCCAAATGCTGGGAAATCAAAGGTTCCCACGCAGCTGCACAGATGGAATCTTACCATTTTCCGCGACTCCCCCAGCCCCGAACTCATGGAGGATGGGTTTCCACCTCCTGCATCACATCTCTCCCCAGGGCCATCTCCAGGGGTGGGGGTGTCACAGACCACGCAGGTGGGAAAATCAGGTCCTCAGCTTTCTGAGCCCCAGGCAGGGGACAAAATTCCCAGACTTGCCAGCAGGGCCCTGGCTGCAGCCCAAGAAAGGGGGCTTCCACCCCTGCAACACAGGAGTCACGGGCACCACTGTGAGCCCAGAGCCTTCATCCTGAAGGCAGGGAGGCCCCCTGGATGGATTTCTGCGCTTCCCCCAAACGTTCGGCCTGGGAGAAACAGAGGAGGGCCAGACGGCTGGGAGCAGGGTTTGGGGAGGACTGGAAAACAAACCCGGGTCAGAATTCTCAGGCTGAAAGAGGTGCGCAGGGTGAGGAATCCTGTCTGGCCAGGGACAGCTAACTCCATCGCGCCCTCCTCACATCCTTATGGGCACCAAGCGCCACCCGAGCCCCACTCCTGACCACCTAAGCGGGGCTGAAAGCCCCAGTGGCCAGGGTCCAGGCCCCCCTGGGTGCCCACGCCCACCGTCTGCAGCGTGGGAGGCTCGCCCAAGGCGAGGCCGAGTGCGGAGGGGTGGTGCGCGCCGTCCCCACGGGGCCCCTCCCGCGCACGTGCGCGCCCCGCCGGCGCTCGGTAAACACGGCACTTGTTGACGCGCTCGCCCGCAGCGCTCGCCCCAGCGCCGCCTGCCGTCCGCCGCCGCTCTCGGCCGCCCCCCGGCTCCCCGGCTCGGCCACCCCCGCCCCGCGCCGCGGCCCCCAGCGCGGGCGCACGACGGGCCCCCCGAGGGCCCCAGACAGGCCGAGGGCCGGACGCTGAGCCCCAGGCGCTCCGGGGGCCGGGCCCAGGCGCTGCCCCGGGGCCTCTCGAGACCAGCCCCGGGCTCCGGGCCAGGCTGGCGGCGGGCGCAGCGGGCGGGAGGGAGCGCGGCTCGGGCCCTGCGGGCGCCCTGCGGCCCCCGGGCTCGCCCCCACCCCGCGCGCAGCCGCTCCCCGCCCGCCGCGCCGGGGCCGCGCCGCGCGCCCCCGCGGTCCCCCGGCCCAGCCAGCGAGCCGCACGCACGCCCCGGCGCTCGCAGACCCGGCCCCGAAAGGGGGGCCGCCCCCGGGGAGCCAGACTTACCCGGGGTCCGGCGGGCCTCCGGCGCGCTCCCTGGCTGCCCTCTGGCGGCGGCCGCGGGGACCGGCGCCTGCCCCGCCCCGTCCCACCCCGCTCCGCCCCGCCCGGCCCGGGACCTGAAGGCCGCGGCGGGCGGAGAAGCGGCCTGAGGGCACCGCGTAGGCCCGGGCCCCTCTGAGTGGCTGTCCTCGCCAGGGAGCCAGTCTCCACGGCCCTTTCCTATCTCTGGGTAACAAACATCACTGTCTGTTCCCTAAGCAGCTCCAAGTCCCCAAACCCCCAAATAAGCCATTCTAACCACCCCAGGAGGCAGAAAGAGGGCAGGTATGACTTCTGGGGCCTGAAACGGCACCCGGCACCTGCTGCAGCTCCACGTGTATTTGTTGAATGAATGAACGCTCCACTGATGGGCGCCGGCCGGACGAGCTGAGGCCACCTGCCACAGTCACTAAAGGACACAGCCACAAAACCCATCAGCCCTGTGTCACAGCTGCCACACTCTCCACTTCCACCCACTCGGAGCCGCGGCGCCCGGCTTTGTATCCGGGTGGGGTGGGAGTGAGACGCATGGAGGGGCAGCGCTAGGAAAACAATGTGACCAAAAACCTGTTATGAACTGATTTCCTGAGATAACTCCAGAATCAGTAGCTGAGTGATGACCAGATCCAGAAATTCTGGTTTCCAGACTCACACAGCAGCCCCCACCAGTACCTGGGTCAGCCCTCCGTTTGGGTTCTGGATCTTGGCCATGGGAGATGTGCTCTTGGGTAAGAATGCAAATCTCTCTAAGCTAGTACTGTCCAGTAAACTTTCTGCCATTACAGAAATGTCATACAGCTGTGTCTGCTAGCCACTGGTCACATGGGATGAACTTTTAATTTTCATTTAATTTTACTTAATTTAAATTTAAACTGCCGGACTACCCTGGTGGCGCAGTGGTTAAGAATGCGCCTGCCAATGCAGGGAACATGGGTTCGAGCCCTGGTCCGGGAAGATCCCACATGCCATGGAGCAACTAAGCCCATGTGCCACAATTACTGAGCCTGCGCTCTAGAGCCCGTGAGCCACAACTACTGAGCCTACATGCTGCAACTACTGAAGCCCACGCACCTAGAGCCCATGCTCTGCAACAAGAAGCCACTGCAATGAAAAGCCTGCGCACCGCAATGAAGAGTGGCCCCTGCTCACTGCATCTAGAGAAGGACCATGTGCAGCAAAGAAGACCCAACGCAGCCAATAAATAAATTTAAAAAAATTTAAACCACCAATGTAGCCAGTGGCTAAGCCTCAGTTTCTTTATGTGTAAAAGGGACGTGATGGCCCCACTGTGAGGACTGAATGAGGTCACGTGGGGGATGCCCCTGACTTCAGGCCTGGCTCACCGGAAGAGCTCAGTCAAGCACCATCCTCACCACCATCGTCACCCTACTCACCCTAAAACCTCAAGGCTACAGCGTTCTAAAGGCTCTAGCTCACCTACCCACCCCACAACCACCCCTCCAGGCAGGAGTCGCTCACACCACTGCTTGCACAGCCCAAGACAGAGCACTCACCATCTTGGGGGTGACCCAGACTCTCTTTGGACTGCTGACCATGGGAAAAAGATTTCTGCACTGACCTGAAGTGGCGGCCATGTAGCATCTCTTCCTGGACAAAGTTGTACTTCTTTGGGGCTCAGACAGAGTGAACCCCGCTAGCCTTCATTCCTTCAGTATCAAAGCTTTCAGCAAAGCACTCCTTGTCCTCTGCTCTGTGCCAGGCTCTGGCTAGACTGGGGATTCACAGTTGTCTCACTTAACCATGGTTTCCCCAGGCCCTACTACATTGTCCCACTGACAGTAACAAAACAGCATTTGTCTGGCTGTGTCCCATGCCCTCGGGGGTAGCTCACAAGGGAGAGCAGACACAGCCTCCCAGCTCGCTTAAAAAGCTATTTCCTCCTCTCCTGGCCTAGTGTGTATTCCCTTGGCCCGCAAGGCAGTACACTGGGCCTGGCCCATTCCTCTCCCCCATCCCTCACCATAAGCTCGTCCTCTTGGTGGTGGGCTCCATCGTGCTCACTGCGGAGGGGCACACAAGCCAACACGCACAGGTACACACCACCCTCGACCAGCCACGAGCTGCTGCACAGCCTCTCACTCCAATCTCTTGGCGAGAGCCTGATGATGAAGCCCTTTCTTTTGACTAACTCCTCTTCCCGTAGGTTGGGAAAGAGCACCCCACCCCCACCACCTCTGCAGCCAAATTCAGAATGGTCTTCTCTCCTCTCTTTTTGCAACTCGGTCCAAATAAGCTCATGTCTTTTCTTTCTTCAAACGGAGTTACAGGATGACAGAACAAAAAGAGAACACCCCTTCAAGAAATTGAAGGTGCCTATAAGAGGGGCAGCTTGCTCCCCAGAAGGATGCTGGCTGAGATGGTGACTCTTCGTAGCTCCAGGAGCAGAATATGGTGAGAGAAGAAGTTTAGGGGAGTTGACTCTGCCTCCTGGACTTTGGGGGCTGACATGAACCTAGAACAAGGTCACTCAACCATAGCTCTATTGACATTTGGGCCAGTTAATCCTGTGTTGTTTGGGGGGGGGGAGGGGGGGAGGCACCGTCCTGTGCGTTGTAGGATATTTAGTGACATCCTTAACCACCCACTCCCCAGTCATGACAAACAAAAATGCCTCCAGACCTTGTCAGTTATCACCGGGGTGGGGGTGGGGGGGTCCTCCCTCCTACCCTCCATCCCCCATCATTGAGAACCATTGACCCAGAGCCTGGTGTATCTTTTTAGCCTAGAGAATTACGGAGGGGAGGGCAGGAAACTGCTCTGTGCTTACAGTAGTGGGACAAACAGAGTAGGGTAGGCAGGCCTGCATCTCCACTATTAGGCCAGGGGAGTCTCCTAAAGGCCAAGAGGAAACCATGGAAAAGAGCTGTATTTGGCCTTGAAAAAGTTCCTATCCAAGAAAGTGGCTGGTGGGGCAAGGGAACCCTAGCTGTCAGAGGATGCAGGATGTAGAGGGAAGCAGAGAGGATGTATCACATAGGACCTCCTGGAGAAACCCTCAAATGCCCTAATCTGGAGGAGCTCAAAGCAGGAAAAAGATAAGGGAGGGAGAGAAGAGAGCTCTCCTCCTTCCTCCCTCGAGAAAAAACAAGGCTATTTCCTGGTTCAACATCTTCAAGTTGAATTTGTTCAACGAATTCATTACACAATCAAATAAGAATATTTTTACCCAGACTTCTGCTTTGTTCAAGATGGAGTAACAGGGACCAGAATTAGCTTCATACCTGAAACCACTAAAATATCAGACAAAATATATGAAACAACAACACTCAAGACACTGGACATCAGGCAACAAAGGAAAGTGATCTCTGGGAGAAAGGAAACAGCAAGATGAACCCCGCACTGCTCAAGTTACTGCCTGGAGAGTTTCCAGACCATGGTTCAGAGAAGGAGAAATCTACCTGAATGGAAGAGACAGGGCTGGATTCTGGGGCAATGAAACCAGTCAGAGTCTCAGGGCAGAGGACTAGAGAGGAGAGAAATGCACACAGAGAGAGAAATCTAGAGCTCTGCAGAAGGTCCCCCTCAAGTATTTAGTGAGTACCGCTCAGCACAGGTATGTGAGAAAATTACGCGAGGCTGGGGATGAACCACCCAAAAGGATTAGTGGGAACAGTGCCCAGTGCTCACACAGGGCCGGAATAATGCCTGTTCCCAACAGCCAAAGTGGAAAACATCACAGTTCAGGGGCCACTAGTTAGAAGAGTAAAAAAGGTCTTGCTTCAAGACTGAAGAAAAATTAACCTTAGACTAAATCCAGAAATCCAGTTCTGGTCCCACTTAAGAAAGCTTCAATTCAAGATTGGAAGGGATAAAACTCTTTGCAATCAAGTTAACTGCCACAACAAAGTTCAAGAATATTTATAGGGACTTCCTAGGTGGGGCATTGGTTAAGAATTTGCCTGCCAATGCAGGTGACATGGGTTTGATCCCTGCTCCAGGAAGATCCCACATGCCACGGAGCAACAAAGCCTGTGCACCACAACTATTGAGCCTGCACTCTAGAGCCCATGAGCCACAACTATTGAGCCCATGTGCCACAACTACTGAAGTGCACATGCCTAGAGCCCGTGCTCCACAACAGGAGAAGCCACGGCAATGAGGAGCCCGTGCACCACAATGAAGAGTAGCCCCTGCTCGCCGCAACTAGAGAAAGCCCATGTGCAGCAATGAAGACCCAATGCAGCCAATCAATCAATGAATAAATAAATAAATTAAAAAAAAAAAGAAGAATGTTTATAGGAATTCAAAAATATCCTGTAGCCAACAAGGTAAAAATCACAATGTCTGGCATCCAACAAAAAATTACCAGAAGCAACTCATAACTGACTCAGACATGACACAGACGATAGAATTACTAGGCAAAGGCATTGAAACAGTTATTAAGACCATATTCCATATGTTCAAGAAGCTAGAGGAAGGCTTGAATATATTAGGTACAAATATGGAAGTTTAAAAAAAAAAAGACCCAAATTGAACCTCTAGACATGAAAACTACAATGTCTGAGATGAAAAATACACTGAATGGGATTAATGGCAGATTAGACATTGCCAAAGAAAAAAATGGGTAGCTCCCCTACAAAATCCTCAGTGAAGTCTACTTATCTCGCTGACACTTAGGTGTGAGTTGATTTTGGTGGACAACTCAAAGAAAGTGTTGAATTTTTGAAAGAAAGTGTCCTTGCAGAACAGCAAGGACAGGGCCCAAAGCAGGGAGCCTTAGGAGAATAAGTGCTTCATATTAGGGAATCGTCCTGCTTTGATTTCCAGGCTTAGAGGAGCCCCTACTGACATCCTAGTTATTGAGTTCTTTCCCGAATTTTCTTTGGTCCCTTCTGCAAATTCTGCCTCTGCCACCCCATGCTGCCAAAAAGGCCCAGTGTTCCTGAGACCGCAGCAGGTGTGTGACTTAGAGATACCTGGTCTTCAAGAACCTCAGAGTTAAGTGGGGAAAACAGAAACATAAAGAAATCGTCTCTGGACAACGGCGTGCAGGCTGTAACATGCTGCCTATCGTGTACTGATTAGACAGGTGCCATGGAAGTAAGACATTGTTTATCTCCATTTTACTGCTATGAAAGTTGAGACATAAACACCTTAAGGAATTGGCTCAAGGTCATACAACCAGGTAGTAGCAGGGCTGGTATTCTACCTTACCCCTGTGGCTGCATAAGATACAAAAGAAAGACAGAGGAGTGGACTACGGTGTGGCAGGGCTCAGATCAGGCTTTCCAGAGGAAACCCTTGTTCAGGTTCTCAAAGGAGTAGGAGTTTTCCAGGTGGGCCAGATGGGGAAGGACATTGTAGGTAGAAGGAACAGCAGGTGCAAAGGCACAGAGAAGGCAAGAAAGGGAATGTTGAAAGGTTGGGAATGGTGAATGGGGAGGCAGAGCAGAAAATGAGCCCAGAGTGTTAGGTTGGGACCAGTGTGAGAAGGGTCCTGGACCCTGCCAAGGATGTGGATTACAGCTGGCCAGTCATTTCCAGCCTCAGATCCTTAACTTCTGAGTCACCATCAAGAAGTAAAGAGAATCAGTGCTCTATCGGCGTGTGTGTGAGGAAGACATGCCTCTTTTCTATTGAGTCTAAGAGACAAAGGTAAATAGATACTGGCTTATACAGATTCACTCCCACAGATGGGAAGGCTTTATGAATAAAATGCACCCTCATTATGGAGTTTTATATATTTCCAAGTGCCACTGATTGATGTAATCATCTGTGGCCTAGATATTCATGTCCTCAGGTTATAGATGTGCTCATTTATGCGCCCAGAGACACACACAGAAATTAGTGATTAAAGCTCAAACTCTCTTCTTACTTCAAGGCACGTGGTGTTCTTTTGGTCCAATAAACCACAGCTGCTTCTGTATGTTTCCTATGACATTTTCAGAAGATTGGGCCTGGGGAGCAGGCAGTGCGGACAAGTTAGGTGGCAGGATGCCCCCAGGAGCCCAAGGATTTCTGGGTGTCCTTAGCGATCCATGACCACACTGGCTGGCACCCGCTGGCCACCTAATCAGGTGGAAGACTCAGAAACCCTCATTCTTGGCTTCCCCAACTACAGGGTTGACCTCGTTAACTTCCACCTTCCATTTGACAGAGGTTCTTTCCTTAACTAAACTTCCGTCAGGTACCTCTGAGCCCACTTCTCAACGAGGCCACAGTCTTGGCCTATGAGGACTGCAACTCTCAACACAAATGACTTTGTCCACCCTCCCACGCACAGAGACTTGAAAGAAAAAAAATCTAGCCTGGCTTCTAGCAGCCTAAGGCCACGGTGTCCCTGCGATGACCCAGTCCCCCCCCCCCCCGCCACGCCCCTTGAGTTTCTGTCTGAGAAAGCTCAAGTCTGCCAAGGGAATTTACCACATGTTCCAGCCACTACCTGCTGATCGGTTCCTGGCCTCCATTTCCTTAGGGCATTTATTTTGAAAACTTATTGTCGTAAATCCTTTCTCTGTGCCTTTGAGATGTATGTGTATCTCCTGGAACCCAGGAGTGTCTTTCCCAAGGACCCGGGAGCCATTCCTTTGAAATATAACCCTCAGGAAGGACGGGACCCCTGTGTCTCAGTCTCTGTAAGCAGGTATCTTGGTTAAGTGCCAGTCACCAGACTAAGATGGCCTAATCATACTGACACTGACCACTTCCTTGCTCTTTTGTAATTTTTCACTGTCCTGACTCTGCTTGAGTCCTCATTCACTCCCCTTCCCTACTCCCTTGCTCTCCCTTTAAAGGCCAAGTCCTCTCTACATAAATCAGAACCAAGCTCGGTTCTATGCTAAAGAAGTCTCTTTCCTTTGATACAGTAGTACTGTGTAAAATCTGTCTTTACCACCATTAACTATTATCCAGCTTTGTGTTTCTTTAACACTTTCGAGAAATGTTCCTGGTGAGTTGGAGCCTTTGGGCTTCCTCGTCACCTCAAAACCAACAGGCCTCCAGGACTCAGAGTTAAACAGCAGCCCAGGAGGGCAAGCATGGGGGCTGGTCTGGACACCTCAGCCTGCCTATTGAGTTTCCACCTATGCTGCCCTTGGCCTAGGGCTACTCAGGAGGACGGACTCAGGAAGGAGGCCCGATACACCCTACAAGCAGGCAGGGGCCATGGGGGCAGGTTCAGCAGGCAGCCAAAGAGGCCTGGACCTAGTTGCACAAAAGGATCTTCATTGTTTAGGCAGGGAAGCCCTCGAGAGGCACGTGGCTTCCTATAGAGATGGCAGCATAAATCAATGACAACTAAATACAGGAAGAAATTTAGATCTTTGAGTTCCAGAAATAGACGGGGGGCCAAGGTGTAGACACAATCAATGAATGTTCTGAAGGAAACTAAGGTCCCAAGAGAGGCTCCAGCATCCTCATCGGCACACCACTTAACTACAGATGGTGTGGGGAAGGGGCTGTACAAACAGAATTGCCTGTGTAGGTCCCAGCTTCCTGGGATTTGTCATATGAAGAGACAAGCAGAAATGGCCCAGATGTGAGAAACAGACCATCACATCTGAAGAGCACCCAGACCCTGTATAAAGAGGCATATTTGGGGGTGACATATTCTGGTCCCCATCAGCATGAAGGCAGGACATCTAGAGCAAGAGTGTTTGCGAGGAGGGGACAGGAAGTCAAGACCTGGGCTAAGACATCTGGAGATGATGTCTCCAGCCCAGGAGAAACAGCAAGGCGGTCAGTGGGTCAGTGTGGCTGGAGGGGAGTGAGGAAAGGGTAGCAGGTGTTAGCAACCCTTCACACCGCCCTACTTCTTCTCCAAGGACACTGTCTTTGCCTTTGTCCCAAATCGACCTAAACCAGGCTGCCTCATTCTGTTTTAGAAGCTCCCAAGTAGTCTGCCATATGGATATAATGTGATTTACTTAATAGGTTGTAGGATTTTTCTTTTCCTTTTTTTAAGGTACCATGAGGTACGAAGTAAAAATCAGGAAGCAGTTGGAGTGGCTTATAAAAGGAAGAAAAATAAAGAGCAAGCCTCCTCTTAACAGTTGCAAAGCCTGGGGTAAAAGTAGGTGGAGGCCCACATACCATATATCTAAATATTAAAAGTGATAAAATAAATTGACATACTGTTAAATAAAATAAATACCATCTTTCTACCTTGACAAATAGACCTTCACACCAGTCTGGAAGGCCAGATTTAAATTTAGAATTTCCAGCTCTTTGGGGATCTGCACCCCTCCTCTTCTGACTCCCAGCTCTGTCCTGCACTGAGAAGACCCTTGAATGCACAGGTCTGGACACTTCAGCCTGCCTATTGAGTTTCCACCTATGCTGCCCTTGGCCTAGGGCTACTCAGGAGGATGGACTCAGGAAGGAGGCCCGATACACCCTACAAGCAGGCAGGGGCCATTTGGGCAAGAAATTCCACGGTGCCAGGTACTCGGACGGTGTGCTACGACTTGGAGGAGAAATGTGAGGGGCTGCGTGGGCGGGACCCCTTGATTCCACACACTTCCTATGGGAGTTAGGGTTAGGGTTACAGCTGCGGGGTGGGGGGGAGAGTCAGAGCAGTGTCCTATGAAGCATAAGGCCCAGGGCAGGGACCCCCCTTGCCCAGGTCTAAGGCTGGTGTTGCTGAAGAGTGGACACTGCCTGTCTACCTTGGGGAAGGGACTGACAGCATGGAGAAAGTGGGCAGGAAAGAGCAGAGAGCTGGAACCTGCAGCCCAGCCAGCTGTGGGGACCAAGGCTGAGCAGGCAGCAGGGAGGGACAAAGCTGCAAGCTCTACCCAAGCATGCCTAGTCAGCACTGGCCAAAGGGGAAAACCTGATCCTTGTAGAGAAGGAAACCTTAGCTCCTACCTGCTCATAACAATAACAGCCACTGAAACCACAAAGAGAAAGTATAAACAAGGAAGCTGAAACAAATAATGCGAACACCGTCATCTCTTCTGTTGGTCAGTGAACATCATTGTAAAGTCAACTGTTTTCTTGCGAGATGCCAGACGTGTAACACTGGGAAGGAGGACTCCAGGCCCAACCTGGAGGCTAATTAGCATTGAGAGGTGAGCAAGTCACTTTGCATCTCTCTGCTTTCTCATCTATCAAACAGGGATATATTTGCCCCATCTCTCCCTGCTTGCAAGGGACTTTTTATGATTATTCCAAAAAACATATTCTTTTGCTGGATATAAGTTTTCTCTCTCGAAGCTGATTGGCTGGTTCAATATAAACTTGATGCAAACGTCACGAAAGTCAGGAAGAGAAGTGGTCAAGCTGCCTCCTGCCAGAGAAACATCCAGGCAGGGGACCCAGCTGAGAGGGAAGACAGGCCAGCCTTTCTCGGAAAAGGAGGGCAGCCGGTCTTTGTAAGCACCCGCCTGCAAGCACCAGGGTCAGCAGGGTAGGAAAGCAAACCCCAGACATCACCACTAGCAGGTGGTCATTGGCACAAAGGACCTCAGTCGTTTACATTTCACTTAGCTCTTGGGGACAAAAGCAGACAATCAAGAGGGCAGATTCCAAGCACTGGCTGTGTGCAGAGCTGTACGGGATACTTTAGAGACCTTGACAGCAGATGACAGATGGAGGAAAATAGAAAAACAGAACGGTCCTTTACAGAGCAATGTGTCCACTCATGCCTGTGTGTAGATCAGTACTAATGACTGTCATCACTGAGTACTAAGAGTCACAAAATTTATAGATTTGATGCCATTCCCATCAAAATCCAGCCAGCGGTTTTGAAGAAATAGACAAGATGAGGACTTCCCTGGTGGTGCAGTGGTTAAGAATCCACCTGCCAATGCAGGCGACATGAGTTCAATCCCCAGTCTGGGAAGATCCCACATGCCACGGAGCAACTAAGCCTCTGCACCACAACGCCTGAGCCTGAGCTTTAGAGCCTGTGAGCTACAACTACTGAGCTTGCACATCACAACTACTGAAGCCCGTGTGCCCTAAAGCCCACGCACTGCAACTACTGAGCCCGCGTGCTGCAACTACTGAAGCCTGTGTGCCTAGAGCCCGTGCTCTGCAACAAGAGAAGCCACCACAATGAGAAGCCTGTGCACCACAATGAAGAGTAGCCCCCGCTCACTGCAACTAGAGAAAGCCCACGTGCAGCAATGAAGACCCAACACAGCCAAAAGGAAAAATAAAAAAAAGAAATAGACAAGATGACTTGAAAATGTATATGGGAAAGCAAAGCCTCTAGAATAGTCAAAACAATCTTCAAAAAGAATAAAGTTGGAGGACACACTATTTAATGCCAAGACTTATTATAAAGTTACAATAATCAGGACAGTGTGATATTGTTGTAAGGAAAGACAAATAGATCAATGTAACAGAATAGAGCCCAGAAATAGAGTCACATGTATACAGTTCATTGATTTTCTACCAAAGTGCCAAGTCAAGTCAGTGGGGAAAGGAATGTCTTTTCAATGAAAACTGCTAGGACAACTGGAAATCCATTTGGAAAAAATGAATCTCGATCCCTGAATTTATTCACAAAATGAATTTAAGGCAGATGGTGGACCTAACCTTAAACCCCAGAACCATAAACCTTCTTGAAGAAAACAGAAGAGTATTTTTGTGATCTTGGAGTAGAGAAAGATTCTTTGGCCAGTATACAAAAAGAAAAAAAATATAAAATGGCTTCATCAGAATATAAAAGTTCTTCTTACCAAAAGACAGAACTATGAAAATGAATTGACAAGCTGCAGACCTGGAAAAAAAATCTCTGCAGCAATATATCTGACAAAGGATTTACATCCAAGACATGTAAAGCGCTCTTACAAATCAACAATAAAAATACAAACATCCCAATGACAAAATGGGAGAAGACTTCAACAGACACATTACAAAGTAAGTTACACAAATGGCTAATAAGTAGTTTAACAAGTGCTCAGTATCATTAGTCATCAGGGAAATGACACTTAAAACCACAGGAAAACACAACTTCATACACACTAGAATGGCTAAAATCAAAGACTTATATTTCAGTTACGTATTGTTTCATAACTTATCACCCCAAAACTTTGTAACTTAAACAGTTACAATCATTTTTATTATTTCTCACAGTTTCTTTGAATCAGGAATTCAGGAAGGGCTTGGCTGGGTGGGGCTGGCTTGGGAGTCTCTCCTGCTGTTATCGTCAGACTATAGCTCCAGGTGGAAAAGTGCGGGCTGGAACAGCTGGGCCATCTTTCTCCTTTCACACAGTCTTGGGGGCTCTCTATGTGGTCTAGTTTGAGCTTCCTCGCAGCATGGTAGCCTCAGGGTTCTCAGATATTTTACCAGGAGGCTCAGGTCTCCAGGAACAAGTCTTCCGCTAACAAGATAGATATGCCATACCTTTTATGACCTGGCCTAAGAAGTCACACAGTGTCACTTTCACCATATACTACTGGCTACATGTGGGCCCACCAAGCCACCCAGATTGAAAGGGAGTGGAATTAGACTGTGTCTCTTGATGTGGGAGTGGCAAGATTCTAGAAGAGCCTGGGTGATGAGAGATGTTATTGGAACCGTCTTTGGAGAATACAATCTATGGTAGATAAATCTGTAAAGAAAAGGTGACAGATCATACCAGGTCTTGTAAGCCACACTGAAGTTCAGTCTTGTGACGGCCTCCCCGGAGGGTTTTCAGCAAGAGAGTGAAATTGTCAACCATCTTAAAAATTTCCTTCTGGCAGCTGTGTGGATAAAGAATGTGTCGGGTTTGGAAGCAGAGACCATTTAGGAAAGGGGTCCAGAAGTTCACGTCGCAGGCACGGTGGTCAGCCCTAGCTTAGGTGAGGGCACGGGTAGAGAGTGGGGGCAAGGAAGGTCACCAGGGCTCTGGAAGAACCAGCTGTTTTTGTTCACGGAGATTCAGAATGATGGAGAAAAGAGTTTGCACACGTTGGGCTTGAAAGACCAGGGTAGATGTACAAGATTGGAACTCGGGAGATAAAAATTTAGGAGAGAACACACAGCATTTAAAAGGGCACAGGAGTGGAAGATGTGTGTCAACGCAAGCGTTCAGAATCTTCCTACTCACTCCTCCTCTTAGCATCGCGGACCAAGCCAAGCGCGCAGGCTAAAACACACATGCGCACTCCTCGTCCGCCAGCGGCTCCTGGGCAGCAGCTGCCGGATTGCGCACGCGCGGTCGCCATGGAGACGCGTGTCCCTAGCCGGGCCCTCTGCACCTGGAGCCGCGGGCTCAGCTGCAGCGGGTCTCGGGCTGCCCCAGGCGCGAGGGGCGGCCCCGCGGGTGTATGGACGGTGGCGGTGGGGCCGGGGCGTCGGAGGAGGGCGAGGACGAGGAGGAGGAGCGAGAGGGCTGCATGGCGGCCTTGCAGGGGTCCAGACTGCCCCCCATCACGGGCTGCGCCTTAGAACTGACCAAACGGAAGGTGAAGAAGAAAAAGAAGAAAAAGACCAAGGGGTCGGGCAAGAAGGACGGTAAGAGGAGCAGCTAGCGGGCAGCCTCAGCTCCTGTACCTGAGATTCTTCTCCGAGGACACCTACCCCACCCCTCAGAGACCCCCATCTACTTGGGGACCAGTTCAACCCAGAAACAGAAACTCCTCAGTCCCAATCAGAGGTCCTCCCGCTCCCCGCACATGATGCTCCAGCCCTCCCCACAGAGACCGCCCATGTCCGCAGAGACCCCACATCCTGCGTGGAGAATTCTCAACATCTGTGGAGACCTTCAACCCCACACAGACATCCCCACAGAGCCTCCCAGCCCCACACTGTGACTCCTAGCTTTACACAGACACTCATCTGCCTAATCACTCAGTCCAAACTCAGAATCCTGAACATCCATACCTTCCCCACGGAAATCTCAAGCCCTCCTACAGAGATGTCCCATCTTCACACTTTCCCCACCCACAGATACTAGGGCACTAGTGACAGACGCTTTCACTCATACACAGAGTCACAGGCCTTCCACCTGGAGACCCTCCTTACACCCTCATTCATTAGGGGCACTGCCTCTAGATGCTATGTATTTACTCAGTACATGCATATAAAACACCCTCCTGGCACAGACAGCCCTTCACCTTCCCTCATCCGCCAAGGCCAGCCTCTAACTGCACACAAATGCCATCACACCAGTCACTGCTACACACTCTTACAGTCCCTAACACCCTCAACAACACCCCCTTCTATCAATATAACCACCAAATAAAGCTAAAGCACAGATACCCCAGCAGGCGCACACTTTCACAGTCTGCACACACAGACACTCTGCTACGCACTCACATGCTAGACCCCTCCCGTACACATAAGACCACACGCATGGGGTTCACACGCTACGCTCTCCTGTGGACACTTCACAGACACACACCCACCAGCAGCTGCCACAAACCCACAGAGCCCTGCGGCTGACCGAGCTCCTCTCGTAGAACCCTCTAGGGGCTTGACAAAGGCCCTGAACACCTATTTGTGGAGAGGGTGCCACAGTGAGATAGAATGCGCCTGTCCATGGGTGCTGTAAATCTCTACTGTCACTTGTGTGGTTCACCTCAGTGCCTCTGGGGGTGGCTCTCATTGACCCTGGCACGGCTAGTCCTGGGTTCAAGTTCAAGTTTCTGGGCTCTGGTCCTCTTTGTGCAGAGCCGGCTCTCCTGGCAAGCTGGAGGCAGAAAGAGTAGCAGCCTTCTCTTGTAGTTTGGGGAAGGGAGCAATGGGCAGATTATAATTACTTCTCCAGGTGGAATCGTAATAAAAAGGCAAGAAAATAATTCTGGAGTTTAGGTCAATAAGCCCCATGTGAAAGAAAAAAAAATAAGCCCCATGTGTAGCTGCCAAACCAAATTAGGAAATTTATTATCTTTTTAGCTTAGCTTCTGACTCTAAAAATTACAGTGGTGTGTACCTCATACTGTCAGCAGGGGACACCAAATAGTTTTGGGGGAGTAGGAAGATATAGGAATGCCAGGAGAGGATTTTTTCCCCTTATTTTCTTCTCTCTCTTTTTTTTTTTTTTTGGTGGGGGGAGGGAGATTGATCTCTCCCCAAAAAATAGGATGAGCTGATGAAAGAATCACAACTTGTAGTACTGTATATGCATATTATGTAACTCAGAAGTGCTATTAATATTTTTAAAACAGTATAAGCCACACAGCAAAAGTATTTCCTGGCTTGGCAGAATGATTTCCACACTCAGATTTAGGAAGCTTTTCTGCTGTTCTCCATTTCTTCCATCATAAAGTGTCTAGACTAGGGGTAAGTCATAGGCTCACAGAATTGGACAGTACCTTGGCAAGCACGTGGGGAGGCGAGGAGGGGGGCAGTGTGGAAAGAACAGGGCACTGAGAGTCAGGTCTGCGTTCAAATCCCAGCTCTGCCACCTGCTATGTGACATTGGCAAGTGACTGAGATTTGGGGAGTCTGTTTCCTCACCTGGAAAATAGGGCTGATAGCCGTTACCCTGAGGTCCTGGTTCATAGTACGTGCTCAATAAAAGGTTCCTCCCTCCCCAGAATGACAACCCGAAGCATAAGAGCAGTGGGTGTGTATGCGGCTGGTGGGCTTGGCCACCTGAGCCCTGGGTAAGGAGGGGCCTCCAGTCCCGCACTAGATCTTTAGTTTGGGCATCACCCCCCAGCAGGCTGAAGGCAGGCATCACAAACACTAACACCGCCCATCTGCTCAGCAGATAAACATCAGAGTCGAGGCCTGAAGACTCAGCAGCTGTCGGCATCCTTCCATGACATCTTAAGTCCCAGCAAAAATCGTGGCCCAGTGCCAGAGCACAGACAGGCCGGGGATGAAAGCAAGCTCAACCCCTCTTACTCCTCCACCAGAAGTCTCCCCCACTTTACCGAAATAGAAGAGACCCTTTCCAACCAGATCAACGAAAGTCTGCGCTGGGATGGCGTTCTCGCCGACCCAGAGGCAGAAAAGGAAAGGATTCGCATTTACAAGCTGAACCGCAGGAAGCGGTACCGGGTCTGGGCCCTGAAGGGCTTTCACTTTGACCCCGGTGCCGAGGAGACCCCCGAGAACCCAGCCTACCTCTCCGACCAGGACGGCAGCAGCAGCAGCCGGCAGCCCTCGCTGACAACCGAGCGCTCCAATCACTGCTTCGAAGGAAACCTTATCCCCAAGCTCCTCCACTCTGATTTAGCTACTGCTCTGCCTGAGTGAAAGCCCACCCGTGGCACGGACCAGCTTATAATTTATGCTTACCACAAATTTATGTGATTAAAAAGAAAAAGAATAAAAATAAAAGGAAATCGGACCTACCTCCGAAGGGAGCAGGTGTCTGGTGTGTTGATGAGGTCAACTCGCTCTCCACCAAAATGCCCCTCATGGCCTGGGAAGCCAGAGCTCCTTAAGGGTGCAAGCAAGTTGATGAACAGAATTCTTTTCCGAATGTCCTTTTTTTCTCAGATAAGCTGGTGTCTCTTTGTTATTTAATTTCCCATCTCAATTAGATAGCTACAATCTCCCCCACCCACAAAAAAAGAGAAAGTGTGTAGATTGTATCAATTCTAAGTCTTAAACTAATTTCATGGGTACAGTTCCTTACACAGCATGCTTTTGGAGGCCCAAGGAAAATATCCCAAATTCCTTGAAGACTTTTTTTTCTTTTAATTAAATATACTCCCTGCCCTACGTAGCCTTCAAAATAGGCAAGTTCCAAATAGGCAAGTTCCAGAACGTTGTCTCTGGGAGATTATTACGCGAAGTCTCGAAAGGAATATTGCTTCTCTTATCAATATGGTCCTCCTGTAATCCCCCAAGACAGCATTTCAAGCAAAGTTCTGGAACATTAAAAAGGCCCTACTATACTACTTGTTCTAAATCAATATTCTTTCTTCCCACAGATATTGAGTGAGGGCCATGTGCTGCCTTAGTTTGGGTTCTTCCAGAAGCAGACAAAGACTCCACTGCAAGTAGACTATCTGGGAGGTGAAGGAGAGCTCAGTGCCGAGGATGCAGGGAAGGGGAGATGGCCTATCCAGGGACACTATTAAACCAGCTTCCATATTGGGCAACCAGGCCTCCATCCCACAGGGAAACACTGTCAGGATTATCCCCCCCACCCTGAAGGTGAGGGAGCTGGGGTGTTACACTCCCCAGAGGCATTGGCTGCGGGGTCCTGGGGGTGTTTGTTTCCTGGCATTTCCAGTGGGCCACACTCAGGCCAGAGGCCGACCTCAGCTGTGGCGGGAAATCACCCTCAGGCACAGAGAAGCAGCCCGAAAGTCCCAAGAGATCGAGGTGGTCTCTGGGGTAGTGCTGGACGCCTGTGTCCAGCACAGTACAGGCCCTGAAGGGGACAGAGGGGACATTTAGGATGAGGTCCCTGCCTTCCAAGGAGGTGAAGACATATAGTGTACTTGGGAGAAGCTGAAAGCCAACACAAAACATCACAGAATGCTTGTTTGAAAGTTAAGTGAATGATGAACCCAGTGACAGGGCAAGAATAAAGATGCAGATGTAGAGAACGGACATGAGGACACGGGGTGGGGGGGCGAAGGGGAAGCTGAGATGAAGTGAGAGAGTAGCACTGACATATATACACCATCAAATGTAAAACAGCTAGTGGGAAGCTGCTGCGTAACACAGGGAGACCAACTCGATGACTGGTGATGACTTAGAAGGGTGGAATAGGGAGGGTGGGAAGGAGTCGCAGGAGGGAGGAGATATGGGGATATATGTGTAAATACAGCGGATTCACTTTGTTGTACAGCAGAAATTGGCAGACCAGTGTAAAGCAATTATACTCCAATAAAGAGCTTAAAAAAAAAAAGTTAAGTGAAAATGGTCCTCTTGGTCTCCGCTAGCCCCAGGCTGACAGAGCAGCCCCCTCCCCCTTAAAAGGCTCATGCCAGGGTTTTCACTTGTTGGCCACTGCACTCTGGCAAGATATACTGAGGGGCTTTCACAAGATTCCTGTCCTCCCCTGGAGAGGCGGTTAGCAGCCGGGCCTGGCAGGGGCCCTCCCTGTGCCAAGGCCACACCTGTCCCCTGCTGCCAGGGTGAGGCACACCCATGGAATCAAGCAGAGGGGACTGAGGGCTCGGGTGCGGCTCTGTGGGGAGGAGGTGATGGGAAGCACCCACTGATAGCCTCAGACCCTGGTTCAAGGTAAAGACAGCAGAGGGTGGGGCGGTTGAGTTGGCATTTCCTGTGCCCTCTGGCTCCACCTTGGTGGCTGAGGGTGCAGTGCATGTAGGAGTCTGAGGGAACACCTGCCTCAGAATTCCTTGGTCACTTTGTATTGTCTTCCATGGGGGTGGGGACAGGCATGGCCTGCGGTTGTTTTTCTGCCATGAAATGTTCTGGGATAGTGGTGAAAGTGATACGCGTTGATCTCAGAGCTGCATTTTTCTCTTTCCCACCACGGGCTAGCTGTGTGACCTCAGACAAATTGCTTAACCTCTCTCAGCCTTAGTTACCACACCTGGAAACAGGGATGCAAATACCTACCTCAGTGTTGTGAGAATCAAATGCAGTCATTACACAAAGCATTTAGCATAGTGCCTGGCCCCTCAGGAAGCATTCAATCTATGGTAAGAGTTTTGAGCAGTGATGCTTTAGGTGGGGGCGGCCACATAGCCACTGGAGAGACTGTTCTGGGTGAGCATGTAGAGCGCACCTCAGCAAAGGGTGAGCTTCACGAAGAAACGTGGCTTCAGTGACTGGCTAGCTGATGGAATCCAAACAGACCACAAAACAACTTACAGGGGTCTGGAGCAAGAGGGAATGTAGCAGGAATGAATCGAGGGTCTCAAAGTCTGTGTTCTGGGGAGGGGGCTCTGGGCCACACAAGAACGTGCCTACTTGTAGCCTGGAACTAAATGGGAATCTGGCTTATGGACAAAATGGAGTGATTGACTTATAAGGTCAACATTGCAGGCTTGGATATGACTTCAGGCATGGCTGGATCCAGAAGGTCATACTGTGTCATCAAAATGTGTCTCTTTCTCCACATCTTGGCTCTGCCTCCCTGATTAGCTTCATGTTCAGGCAGGTTCTCATACCAGGATTGCAAAGATAGCCACTGACATCCTTATAGTTCATCGAAGAAAAGAGAGTCACTCCCGTGTCCATATAAACCCCAAAGAAGATCTGTGGCCTGGCACAGGTCATATGCCCATCAGTGGACTAATCACAGTGGCCAATGAAATGGAGTGTTTGCTGCAAAGACCTAGGTTATGGTGGGGAGGGGGAGGAGGGGAGGCAACCCCACTGGACACATGTACTGAACAGATTGTCATAGAATCTATAGAAAACCTACAGAGTAGAGAGTGACTCCCTCAAGAGATGCCAAGTAGATTTGTCCATTACTCCCCAGGTGAAGAACGATTCATTTTTAAAAGACCTTGACCAAGGGTCACGGGGGTGGATTGCATAGCATGAGTTAATCTCAACGACCTGGACTGACTGCACACTTATCTCCAGAACTACTGATCCTTGTCTAGCACTGTGGAATCTATTCACTAAAGATGAACAATGCTGTGTAACCATGGCTCCGTGAGCTGTTTTGGAGCAGAATATATCAGCTGGTCAGCACAGTTTAGTAATAATTGGGTTTATGATTTGCACCTGGTTTTGGCAGTGCCTAGGGGGTGGGTTTCCACCTTTAAGGCTGGTCAGGTAGCTAGAATGTACCTACGTGGCCAGCTTACTGAAAGACACTCCCACCCTGAGTAGCTCCCGGGTTTCCACACTAGTAGTGGTTGGAGACTTAGAAACAAAGTGCTTCTGTGTGAGCCTCTTAAATAACCACCGTGGACACGGCAGGAAAATTTCAGGGATGTAATGACTTTGGTGTAAGTTGGTGAGGTAGATGTTCCCCGTGATCTCTGCCTCCCGATGTTCACGCCCCTCCACTGAGGACCTATTGACTCTAATGACAAGAACCCGGCAAAAGTGATGGAATGTCTCTTCTGAGATGAGGTGACAAAAAGAGAATGTGTTGGTGAGGGGAGGGAAGGATGAACAGGTGGAGCGCAGGTGGAGGGAAGGATGCACAGGGCTGTGAAACTATTCTGTATGAAACTGCATGGGTAGATACACATTTGTCCAAACCCATAGAAAGTATAACACCAAAAGGGACTCCTTAACTATGGACTTTGGTTAATAATAATGTATCAATGTGGACTCATCAATTGTAACCAATGTATCAACTCACAGCAAGATGTTAACAACTGAGGAAGCTTAGGGCAGAGGACCAGGGAGGCTCATGTGGCAAGGAATCAATGTCTCCCACCAACAGCCCCATGAGTGAGCTGGGAAGCAGGTTCTACCGCCATTAAGCCTGGAGATGACTACGCTCCGAGTGACAGTTTGATTACAGCCTGTGAGACTGGAAACCAGAGGCATCCAGCTGAGCTACACCCAGATCCCTGACCCACAGAAACGGTGAGATAATAAAGTTGTTTGAAGCCACTAAATCTGGGGGTAATTTTATTACTAATACAGGTGGCTTCTTCCCTCACCATCAGCTGTGCTTCTCAGAGAGCTGCCTCCCCCTCGACCTGAGGGTGGAAAACCCCAAACCCAACCTTCTTCTAAGAAGCCGTGTGTTATCCGTTACCACAGACTCCCACCGTCGGTGCTCAGAGGAGGCTTAAGTTTGTATCCAGAAGCGATGCTGTGCCCTGCAGGGTTGAGGGGGCTGCTGGGTGAGTTAAGTGCTAGGTACGACTAGATGGTTTCTGTTATGCTTATATGTGGAGCTGTGGGTGGCTATTTATATTATATTTTCATGGTCTGCATTTTGCATCCTGTCCCCTACCTTGTAATTACAATATCTTAGGTCATTTTCTAGTTTATAGGTTCTTCTATCTCATTTGTTCCTCAGTTGAGATGTCCCCTGAGTGGCGGGAATTATTATCTCCATATTACAGTTTAGGCTTAAAGAGAAGAGGTGACTTACTTGAGTCACACAGCTTGTAAGAGATGGGCTCCAAGGTCTCCGATGGTCTTTTTAGAGAACATTTATCAAGCCAGTGCTCTGTCTGCAGTTCTCTGCTAAGTGCTGCCAGAATACTGGGAATAACCTTTCCCGGGATCAGGCTCCTCCCTCTCCAGGCGCAGCAGAGGCATCACACACCCGACATAGCATGTTTCCATCTCCACAACCATCTCTGAGAGGCGAGGTGTCGTGATCCCAATGACACGTGAGGAAATGGACACAGATAGGGAAAGTGACCTGCTTGGGGTCACTCAGAGACTAAGGGGAGGAGCTGGGATGTCACACCCAAGTCTGGCAGGTTCCAAAGGTCCCGCTCTTAATCGCTGTGCTGTGCTGCCTCACACAGGCTCCCGAAGCAGAGGGGAGCCAAGCTACACCCCTCCTGAAGCTCCACCACCATGGAAAGCGGTTGATGCAGACAGCACCTGGGCCGCGTCAGCAGGGCCAGTGGCTGCAGCCAGCTGGGGTGCAGTTGAAAGGAGGGAGTCCTTCTGGGAACTGTGGCTGGCAGGGAAGCTTCCTGGAAAGAAGAGGCCTGGGGAGGTAGAAATCCCCAGCCACTGGGTTCCGGAGGGCCCCAGGGTGATGGGAAAACACTCTCTCAGGCCTCCTGGCCACTCTGTGTACTTGTTCATAGTCAAATCTGGTTTCAAGTCCTTTGAAACTCTTGTCACGCACGCTTCTGATCATCACTGGGAAGAGCTTGGGAATGATCCTCTCCACCTCACCCTAGGCCCGGCAGACCCACATGCAGCTACGTACTGCCCACGCCTTGGTGTTGAGGATGGTGCCAAGGCCTGGCTGCTCAAAACATGGGCCTGGGACCAGCAGCACCCACAGGACCTGGAGCTGGTTAGAAACTCTCAGGCCCAAGCCCAGACTTCCTGAATCAGAACCTGCAGTTTAACAAGCTCCATAGGTGACTTATGTGCAAGTGGATGTCTGAGCAGCTCCGGTGCTTGGGAGAGACTCCCCCCAGATCTCTCACATGTCTGCACAACTAGTGAGGAGTCACTGACTGCCCCCCCTTTTTTTTCTTTTTTGGCTGCAACTCACAGTATGCAGGATCTTATTTCCCGGACCAGGGATCGAACCTGTGCCCCCTGCAGCGGAAGCACGGAGTATTAACACTGGACCACCAGGGAAGTCCCCTTTTTTTTTTTTTTTTTTTTGCCTTTGTTATTTGAAGGATGTTGGGGTGACCAACAGCCTTGGAAGATAGACAGGGTCTCGATTCTGGTTCCTAAGCTCAGAGTTCCTCTCCCATAAAACACCCCTTATATCCCAGTGCCACCTGGCCCCCTCTGCGTCATTCTGTGGGAATTGAGGCTCTGGAAACCAACAAATGCTGACTCTCTAGCTATTGCTGTGACTCATAAATCATTGTTTGTCTCTGACCCAAGAGTCTCATGTCTTTAGCCAACGTCCATGAAAGTGTGGAGGTTAATGTGTTAGCTTGCACTTGCAAATAGTGTAAAAGCTCAGACTCTACACAGCTGTTTACATACTGACCATTTAACTCTCTGGTTTCTCTACACTTAAGTCACCAAAAAGCTGTACCATGTTCTACACACAGGTTTTACTTCTCAGATTACACAGGAAACGCATGTATACTACAGACAAATCAGAAGTTATAGAAAAGCAGAAAAGTGTTTTAAAAACACGCAATAGTCTCACCATTCAGAGAGAATGGGCCTCATCTGTTTGGTATCCATCCTTCCAGTCTTTTTCTATTCAAGTATCTACATACAGGAAAACAAAATTAATGGGGTAAAATTACGTGTGTTGTCTTCAAATGATCCTCTTAAAAATGCAGCATAAACATCTTTCCAAGTCCCTAAAACGACATCCGCATGCTACTTTGTAAAGCTTGCCTGCTATTTCATTGTATAGACTATTTATTCAATCTCTATTTGTGGACATTTACTTGGTTTCCTATTTTTTGGCTATTCTGAACAACTCTGCAAAGAACAGAGTTCTTTATATGCACATTTTAGTGCAATTGCCCAGTGCTTTGGGTACATTCTTGGAAGTGAAATCACAAGCCAAAAGACAATTAAAACAAGAAACACTTGTATAGTGGGGAAAGCGGGGGCGGGGGGGGGGGCCTGGTGCAGAATGAATTGGGAGATTGGGATTGCCATATATACATTACTAATGAGAAAAAAATGTCAAATTGTGCACTTTAAATATATGCAGTTTACTGTATGTCAATTGTATCTCAATAAAAGTTCTTAAAAAAAAAACTTGTATAGCTTTTAACTCATGGCAGGTACTATTCTAAGCACTTCACATGTATTAACTCATTTAATCTTCACATGTTCTCTAAGAGAAAAGAACTCATCTTTATTTTACAGAAAGTATAAGGGACTTGCTAAGGTCACACAGCTAATAAATGACGGAGTTGGGATGTGAATCCAAGTGGTCTGGTGAAGGGACTCAGGCTATGCTGCTCCAAAATATGTCACTGTGGCATAAGGATTATTTTGAGCCGAAGGCAACTGAAAATCAACAGATGTAGAAAAAGTTCTTTGTTCTGCCCTTATCTGCCTAAAAGCAGGGCATCAATTTCCCCTTGTACAGCTGGCACAGATTGCCCCCCACCTCCTGTACCACAAGGAGGAAAGAGCATCTGTTGCCACTGGAGACACAGAGGCACCAAGATGAGTCTGTATAAACAGACCTTGTTAAATAACCCTTATCTTCCATTAATTTCCCCAATTATTTCCTAGTCACTTTCCCATAGTTCATTGGCCCTAGAAGCCCAAACTCCCTTTCCTTTTTCTAGTCACTCTTCAATTTTCTCAATTTATCACCCTTTGTTAAAATGGTATATAAGCTCCCGAGTCTAACTTTTTTGGCTTTTCACCTCTGTGAAAACCTGTGTATGTAAAAAATATTAAGATAGGCCCGGCAGCGCGCGTGCGTGCCGGCGTGCATGCTTTCGTGCGTCCCGTTTTGGTTCGGTTCTGGCCCAGTCGTCCCTGGTGCAGCGGTGCCCCCGGGCCGGGCCGAGGCTCCGCGTCCGTGCGAAGAGAGGCGAGGATCAGTTAAGTCTTTAAAAATTACAACATAAAAATGGCTTCAAAAAGAGCTCTGGTCATCCTGGCTAAAGGAACAGAGGAGATGGAGACGGTCATCCCTGTAGATGTCATGAGACGAGCTGGAATTAAGGTCACCATTGCAGGTCTGGCTGGAAAAGACCCGGTACAGTGTACCCGAGATGTTGTCATTTGTCCCGATGCCAGTCTGGAAGATGCAAAGAAAGAGGGACCGGACGACGTGGTGGTTCTGCCAGGGGGTAATCTAGGCGCACAGAATTTATCTGAGTCACCTGCCGTGAAGGAGATACTGAAGGAGCAAGAAGAGAGGAAGGGCCTCATCGCCGCGATCTGTGCAGGTCCTACGGCTCTGCTGGCTCATGAAATAGGTTTTGGAAGCAAAGTCACAACACACCCACTTGCTAAAGACAAAATGATGAATGCAAGTCATTACAGCTATTCAGAGAACCGTGTGGAGAGGGATGGCCTGGTCCTCACCAGCCGCGGGCCGGGAACCAGCTTCGAGTTCGCTCTGGTGATTGTCGAGGCGCTGGCTGGCAAGGAGGTGGCCAACCAAGTGAAGGCCCCACTTGTTCTTAAAGATGAGAGCAGAGGTTTGACAGTGGGTTAGAGAAGTAGGCCGTTTGTGATCCATCCTCACCGCATTTGCTTTAAACTAGAAAGGGGGGGGGGCGTTACTGTGCAGAGACGCCATCGTCACCATACCCCCCAAGTGTGGCTGTGACGTGACAGCTGCACAGAGATTCCTCAACCTACAGTCCTGTCCCCACGTTTCTGAACCTTGATTACAGAATAAATGGGGCATTTCGCAAGCTACCGCTTGTTCCTCCTTCTACCTCTGGTCTCCGTTTTCTTGTGTGAAACCTGTTGACTATCAGCTTCATTTGCTGCTCTTAACTATTGATACAGCTGCTGAGATAAATGAACAGGGAACACGTTTTACACAGCAGGGAGGAAAAGCATAAAACAGAAATCGAAGAGGCTTGTGACTTTTCTCCCGTTCATTAACTGTGTCTCTAATATGCGATTAAAAAGTACCAATGGAAAAAAAAATATTAAGATCAACAACATTATATGCCTTTTCTCCTGTTAATCTGTCTTTTGTCAGTTTAATTCGCAGGTACCATGCACTAAACCTAAGAGGGTAGAGGAAAAGTTATTTCCTCCCCTCCCCGGCTGCAGAGTCTGTGTGTACCTTTACCATACATATAAGTCCCTATTTTAAATGCCCTCCTTGCTTTTCCCGAGAGTCCAGTAGGAAATAGTACTGGAAGAATATATGGATCTTTGATTTTGTGCCCCTTAAATACATACAGGTGGTGCTAAAGGCCTCTTCGAGCTTAGTGCCAGGAAAAAGCCCTGTCTTTAGGGGTTCACTTCCATATACTAGATATTGTCACAGTCTTCTTTCCGTTTTGGCTGTGCTTGTAAGGAAGCTCAAGACAAAGTTTTGTCCTCAGTTACAGCATCTCTTTGTAGTCTGGGTTCTGGTCAAGTATCTCTCCAACACCCACCTTCACCCTTTCACTATGTGGCCTTTATCCTTTTACCGTATTTTGAGTGCCTGTATCACACAGAAGGTGACTTTTGTAGTCATTCCTATTCCCTTTTGAAAATAAGCAGATACAAACAAATACTTGAAAAAAATGAATAAAAGAACTCATTTAAACTAACTTTTTGGACCCTTATTGCTTTGTAAGAGCTTCTGCAGGTTGGGAACAGTGGCGCAGATGTTCAGAGCATTCTGTTATTTGTGCTTGCCAGCCTAATTACCTACCCCAAGCCCCAGTGCGTTTGGAGAAAAGCAGTAATTTGTAATTAGCAGCAATTGGTTTGACACACCCAAGACCCTGCATTCTCATTCTGAAAAAGAAACCAACAAATGTAAAGAATAGAAACCTCCTGGGAATTCCCTGGCCATCCAGGGGTTAAGACCCCACACTTCCATTGCTGGGGACCTGGGTTCGATCCCTGGTGGGGGAAATAAACTAAGATCCTGAAAGAAGTGCCACCCAGCCAAAAAAAAGAAAGAAAGAAAGAAAAGAACCCCCTCCCCCGCCCCTCACTCACACACACACACACACACACACACACACACAGCCCCCTTATGCTCAGATGACTTGATTCAACACCTACACTACTGTGAGGTTGAAAACAGTATTTACAGTGCCGCCATCTAAAGGCAGTGTTGTCTCTTAGATTGGTCCGTTCAAACCACCATCAAAAGCTGCAGTTCTCCAGGGACTTCCCTGGCAGTCCAGTGGTTAAGGCTCTGTGCTTCCACTGCAGGGGGCATGGGTTCCATCCCTGGTCAGGGAACTAAAATCCTGCATTGAGGGGAAAAAAAAAAAAGCTGCAGTTTTCCAAAAACTAGTAATGGTTTAGGGGAAATAGGAGTGATTTTTATTTTTGCTAATATGTATTTTCTGATTTTTTTAAAATGAGCACATATTAGTTGTGTCATATAAACATTGATATACTTTTTCCAATTTTTTAGTAGGGAAAATTTCAAATATATACAAAGTAGACATAGTATAATGAAACCCCATGTACCCATCACCCAGTTTCTAGAATTACCATCTTCTACCATTCTTGTTTCATCTATCTATATCCCCATCCACTCCCCACTGCTGAGACCAGCTCGGTAACTCAGGGTGTGTGGGAAGACATTCGGGAACCTTTTTGATGTGGGCCGAGCGATGGGATTCTTGAGCAGTGGAGGAGCTGAGGGTGCGGGGCGTGGAGACTAATATCACCCTATTTGGTCCTGAAGGATGGCTGGTTAGCCAAAGACGGGTAAGATTCCTCAGAGGAGGAACAACCTAAGACAGGCACAGCCGCAGAGGGGCCAACAGGGGTGGTGCATAGAACCTTCCTTATATCACCGTGTTTGGCCCTAGAGGATGACTGGTTAGCCAGAGACGGGTAAGATTCCTCAAGGGAGGAACAACCTAAGACAGGCACAGTCGCAGAGGGGCCAACACGGGTGGGGCACAGACCCCCAATATCTGAGAGAGGTCTCCTGCCCCCAGGGCTGTTTTGCTCTCCACCCCCAGCTCAAGTCCACACCTGCTCAACTCAGACCCAGGAAGTAAACAAAGATAATTGCCTCAATCATGTGAGGCCTTTGACTGTTTATGAGTGTAACCTGAGAATGTTAGCCCACGAACTCAATAAAAGCAGCCTGGGATGAGTCAGCGGGGCTCTTGATCCGAGAGGTCTTGAGCCCCCCGGTCCCACTTTTCTCTTCAGTCTGTGTCTGTGTCTTCTTCAAGCTTGCGGCACCCGTCACTCACCTCGAGTCGCCGAGCTGGTCTCGGCAAGGGTGAACGACGGGTGCCGCAAAGCATAAAGAAACACAAAGACAGACTTAAGAGAAAGATGGGACCGGGGGACTCAAGACCTCTAGGATCAAGAGCCCCGCGGATTCATCCCAGGTTGCTTTTATTGAGCTCCCGACATTCAGGAAGTAAGATAGCATAAAGTTCCCACACTCCCCGTTGCGTCCCACAATCAATGTTTTCTCTGAAGTAACCAAATTTCTCTTTGTACAAAGGGCCTCATATGATTGGGGGCAGTGGTCTTGTGCAAGAACAGCAGAAGAACAATCAGTGCGTGCACAAGCAGCTTTCTAACTCGCGCTGACCCGGCTTTCCTAAGTCCGCACCCCTCGCTCCTCCGCTGCACAAGCAGGACGTCCTGCACCCAGTTGCTCAGCCCACGTACTTCAATTACTTTTGGCCATATTTTCTGTTACATTTTCAAGGCTTCAGAAAAACACCTGAATGTTTTCCCACACCCCACCCCTCTCATTTTTTATGCTTCTCTTTTCTTTGGGGAAAAATTACATTAGAATGCACAGATCTAAATTGTACAATCTTGACAGGGTATAACCCATGCAGCCTATGCCAATCATGGTGTAAAACATTTCCATTCCTAAAGAAAGTTCCCTCGTGTCCCTTCCAAGTCATTCATACCGCACACCCCTAGGCAATTGCTATTATTTTTTTCAACTTAGTTTTGCCCGTTCTAGAATGTTCTGTATATTGGACCATACAGTATATATTGTCTGGTGCCTGTCAGCATTATATCTGTGAGATTCATCCATCACATTAAATGTAGCAGTAATGCATTCCTTTTGCTGCTAAGCGGTATTACATTGTAGGAATACACACCAAGGTGGATCAATTCTCTGTTTGGTGGATGGACATTTCAGTTCCTTCAACATATGTCTGTTGCGAATAAAACTGTCATGAACATTATATACTTTGTGGACCCACATTCATTTCTTTTGGGTAAGTATCTAATGGCATTTCATTGTGATTTTAATTTGCATTTCACTGCTAATGACATGGAACACTTTTTCATGTGCTTATTTTCCATCCATATATCTTCCTTTATGAAGTGTCTGTTCAAGTCGCTTTCCTATTTTTAACAGGGCTGTCATTCTCATGGTGACGTGTGAGAGCTCTTTGTATAGTCTGGATATAAGTCCTTTGTCAGATGTGAGTTTTTTTTTCAGTGCATGGCTTATTTTTCATTCAATATTTTCTTAATGGAGTCTTTGAAGACAGAAATAAATTAACAAACAGTTTGCTTTTCTTTTCAGGTTTTCTATTGCATCTCATGTCAGTTGGGTCAGATAAAGTGTTTTGCTTTTTTTTCTTTTTCTTTTCTGAGTTTCTTTTTTGTTTTTTAAAGAACTTTTATTGAGATACAGTTAACAGACAATAAACTGCATATATTTAGAATGTACAATTTGGTATTTTTTTTCTTATTAGTAATGTATATATGGCAATCCCAATCTCCCAATTCATTCCCCCCATCCATCCCCCAGATAAAGTTTTTTAAAGGAATTTTTCCTATGTTGTCATAGGAAAAATTTTTTACCGATATTGTCAAATTTGTTGGCCTAAATTGTTCCTAATATTATCTTATTATGCTTTGGGTGCCTGTAGGATCTCTATTCAGTCATGATATTGGTAACTTGTGTTTCCTATTTCCTAATCAATCTAGCTGAGCTTTATCAATTCTTTCAAAGAATCAAATTTTTGTTTTTGAAATTTTCACAATTATTTATCTGTTTCCATTTCATCAATAAGAATATTATTTCCTTTCTTCCTCTGACTTTGCGTTTAATTTCATCTTTTCCTAGCATCTTAAGATGGAAATGGCCATAAGGGGGCGCTAGGGAAGGGAGCCGCTTCCTACAGTTAACAGTTGGGGTTACTTCTGGGTCCCCTTCTTGTTCTTTTAGCCTTCCAACATCTGTGTGGTCAACTCTCTGTATGAAATCCCCTTTGTTGGAAATATCTTGTATGGTTTTAGGTTTCCAGGCTGGACTCTGATTGTTATACACACAAACTAGCATTTCTTAAAGTGCATTCCAAAAAACACTAGTCCTATGAAATGCACATAGGTTCTTTGGGTTAATGAGTTTGGAAAATGTTACATACTAGATCTTCCCTTTTGAAGATTATCAATGCATGTTACCATATTAAAGGCTAAGGTAGATTATTCTTCAGCAAAAACTCACTCCTTCTCACATCCACGGTGGAAGTATGGTTCCCTTGATCCATTGATGTGAGGTTTGGCCATGCACCTTGCTTTGGCCTAGTAGAAAGTGGGTGGAAGTACCAGGGTGCCAGTTCCTAGTGTAGACCATAAGAGGTATTTATGTTTCTGCTTGCTCCTCTGGGAGCTTTTGACCTCTTCCATGAGAAGAATCTAACCTTCCCAGCCTACTTCAGAGACAACGGGAACAAACTTGAACTTAACACCTAACCTTGGGCAGAAATGCCCTATTAGACCCATAGACTCGTAAGCAAGAAAAAAAATGCTTACTGCTGTATATCACCGTGATTTTGTATGTGTGTGTGTGTGGGGGGGGGGGTATTCTATAACAACAGCTGATTAATACAAGGGTTCCAAGAAGCCTGCAATAAACATGTTTAGCATGGTTCAACTTTTCATTTCCCCAAACTTATTTGATCACAGAACCGTATTTTATTCCACAGAAAGCACTTTGGGAAATAGTGATGTATACAAACCACTGAATAATGATTATACTCCAAAATAAAATTATTAGAATTTAATTTTGACAAGAGGCATTCCACGCAATAGGAGTCATTACCTAATCAATAAAGTTATTCATTTCTCAAATTTCTGGGAAGTATACCAAATGGGCTTTCTAAGATTTATCATATTATTATTAATTATACCTATTGCTGTTTCTCTTGGGGGTACAAGCTTAATCTGATACTCTTAGAAAGGTTAGAAAATTGAAACATTAATAGCTTCAACACACTTTTGCCTCTCTCTACACACACACATTATAGCTTTAATCTTACACGCTTTACATATTTTTCCATCAAAACCTTGGAACTGCTGATTAGGTAATTCAGTTATGGAAAATTTACACACTGCAACCTAAATGGCAAAATCAGCTCTCATTGTCATCCCAATCAGCCAAGTTATACTTAATTTCTATTAAAAAGAGACTGGCTTTTAAAATGTATTTGTAAGAATAATATGTGTTCCTGGGACATGTTTCTTTTTTTTTTTACATGTTTATTTCCGAGTCACAGCTTAAAGACACAGAAAAGGCACAGAGCCTTGCCATGAATTTGAGGCTGGAGTGAAATAAGATGCCTTCACTTTCAATAGCTCTTACTGACCCTCTCTTTGCTTTGCCCAAAGGGATTTTTCTTCGGGGAAGACAACAGTCTGAGGTTGAAGAGATGTGACTGGTCACAAGGAGTGTCATCACTCTGACTGCCTCACTTTACGAGATTCTGGAAGTGAGAATCTCCCAACGTCAGACCACCTTGCTTCCACCACCATAACAATTGATATGCAGGACGCTGCAGGCACACACAAAACCTACCATGGGTCCTGGTGCCCAGACACCATGTTTCTAGCTGTCCCTCTGTCCTACCTACAGATTTTTCCAGCCCAGAGCAGCATACCACACTAATATTCAGGCTGGGTTGGACCAGGGCAAGTATTTCTTCTGCAAAGTGGAAGGAAGGCAATTTGAAAGGGGAGGCCGGACATCGCCACTCACAGGTGCATCTCAGCACAGATCGGCTTTGGGAGAGAGCACACATCGAATCTGGGAACAAATCCTTTAAAGCTACCTGTGCCCACGAACCTTTTGCAAAATATTCTTGTACCTCCAGGAGAACACATACCCCAGTCAGAAGTATTATACCACTAATATATAATCATGTCTTAAAGTTTCTCAAGAAGAGGAGCCATCGTTCTCACTTTTCTTAACCAGACATTATTTTATTTTTAAAAACGGAAGCATCTCCAAGTTTTTTTTAAAAGATAATTTATTATTAAATGAAGAAGTCACAAAGCAAAATGGAGTGGGACAGATGTCAAAGATAAACTTAAGAAATCGTTTTCGTCAAATACTGTTCCTAAGGTGAGAAACAGGAAACGTGTCAAATGAAAAGATACTTTCTTCTTTTTCAAAGGCCTGTGATTTCAAAAGAAAACTCTTCTCTGGAAATACAAATCATCCTTATTACATAAAAGACATAATTTAGGAGTCTGAGAGAAAGTCTTTTTAACTCGTAAGTAAACGGTATTTCCCAGACACCCTTAGGAATGTTTGTTTTTAATCAGTGGGTTTTAAAAATCATAGTTTCTGCCTTGCAAACTAACATGAATCCACCACGATTCAACTCACCCTGACGTGTCCCCTTATGTCTTCACGTGCTTCCTTTTCTGCAACTTTCAGCAAAGCAGATTTGAAGAAAAAGAAAGGATTTGAGAGAACTACAGTTGGGTCCCTAGTGAATAACTTAACAAAACAAAATCTGCTTTTCCATTCACATGCCACATGCACAGCCGCTCACTTCTACTTACTTTACTGATATATTTCATATCCAAAAATCTCATTCGTGCATCTCAACACGGGGCTGTGTTCAAAGGCACACACACGTTCTCTCCCCTTCGTCTCTCTGGCCGAGCTGCCCAAGACATTGTCCTGGGCTCATCAAGTGTCTCCACTGGGCCAGAGCAAAACCTTGGGAATTCTCTTACCATAGCTTAAAAATTACATTTACCACTTGTCTTAAATGACAAGAATATGAAATCAGAGAGAAAAATCCATTTTTAATCAAAAAATGCTGTGTAATTCACTATTCCAAATGCAGGAAGCTGCTCTGCACTGAAGACAGGAGACTACAGGGTCTCAGAGCACCCCCTCCAGGGGTCCCAGCTGAGCTTCAACCCGGCAGACTCGGGACCATGGAGCCGATCACAGCCCCCAAGGAAGGGATGCTTCCAATCAGGCGCACCATGGACTAAACACTGTTCCACCTGAAGAGGGGAGCAGACCAGTTGGCCCTCCAGGTCTCTGATGACTTTGGCAGTGATTACCATCACATCTGCTGTCCTCAGAACAACAGTCCCTGCTGTGGCTCCTGGGTACCCAGAGAGCTCTCAATTCTGCTTTCAGGACAGATGGAAGCCAGCAGCAGAAACCCGGAGATAACAACGGGAGTCTGAGCTTCAGGACTCTGCAAGCCCCAAGCACTTGACACAATTTGGATGCAGAGGAAATACCCATTGTTTTGTTCTCCCCAATATCAGAAGAGCAAAAGCCATCTGCCACTTTCTTTACTCAAACCCCACAGGGACTGGCAGGAGGAAGAAGTATGGGCCGGGTGAGGCAGGGTGGGGTGGAGTGTGAAGCAAGGCGGGCAGGAGGCTGAAGGCCAGAGGCAGCCTGGCCTCCGTGCCCTCCTGGCCTGGCCCAGCCTGTGTCCCCGTGTCTGTGGCCTCTTCAGCTGAATTCACACAGTTTCTTCCCTTCACACCCAATGCCATGACTGTCACACTAAAACGGACGCTTAAACGTATATAGTCACAGAGAGCTCAGGCTTTGGAGTTTGACTTGTGACACCATTCCCTGTGTTCGGTTCACCTTTGCTTCACTTGGGTTGGGGGCGGGGGGCAGATTTCCTTGCTTTTTCGCTTAGACCTCAGGCACCAGCAGAATTCCTGTGCAGTGCTGACCCAAGGTCATGGGAAAGGACACTCACTCTGATGGACCAGATCACCAGAGACATCTATGTCCACCTCCTCCCCGGGGACGTCAAGTCCTAGGTGTGGCCGTCGGCTCTCACCGTGAGTGAAAGGCCTCTCGTGGACTTCCCCAAGAGGGTTTTCCCTAAGCATTCTTTCAAAATGCCCTTTCTCTCCAAAGGACCCTCTGCTATGTTTTGCCTTGTGAAAAAACTAGGAAAGTATTTGGAAACCCCAAAATACACACGAGGAGAGTGACACAAGCCTGTGGAGGCGTTACAGGTGCCGAGGGTTCAAGGCGCTTCACCAGAGCCCGAGCTTGGAACCCACCTGCAGAAGGAACCAGAACCAAGCTGTTGCCCCCAAACTCAGCTACCAGTTGACCTGACCCCACTATAGAGGCAAGAACAGGGTGAACATTTACTTTCTTCCTTCCTTTTTTCTTTCTTTTTTGAAAGGCATCTTATATTGTGGTTTGGGGTTTTTCGATATTACAAAAAAGATTTAGAGAATCCCACAAGTTTTGGTTAGCAGGAAATACAAATGGAAATTTAAAAAAAACGGAATGGAACTTAACTCTCCACAGATTGAACCCATATGGGTGTCACAGCCCACTGAATTAGCACCA
Organism: Hippopotamus amphibius kiboko; assembly: GCF_030028045.1. Taxonomy (NCBI): domain Eukaryota; kingdom Metazoa; phylum Chordata; class Mammalia; order Artiodactyla; family Hippopotamidae; genus Hippopotamus; species Hippopotamus amphibius. The sequence goes on from NC_080202.1 coordinate 13,878,497, forward strand.
CTTTCATAGCAGTGAAGACACTGGGGGCTGAAATTTCTTCAGACTCACTTTTTCCATCTCAGAGATTTTGTTCACGCTCTTCCTCAGACAAACTGACCAATGGAAGAAGAGCTCTCCCCTCCACCCTATTTCAAAGTGTGGCCATTTTACTTTTGCTCTAGCCATCCTTGTACTTTCTCATCAGATTGAGACTCCGGGGAAGCTACATAGCAGCAAACTAGGAAATATACTCCTTTTAAAAATGATTAGAAAAAAAAGTAAAAATCAAATTCTTTCAATAATTAGAAGATATTGTGACTTTTGTTTTTTTTTTTAATTCCCCAGGCTGGGCTTAGAGGTATCTCTGGGTTAGACTCTTCTGGGACTGGAATGACACACGAGGGCAGCCTGGCCCAACCCGACCTGGACGGGAAAGCCAGGCCAGCCCCCTAGCCTGCTCCAGTCAGCTCTCCTCCGACAGGTAATCGCTGCCCACAAACTCTGTGGCTTCGAGCTCCACGCTGGACAGGAACCTCCTCAGTGTCTTGCGGCAGTTGTAATCCAGCGTGGTGGTGTAGACGGTCTTGGGGTACTTGGGATAAACGATGGTGGTGCTGAGGAAGCGGGCGGGCTTGTGGCGGGGCTCAAAGCGCACCTCGGCCTTGTAGCTGCGCCACGTGCAACTGGGGACGCAGGTGATGGTCTGGCTGCAGGAGGCCACCACCAGGCCCAGGGGCAGGTGGACGTCATCGATGAAGTGCCGCTCTGAGTCATACTTGACCGAGGACGTGTACCTGGGCGGGAGACATAAGGCAGCGTGAAGCCGCGCCTCTGAGCCGGGGGCACAGGGGTCCCTACCGCGACCTTGAACCTTGAGATGTGGTGACTCCAGGGAGAAGCCGCAAGGAGTTTATGATGCGCTTACTGTGTGGTCCTGTTCTAAGCACTTTACTCATTTAATCTTCCCAACAACCCTGGGAGAAGGAATGGGGTGCAGAGGTTAAGGTCAGAGTTGCAGGGAGCGGGGGGAGCAGCGGAGCTGGGGTTTCGGTGCAGACATGCAGGATTCTCAAGTTCACCCGGCACTCACTGTTCCTCACTGCAGGCGGCACACCCTGGAGTTGGCTCCTGTGGACTTAGGCTTTGAGAACTTGGCCAAGTTACTTAACTTCCAAGCCTCAGTTTCCTCTTTCTGAAAAAGGCGCCCAGTATCATGGGGGAGAGTGTTAACACAGCGGTTGCTATCAGTGGGAATGATTATATAACAAGGCGGATTCTCCTGTCCAAGAGGGGTGAGTCGTTTCTCTGTCCCCTGAAGCAAACGATCAGCTTTTTAATGAGAGGAGGCGGGTACCCAGACATCCTGAATGCTGGTTCTGAAAGCTCAGTGATACCAAATACTAGAACCAGGGCCACCTCCACCTTCAGTTTGGAGACTCCCTCAAACCCAGGGAACTGAGATCTGACCTTATCCATCAAAGCCAATTACAGTCTTGATTTCCATAAAATAAATTAACATCCACATTCCTCAGCAGCTACTTTATTCTTTTTTTTTAAGTCCTTCTTGGGCAATTTGGGAGGTTTTTTGTTTTTTGTTAGCAAAGCATGAATTCATTTTACTTCCTGATCATTGCATCTTCATAGATACTAAAATATGTACAAGTGGGACTTCCCCGGTGGTCCAGTAGTCAGGACTCCACCATTCCACTGCAGGGGGCGCGGGTTCGATCTCTGGTGGGGCAACTAAGATCCCACATGCCGCAATTTCATGGCGCGGCCAAGAAATTAAAAAAATAAAAAAAATAAAATACACAAATCTGCGCAAGCACCACACATAGACACACTGAACGGGACTGCCCCTTGCCAGCCCCCCTCCACAGGTTAGGGAGTAAAACTCAGCACTCTTTTCAAAATGAGTCCAATGGAAACACCTATTCTCCCTGGGCAAGTAGGTTAAGAGGCTGGGGAAGCTAACGTCATGAAGTCCTGTCCCCATTTTGTTCAATATACAAGCTCCTCAGGAATAAAAGGCTGAACTGCTCACCTCCAAACTGGTGAGCCTCCTTTGTTCTGTGTCAAAGGGCCCTTTGTGTTCATGCAACGAAACTCCAGTTATAAAACCACCAGCTACCAAAAGTAAAAGTCCTTTCTCTAAAAAGACATCTTTAATGGAGCCTTTCAGTGGATCCTGCCCCCAGGTGAGCCTGGATGAGATAAATTCCCTGAGGAAGAACGGTGCTTGTGCAGTGAAATTAGAACCTGAGAGAAGGCCACAGCACCTTGACATTGGGATGGTGGGCGGTGAGGAGATGTGAGAAGTAGCTTCTGGAAAGAGGAATTACTTTATTACACATTGTTAAACATCTGATGGCCATGATAAGTGAAGTGTAAAAAGCAAGTTGCAGGACTTTATGTATAACACGAGATCTCGTTTTTATTTTAGTAAGTGTATCTATATTCAAATGGTTAGAATACAGAAAAAACATCTGAAAGAGTACCCACCAATCTATAAGAGTCTTTGGCACACTTTTGTCATTGACTATTTTTTTTTAAATAACAAGCATTGATTACTGGAATAAAAAATGAAAACAGAAATAAAATGAAATCAGGGCACTCTATATTTACCTTACTTCCATTGGTGGTAAGGGGTCAAACTCCACTCCTTCGCCAAAGGACAGGGGGCATAACCTTGGCGAGCAGCTGGAGCCCAGGGGGTTGGGGAGAGAAGCTGGATTCTGCAAGGATGAAAAATGCAGTTAGACCGCAGGCCCATCCAATGCTTTCCCCGCAGAAGGTCCTGGCTCCAGCCTCCCGCTGATGGGCCCAACTGTGATCTGTGCCCCGCTCCTGGAATGATGCTGGAGGAGGGCTGACCCGCAGCACGGGAAGACCCCTGGACAGGGCAGGGTGCCAAGAGGTCTGCTCGCATCCCAAGTCTATCGTGGACACGCTGTGTGCCCTCAGCAGAGTCACAGCATGTGCCCTGTGGCCTTATCTGCACACCCAGGGGGTGTCCCTTTCCATCAGTGAGGTTTTGTGGAAGGATGAAAAGAGGAAACAAACTGGAGCTCAGCGTCAAGACCGCAGCCAGACCCGGGGCTGCTGCATCATCCCGCAGCAAGGCGGCGAGAAAACCGCCATGAACCAGGGCTCTGCTAACCAGAACCTTCAATTACGTGCCCGCAACCCTGTCATTGTCTCAGCAACTCTTCAGAAAAGGCCAAAACCAACAAAAAGAAATGCTATGAGGGATTTTTTTGTTTTTCCTTTTTTTACATTGAAGATTCAGTCCAGCTTCCCCCATGTCCTCTGCCTCTGAGGCGGCCAGATCAACACGCAGCCAAGATGGAGGAATCTGCAAACTCACTGGTCAGATGAACACCAGAACGTTCTCTGTCACCTTCCACTACCCAGAAAACCCAAAGAACCAGAGCACAGCATCCCAGGGCATAGCAGCACCATCTTCCAGGCTGGTCAAAGCATAGGACTTTTTTTTTCTTTTTGGCGGGGGTCGGGGTGTACGGGCCCACGCCTTGCAGCTTGTGGGATCTTAGTTCCTTAACAAGGGATCGAACCTGGGCCCCTGGCAGTGAAAGCGCTGAGTCCTAACCACTGGACTGCCAGGGGATTCCTGCATCAGGCTTTCTGACTCACCAAGTAGCCTGAGTCAGAGACAGGGCCATCCTCCACGCAGGTGCTAGTTTTTCACCTGATCTGACTGGAATCAGGGCTTCCGTGTTAAACGAGCAATAGATCAGCAGCTCTTTAGGTTCCTGGGTTAATGGGAGCTGTCATTTTCTTTGCCTGATTTCAGAGAAGGCCCTACACTTGGGACAGGGTGTGGCAGTGGCAGCCCCACCCCTACGTCTTCCAGGAAGCAGACATTTCTAGAAGGTTGGCTCTGAGACTCTTATGCTATCAGGACAAGGGGTCAAGTGGGAGCACCGGGTGGACATGCAAGAGCCAAAGGGGACCAGATAGATCAGGGAGAGTCAGGAGGTCCCCAGGGTCCAGCCTTGAACTCGGGGTTGGGGGAGAGCTTAAGAAGCCCTCACTGGGGCTTGTGAACCCAGGTCAGTGGGTGGGGGAGGGGTAAGGCGTGAGCACTGGCTGCCACAGACCTTAAGGAAACAGCCCCTGGCAGTGACAGCGGGCGCTGCTTTGCCCCCAACTCTCTGGCTACCAGGCACTCCCCAACCTAGGGGGTGCCTTCCTGGGAGTCCTGGGGGCTGCAGGACGACACCGCCACCAAGAGGAGGTAGGCACCGCCCAGCACTCATACTACAGCCTTCTTCCAGGTATCCGCACAAGCACTGGGATCTCTTGCCCCTGCCTCCTCTGCTCCCCTGTCCCAGCCACCGAACGCTCCCTGAGCACATGCCTTGCGCCAGGGCAGGCTGGGAGTGGGGCGGGGCAGCAGGAGCTCAAGGCATGAACAAGGTGCCACCAGGGAAAGGGGACGAAGTCACAGCCTCTGGCACGGCTCTGGGAAACATCGAAGAAGACTTCCCAGAGGAGGTGACGAGTTGGGCACTGCAGGGTTTGACAGGTGGAAAAGCCAGCTGGGTGTTGGGAGAGGGAGAAGGAGACGGCCTGGGAAGGAAAAGTCACGCCATGCGGAGGCAGCAGCATTAGCGGCGCTGATGTGTGTATCTACCTGTGATCAGGGGGTGTGGAAGATGAGGCTCAAAAGGGCCAGGGGGCCAGGGTTCTGAAGGCCAAGATGAAGCAAGTGCTGCCTTCTAATGGAAAGCACGAGAGACAGGATCTGTGGTCAAGAATTCCACGCACCAAAGCGGGTGGGTCCCTAAAGAGCAGCAGCTGCTACTGACGACTTCCCCCAGGGGACAGCGCTGCAAACACCCATTCCCCGGGGGGAGGGGCGGGCTCAGAGCCCCACTTTGAGCTTGACTGTAGGCAGGATGTGGGTCCCCTGGGCTTTAAGTAAAGGCAATAAACACCAACACCTGAGCGACTCCTAAGGTAAAAGCGACTTGGTGGTTTTCCTTTAAATAAAAATTTTAACATAAAGTCAAAGGACTCTTTTTTGAAAGTTTCCACCCACCTAAAGCCCTCCCACCCATCATGTGCCAGACACAGGTTGGGTGAGGGGACAAGAGGGGCCACCGATCTCAAAAGGTCCCCTCCAAGGCCACTAACAGCCCCCCAAAGCTGGCTCCCTTTGCTCTCTGAGTCGGGGAGCCCGAGTATACCCCTCTCCCCAACACCAGCAGAGAGGGGGCAGGCCCGTCGGAGCCGCCGGGGGCGGGAGCAAAGCCCGGAGGTGCATGGGGGTCCCCCTCGGTGTCCCGGGACCCCTCCAGCCCGGCAGGGTCAGGAATATGGCCGAGTCGCAGCCTGGCAGCCCCGGGGGCCGCCACCCTGAAGGGAGGAGGCGGCGGCTCGCCTCTCCCGGGGCTCCCGCGCCTCCCAGGCGATGACAATTTTCCAGCCACCGGCTCCAGCTGGCGGGGCTCTCGCCGCGCTCCCGCCCCGGGCTCCCGGCGCTGGCCACGCCGTCCCGACGGGCGGGCGGCGGCGCCGACAGCGAGCCCCGGTAGAGCCGACACGACCGCCCGAGGGTCTCCGGGGCCCGGGCGCGGGGGGATGGAGAGGATGGCGGGGGAAGGGGCCAGGGCAGGGTTACTCACCGGGGTCGCGGGGGTGGCCGCCGTGTCGGGCTCCAGCGCCCCGGGGGCCGGAGCCCGGTCCCCGCCGCCGCCGCCCCCGGCCGCCCCGAGAGCCCAGTGGCTGGGGCTGGGGCTGGGGGGCAGCCCCGAGTCCGGACTGTCCAGGACGCCGTCGCCCTTCTTCTTCGTGTCCACGAGCTCGGGCACATCCTGGAGGCTCAGCCGGCCCACCATGGCGGTGCGCGCGGCGGGGCCGGGGCCGCTGCCCGCCGGCCGCCCTCCCTGCCCGCCGCCCGCGCGCCGCCGGGGTCCGCCGGCCGCCGCGCTCCCGGGCCCGCCCCCGCCCCGCCCCTCCCGCCAAGCCCCGCCCCGCCTGGGGGCCCGCCCCGCCGGCCCGCGGTGGCCGAGCAGCCAGGCGGGGCGCCAGGGGCCGCTGCGCTCCCGCCGTGCGCCGCCCGCGCTGCGCTCCGCCTGGCCGCTCAGCCCGCCCGGAGCTGAGCCGGCCGGCCGGCGGGGCCAGGCTCGGGGGGCGCCGGCTCGGACCCCCGCCCCGCCCGGCCGCCCGGCCCGCCGCCAGCGGACAGGGGACCCTGCTCTCCCTGGGCCCGAGGGCGCCTTATCCCCTCGCCTGGCCCCGCCGGCCGGCCGGCGCTATCTCGAGCCCTGGCGTCGAGCGGGGAGGAAAATTAGGGCCCCGGCCCGCAGAGGCCGAACCCAGCGAGCAAACAACTGGAAATTATTAATAGTTAATGTGCTTCGTATGGTTTCAACCGCCTCTTGGCTCAACCGGGCGGCCTCTCAGTCTGTCTCTGGCTCTCATTTCTGCCCCGAAGGAAAAGAGCGCCTATTCCGTTTATCCTCAGGGGACTCCCGGGGGGCAGGGGGAGGAGCGCATCACTCCCTGGCCTGGGTGCTCAGCGGAACAGGCCGTGGCCACACGGGGCAAGAAAACTGCGTGGGCGCAGCCCTCGGGCTTCCCATCGGCTGACTGAAGGGCCAGGGGCTCCTTGGTGGGGGGGGTCACAGCTTTTCAGACGGGGGACTTCCCCCTGAGTTTGACAGAGAAGCCCTGTCTGAGTGGAAACTTGTTGCAGTAGCTGTCAGCTGTAGAAGTGGGCTCTTCTCAAATTTAAAAGTACTAGAAAAATCAAGTACTGTTTCTTACAGAGAACCCCCTGATTATCAGTAAGTATAGGAAGTCTCCATCCCCCACCAGCCACCCTACCCTGGGGGTTTCTGATGGGTGCTTAGCTAGGGCCCCAAGCTGGAGCTTGCCCAGACCTAGCTGGCAGGTGCCACATCTAGAGAGGAGCAGTGCCCTGGGCTAGGGACTTCCCTGGCTAGATGAGAGGTGGGCACCGTGCACGCCCCACGTGGCAGCCCAGTCTGTGTTCTTGCAAAAACAAAGGATACTTGTCCTGCTTGCAACCTGTGAAGTATGAATTTAGAGAAAGTAGATGTTCGAGATTTGCTAGCAAAGTTCAGCCCTTTTCCCCTCCTTACTCATCACTTTCAGGTATGGAAACAGAGAAGGAACTTGACTTGCCCCAAGTCTCACAGCTGGTACAAGACTGCTTACTGTGACCAGGAAGCCCAGTATCATCCCCTCCATGGAGAATAAAAGCTGGTACATGCCTGTGTGCTGGGAGGTCATTCATTCAGGACCTGTGGGAATACATTACAAAATCCAGGTGCAGAGTCCTGGATGAATGGTTTGTGCAAGGATGTACTGTGGCTATACTTCCCTACCCCTGTTGACCTCGCCATCTGCACATCTCATGCCCCCAACTCGGGGCATCACAGGAGGACTCTAAGAGCTTCCTGGGGGTGTGGAAAGGCAGTCTGCTGGCAGTGGGAGGACTCAGCGCCCTAGAGGGAGTTTGCCCACCAGTATTCCCAGGTAGATTCTAAGAACTCTTCCCTAAGCCTGGCCAGGGGGAAGAGGTGTCCAGGAAGATGGCAGTTGCTCCAAGTTGGTCGTGGCTTTCAAGGTCATCAGTCTGGAAGAGGAGGATGAGACTGAGGAAGGTCAGCACGCTAGGCCAGCACAACTGTCTCCATCAAAGCCTGGATCACTGTGGATTGTGTTGGGAGGGATCTCCACCTGGACCCACTAAAACCTGGAGCCTAGGGGAACCCTGCATTGCCCCCTTCTGAGGGGAATTCTGAAGGGCTTAGATTACTTACATCCTGACAAAGATCCACAGAGACATCAAAGCTGCTGAAGTGAGCAGGGGAGTGTGAAGCTGCCAGCTTTGGAGGGTCCAGGCAGATCCAGGGGACATCTCTGAGGCACCCCTTCTTCCTTGGCACTGGGGTCATCAAACAGGTGGCCCAGGGCTTCACATGGGCATCTCGGCCATCAAACTGGACCCAGAAGTGTCTACGTCCTTAGCTCCAGCCTACGAGAGTTTTGTCTAATCCCCAACACCTCTCCCCAACTCCAGAGGGGCATCTTGACTTTGAGAGCGATCGGAACATCCTCAGGCCTCGGGACAATTGCCAAGGAGCTCCCAAAGCAAAAGATGATTGCACACCCTGGCCTCCTTCCTTACGGAGGAGCCCAGCCCTGATACACACACAGGAAACTGGAGGGGTTTGAAGGGGAATTCAGCCCAGGGACCTGACGCTGACAGAGAAGCAGAGGTGGAGCCCGTGGTTGCATACAGAGTCCCCTGGACCACTCAGATGTCCATCCCCCAAAAAGGGCATTGAAGTCTTCCCCTCCCTGGCTCCCAGAACTCTGTTGAGCCAATCAGAAGACAACTGGGACCCCAGGTTTGTCCTTTCCTGTCCAGACTGTCTTCAAAGAGCTCAAAGATAAGCCGGAGCTGACTGGAAGCTGCTTGGGTTCAGAGGAGAAAGTGGAGGGCATGCTCGGCCTGGCTCAGGTGTCCTGCCTGCACCCGCACCTCCGTGAACTCATGGCAGTCCTGGTGGAGGTAAGCAGAGGGGTTCTTACAACAGGAACCATCCAAGTTCAACCTGCCCGAGTCCCCCTGGCTGCGAATGCAGAGGGACTTCTTTTGCAACCTCTTGAGAGCCCTGCAGCACGCCCTGGAAGTCGGCTGTGTTTCCTCAGCCCTGAGCCATGAGTCTGCACTGCAAATCTGCTGTAGTCCTTGGGAAGAGCCCCATGCCCTGGGCTCAACATTGCCCTACATCTTATTACAGATTCTTTTCCAAAGGACGTTTCTTAAACAAACAAACAAAAACAGAAAACTCTAACCAAAGCATAGGAAAGACAACAGACTCCACTTTACCCCCTCCTGGTTTGGATTTGAAGACAGGCCTTCTTTTGAGGAGCAACTGGGGGGCGCCTAGAAATCACGGGTGAGTTGCACAAAAGGAGACCACGGACCCTGCCGAAAGAGTGACCTCTTCTCAAAGCTGTCCTTTCCGAACGGCCATGGTCTCCTGCCTGGATCACAGAGACTGGTGTCCTCATAGGACTTGGCTTCTGGCCTGAGGCTGTTCCCAGCAGAGTCTGAGGAACAAAGCCATGTCACAATGAATGCCAATCCTACATTTTCCCTTTTTCTCCACTAAATTAAGCTGATGCCCAAATGGGAGTTGAGTTAGACAAGAGCAGGACAGGATCCCCACAACAGCTGCTGCTTATTGTTTTTGGAACAGCTTGTCTTCAGTAAACCCAGCCAGACAGTGGATTAAAAACACTGCCGGCTCCAGCGTGCTGGCATGTGCCCAGGGCCCCAGGCACCTTGCAGTCCCAGTCCCCTGGGTCTCTGGGTTCCGGGATTCACGGTGCAGTGGCTTTGCCTTAGTATTGAACCAGGTCCTCCCTTGCCTTCACATGCACCCATCTCAACCAAATGCTTAAAAAACAGGACTTTATTTTGTTTCCTTAAGTATCTTAAGATTAAGGTTATCGGTTTTAAAGAGCATTGAAAGGGATCTGTCATATCACTGAAAGGGACCTGTCATATTCGATAAAGAAAGGAACTACATTAAAAAGATGTACTGACACAGGAGTCTGCACACAAGCTTCGGTGACGTTGGTTCATACCTCTGTGCCCCTGGGAGTCACAAAGATGGCCTGAACCAGATAGAGGCCAGGGACACCACAGCTTGGCCATTTCAGAGCGAAGTGGGCCTGAGGGAACAGGCTGGCTCCTTTTCTGACCTCTCACCTGGGAGACCACCAGGTCAGGTGGAAAGATGGGATCTGGCCCAGCCCAGGTGGCAACACTCACCCAGACCCCGAATGCAGCGTGGGGTGAAATCAGGCTGGTGACCTCTGTGTGGGGAACCCGGGGACCCCAGTCAAATCTGGGCTCCACCCTCGAGGCCTCCTATTTGTAAGCTGAGAGCTGTTCTCCCAAATGCTCCCTAGTTACACAGAAAAAGGGCTGTGGCCTCTGCAAAATAAAACCCAGATGGGATTTTGCAAAGAGCTGGGGCTCATGGCCCCGTTGGAACGGCATCAGTACACTTGCACTCCTGGCTCCGTTCTGCATATTCACACCGGACAAGGACTCGCAGCCCAGAAAAATAGCCCTTAGTTGAGCAACTGAAGTTAAGACCCTTGGCTCCTTGGCTGAAGGGCGCCGTAGAAGGGTGTGCAGGGAACAAATGGCCGGTCTGCACAGCCACTCTCCAAAGGCAGCCTCCAGACTCCATGGTGTTTCAGGACCCCCGGGGGATTTGGGTCTCCAGGGCTGCGTGGGAAAGGATGAGAATGGAAGCCCGAGGGTGGCCAGCTGGCTCCCCTGTCCTTCCCCAGAGCCAGTGCATTCCTCTCCTCCCCCAAATTCAAAGCAGAATACTCAAGGGGGGATGGGGGGAGGTGGCTGCGGTTTGCAGTTACGTACTGCTGGGAACTCCTGAGACTTGCTGAAGACATTTACCTGCCTTTGAAGAAATGTTTTTCAAGTTTTGAGTCTCTACTGAAAATTAGCCAGGGGTGCGAAAAGAAGTTAAGGTGAGAGAAGAGGTCCCAAGGAAAAATTCCATGTGTCTCGTGTTTTCCCAGATCGTATCAGCAGGAGGTTAACTGGAATTTTATCGACTCTTGCCTTGCACTTCCGCAGGATGACCCCAACCAGTGACAAGTCTTTCTATAAATCTCTGAAGGTGTCTCTCATATTCTCATAAATACATCTGGTTGTATGCACAGAATGCCTGCTCTTAATTTTCTTTTCCTTTTCTTGCACCCAGCCTCTGGTTCTGCTAAGTTGGGTGACAGTGCCCCACACGGCCCTCCAACAGGCTGCCCTTGCACAGACCACCATCGGCTCCACCAGGCACTTAGAGAGAGGCTGCAGCCACGGCACCGCTGTGGGTACCAAAGACCTGGTTGCTGCTGCCAGCGCTGGTGGGGCAGTGGGGAGGACCCCATGGCTCCAAGGTGCCGGAGCTGTGCTGTGATCTGCAGCTCAGTGCCTCTTGCCCCTTCTAGTTATGTTTATAGGGTGGTCCTGAGGCAGTGTGGCTCCCTTTATGCCTGCCTCCCGCCCTAGGATTCAGCTTGAACTGTGTGCAGCTGGGCCAAGAGACAAATAGTAAGACAAGCAAAGAACCCCTTTGAATTCCAAACCCCTCTCCCCTGAGCCAGGCTTACCCTTCTACCCCTTCTCTTCGGATTTCTCTAAGAGGCTCCCAGGTCCCACGTGCAAAGAGCGCGTCTGGACCTGAGAAGATGGGGATACTCGACTTCAGACCCAGCTGGGCCCCCTGCCCCACCAGACACCCATCAAACATCACCCGACTCCCATCTCAACACCTTGCTTTTCAAAGACTCAAAGGTAGACTCTGCTACTTCCAGGGATGCCTTTTTTAGCATCAAGGCTGTCTGCCATCTAAGAAAGGACCTGCTGTTAGCAGGCTGTGTTGGAAGCAGAAGTTTCTAGAATGTCAGATATCATCATCTTACAAACCCTAAGACAGAGCACAATGCCTACCTGTTCTACACGCTTGTAATAAAAAGAGTTGTTAATGTGAGCTTAGCCCGGGGCCTCCCATCACATGTGGGCATGAAGGAATCTGGGCTTTCTGCTCCCTGTTGAAAAATTGTTTATCAGCCGATACCCTGGTCTCCTTCCCCAGAATCCATTTCACCTCTACTCCCAAGGCTGAGAGCTCTTCCCATAATCTGCTCTGGGTTGGAGTTTTGGGGGTTCATGTGTGCTCTCCCACTACACCCATTCCTTCAACCAGCACTTACCAAGGGCCCACTGTGTGAGAGGCAGAGTGTGGGGGCACAAAGAGACCCACCCCGGCCTGGTGGAGAGAGGGAGGTGAGGCTTGGGGGAAGATTTCTGGAGGGAGTGATACCTGGGCTGATACTAAAGCACCAAATAAGGGACAGCCAGGCAAAGATGGGAGGAGGAGGTAACCGCCACAGCTCTGCCAGGAGGTCTCTGCCATGAGGTCATCGTTCTCCCCTGGCTTAGAATCCCTGAGTGGAGCACACTGCAGACTTGACAAGGGCCCCAAGTTCACTGCCTTCTGGAGTCAATTAACTCCATTCCCGGACATGCATCCTGCAAAGATGTTGTGCTGATGACAAAGGGAAGCACGAGTTAGGGTGGCTGGTTTAGTCCAGCTGTGCTTCTGGCTGGAAATGTCATGTCAACGACACGGTGACAAGCTGTTACTTCTCCTTTTGCACTTGTCATGGGTATTGTTTTGTGACTGTACTCTGGCATGCAAAAGGTGAATGCTCTTTTTATTTTCTATTTTTTAACTGAGGTCAATGTAGCTCATAAACTCCCAGTTTCTCTCAAGTCTGGAAAAGTGTCCTGCTGACAGTATAGCTTTTTTGTTTTGTTTTGGCTGCGTTGGGTCTTCATTGCTGTGTGCAGGGGCTACTCTTCCTTGTGGTGCAAGGGCTTCTCAGTACGGTGGCTTCTCTTGTTGTGGAGCATGGGCTCTAGGCGCGTGGGCTTCAGTAGTTGCAGCATGTGGGCTCAGTAGCTGTGGCTCTCGGGATCTAGAGTGCAGGCTCAGTAGTTGTGGTGCATGGGCTTAGTTGGTCCACGGCAATGTGGGATCTCCCTGGACCAGGGCTCGAACCCGTGTCCCCTGCATTGGCAGGCAGGTTCTTTGCTACTGCGCCACCAGGGAAGTCCCTCAGTATAGTTCTTATCTCCTGGGAAATGACTAGTGGCTCTTGCGTAGTTACCACTCTCATCCCTTGCCTGGGTGGCATCTGGGGGAGGCTTCTGTAACATCCCGGCAGCAAGGATGGGGTGGCTGGTGGTGAGTGCCTGGTCCAAGGTCATCTTCTTGCCTCTCTGGCCTCTAATGAGGTGTAACTTGTTCTGCTTGGCCACGGAATGCCACCCTCTGCTTTTCATATCCATAGGCCACCTGATCTACACCCTAGTTGTCCCAGCCTGAAGTTTCCTCCAATGAGCTGGCCCTTTCATCACTTCTGGGAGCTCAGGGAGCTTGGAAGCCAGCACTTCCCCATGATGGAGTGTGAGGGACTCTGTGAGGTGTGCCCACCCTTGGGCCCATCTTGTCGGACAACACTCTCAGACACTGTTTCTCCTCCTCAGGGGCCTTGTTGAACACCTCACATCTCTATGGGGACTGTAGTCTTCCAGGTTAATTGCTGGAAGCCAGGCAACGGCTTCTAGATCAGGATTTCCCTCAAGCTTATGGGGGTTTTCTCTTATACTTGAAACCAAGTCATATTCCCTCTAGTTTTTCCATTCCTACCTGCTGGTCAAAATTCACCCCCCTCTCTTTTATTTTAATGGAAAAAAATGTTTATGTCAAGATGCACTGTTCCCATGTTGGTGGTGTGGACTGTGTGCAAAGTCCTCCAGCATTTTGGCTCTTAAAATTAAAGGTCCTCTTTCTTCCTTCCTCCCTTCCTTCCTTTTCTTTCTGGTTGCATTGGGTCTTAGTTGCGGCAGGGGGGCTCCTTAGTTGCAGCATGCAAACTCTTAGTTGCAGCATGTGTGTGGGATCTAGTTCCCTGACCAGGGATCTAACCCGGGCCCCCTGCATTGGGAGCGCAGAGTCTTAACCACCGTGCCACCAGGGAAGTCCCAAGGTCCACTTTTAGAATAAGGGTTGAAAACAAAGCAAAATGCCATTCCAACAATTATTGTAACTTACGGCTTTCAAGACTTTCTTCTCTACTATAGAATCACAAAGTCCCTACAGGGGCTAAGAATTTAAGCTATTATCTCCATAGCATCATTGCCAGAAGACAGTGCATATAGGGAGCCCTGCCTGCTGATGGAGCCTGGGGAAAGGGCAGAGATCAAGAATAGGAAGGATGCTCAATTGAACGTCAAACTATTACCTCTCTATATACAAAGGATGACTGCTCCTTTCATGAGCAAACCAACAAAGCATGTCCTCTAGGAGCCCTGACCATGAGGGATGCCACAGGGCTTTTGCTCAATTAGAAAGTTTTCTTGCAGCAAGACACAACACTGGTCGGGTCATATTTGGTTTTGTGCAATGAAAACCAAAGGGGAAGTTCTGCTTACTGGGTTTCAACAGATAGACCTGCAACTACATCCTCTCGATCAAGAAGCAGGAAAAAACATCTAGGGCGAGTGAGGATGTGGAAAAGAGGGTACACACACACACACACAGAGTCAATGGGGGTGTGCAGCAAAACAATCTTTGCAGAGGGCATTTTGGTAACATTTCAAATGTGTGTGCCCTTTCATTTTTTAAAATGGGAATTGAATGATTTTAGGAGAGGAGCCTATAAAAAGGTGAGCACAAGTAAGCAAAGATATTTACAGAAAGATTTCCCCTGGTGATGTGTTTCTCATTGCCAAAAAATAGAAACCTGTCTGTATACCTACAGGAGACTGGCTATGTAAACGATGGTCTATTTCAACTATAAAACACGATGTAGCCTTAAAAAGAACAAGTAGCTCTATATATGCTGAGGGAAAAGATGTCCAAGATTTCCTTTTTAGCTGTAGAAAGATAGGCAGATATGCTTAATGTTAATTTTGTTTGCCAAGTGTCCTTCCCCCACAGTATAAGACAAAGTCTGGAAGGAGAGTAGGACTTTTGATAGATTTCTATATTGTTTAAACTTATTAACATGAATACTCATACCGTATACTTTAAAAATGAGTATTGAAATGTTTTATAAGGTGAAGAAAACAGAAACAGCAGTGCAGAAACGCTGAGAACCACCCGGGTTAGCACTCATGAGTGAGACGAGGCCCAGGGGAGTGAGCCTGATGGCATCTCCTTCTCAGAAACCCTCAGAGCAAAGAGGAACTCGGTGGGCCCGGCCAGGAGACCATGGAGAAGGGCTTCCCCTTGTGGAAACCCCACCCGCCAGGCCTGACTGGGACTGAGAGGCTTGGTTTGCTGGGGCAACTTAGATTTTTCCCTTGGCTTCCGTGACTGGTGTTTGTATAATCATTAAGAAAAATTTCTTAGAATTGACTAACCATCTTGGTTGACAAAGAGCATTGTCCACAGTGCCTGACTCCAAGGCCTTGAGACTGAGGAACTAGGAAAGGAAGGTGGTGCCCTTTAGAGATGGGGGATTTCAGGAAGGGAGCCGGGTGAACCTGGAGATGCTGTGTCCCGGCTGATGACGGGAACTGCAGGTGGGCTGGGGTCAGCTGAGGGAGATGGACAAGGGCAAAAAATCTGAGACACCTCAGAAGGCAGAGCTGGTGTTTATGCCTGTGATGGGCAGAAAAGTTCTCTGAAGGAGTCTGGAGTGAAAACCACAGGCGTCCTAAGACCTTGGGGCTCGACCACGGTCAAGGTTCAGAAGACGAGTCAGTGATGGAGTCCAAGACGTGTGGGAGCCAGGAAAGCGGGGTGTCGAAGGAGTGAAGGGAGAGTTCCTAGGGGTGGGGAGGACTCACCAAATCAACGGAGAGAGTGCAAAGAGGATGGAAGTGCAGCAAGAAGATCATCCTTCCAGAGAAGTTTCTGGAAGGTAGTTGAGATGGATGCTGAATAAGAGGGAATGTATATAGCAGATGGAGGCAGCAGCTGTAGTCTCTTGTTGGAAATAGTTAACAAAGGCCGCAAGAGAAGGAGCACAGGGGCCTGGGAGGATGGTGGGATCAAGGAAAACGTGGCAGAACAGAAAAGGGTATTTGCCTATCTTTCTACAGAAAAGCTCTGAGAAACTTAGTTGGGGTGGGGAGGGGGAGAAAGGGAGGGGTGGGGACTCCAGGGAAGGCCAGCCAGGGAGGGTGGAGTGGCGAGTGGCAAGTGGGACACACAAGGGTGGCTTGGATTTTCCCAGCCCTCTTGCATAGTGGGGGGCGAGCCCATGACTGGAACGCCTGAGGCCTCAGTTTCCCAAATGTCAAACAAGGAAATCTAACCAAAGTTCTAAAAACAAACAAATCCACGGACCACCCAACACTGATGCTCCAATTCAGAGCTTCCCAACCAGCACAGCAAATGCCCAGGTGATCCCCTTAGCCCTGGAGCAGCCACATCCCCAGGCGCATCCATCTGGCCCCAGCAGCCTCTTCAGCTGCTCTGCCCGTGTGAGGCCAGGGGAGCACATGTTTCGAGTCCTGAAAAGGTTGGGAAGCACTGCAGACACAGACATGCGAGGCCTCAGGTGCAAGATACGGGGCTGGTGGGGGTTTTGAGAAAAGGATGGGCTTCCTTTCAGATGTTGCCCAAGCCCCCTTCTCCGAGTTTTGCTTGCACAGCTTTGTTCTTAGAACACAGCTGCCTCAAATGGTGTGGGGGGGAGGAGTGGGATCCCTGCTGTCTCATGTTCTCTTTCAAAAAGCGGCAAGGCTCAAGCCAGGAGGTGGCCTCCAGCGTGACTTGGACAGGATTTGGGTGACAGCTCAGGAGTGTTGAGCGGGTGGTGAACTTCAGATGACAAGGTGCTCTTTCCTGTACCAAGGTGACACCGCCAAACGCCCTCTCCCCTCGAGCAGCAGCTGCTGAGGGCAGCAGCTTCCAAACTGATTTCTGGGGAGAACCTGGAATTCTTGAGATGTTTTGCAGGGCAAAGGAGCTCCACAAAGCTCTGATCCTAACTTCCCTTTAAGAATGCATACTCTAAGCCTACTCTAAAAACCGAACATTCCAAACTGTAATAACATCCTCACATGTGTTATTGGTGCAAATATAAGATTTTACAGACCGTTGGTGTGTTAACCTGCGCTGCCAGGGCTGTTCCATCCGCGTAGACCTCAGGAGAAAGAGTCCCTGTCACACCTGGGTAACCCCAGAGTATCTGGGAATGGAAGGAGGGCTGTTTGAAACAAAACTGATACTGTTTGCAAATTCTTAGCTGGATTAAATCAAGATTTCTCTATTCTGTGCAACCAAAGCAAAACACAGAAATAAACCGGACACTGCGGTCAATGCATGTAAATTGCCGCCCATAACCTTGGCTTTGAAACGCTTTCTGTTTCACTGAAATAGTTTCAGTGTTTTCACTGAATTGCTTTGAAAGATATTTGAACTCACAAAATATATCCATAAAATGCTTTCATCTGTTTGTAGAGTGAGAGTCCCATGTAAAGTTGGGTCTCATAAACTTGAAAACCACTGGTGTAGCGCAAAGAGCATGGGTGACCCCAATCCTGGCTCCCACTCATGAGCCTTGTAACCTGGGGCACGTCATTTGCCCCCCAGGCCTCTAGGTCCACGTCCATAAAACCGCACCCACTTCACAGAGATTTTTATCCAACGAGGTCTCTTAACTATCCAGGAGGCAGGACATACTCAGTTCCCTCCCCACCCAATAGCACGGAATGGCCTGGATCTCTCAGCCCTCCTCACAATCGGATATTATTTGTGTGCCAGACGATAGCTGGGCTGCACCTAAGGCCCAGGGCTAAATCCACTGGGACCTTCAGGCCCGTCAGCGTTCTCCTCTGATGACCGCGCCAGCCAGCTGAGGGGCCGACCCTTGGGACCTGTTGAAAGCAGTGCCAAGGTTGCAGCAGGGCGTGGGTATGAGGTTGGGCGGGATGGGATGTCTCTGTGTGAACTCATGTTTTCTTCACACAACATTGGCTATTTCTGCATTTGTCTGCTAAAGCGCTTCAGTGGCGGCCCCAGGCAGCCCAACTGTGGGACTTTAGTCTGTGAAGAATTCTGTGGAATGCGGTCTCTTCAGCCGGCGGTGTGCCTCTCCTCTCCCTGAGAGGGGCCTTCCTTTTCCATCAGCACAAAGCAAACCAGCGGAAGAAGCTAGGGTTTCTCGCCACCGTTTCACCTGGTGCCCCGGAAAGTTGCAGCCCACTTGGTAAATACTTTTCTTGGCCCCAGGAGTAAAGGGAAGTTTTGTTGAGAAGCTGTTCTTCATTTCTCATGTGTTGAAAAATTACCCCAAACAGGAGGGAGCACCAGCAATTGTGCAAATTCCATTTGACTGTTGAGCAGAGGCTACCGGAGCTCTCAGGTTAAGTGATGAACATTCCCAGCGGACAAAGCATTTCCACTGCTCTTCCCCCCATCACCCTATCACCCAGCATTTTCTGTACCAATTTTCCCAAAGGGGACTGAAAGAGCCAGGTGGGTACTTTTCAGCTGATTACAGGGATCCCGCTGGCCTTGCGAAAGGTCTGAACATCTCTGAAAGGCAACTGTGAAGTAATCCAAATAGCTGGTGAACTTCTGGCTTCCAAGTTAGGACTGCCTGTCCCAAGATGATGTTGCTTAGAGTTTTTGGGGCACTGAAGGTTAAAAGAAAAAAAAAAGATTGCAGGCAAGAATTTTGTGCCTGCCAGGACTGGCCAGCTGAAATAAGTTCTGTGGACACTGGACACCATTTCTAAAGACGTGGTTTTTGGAAGGAAGCCTTTGGCACTCCTTCTGATTTGCATTCAGAGGAAACGTGCCACATTTTCCACAACAGGCAGTCCAGGCAACACCACCAGGGAGGAAGCTCTTTTCTCAGTGTCTGCAGGTTTATCCCTAAACGCTACAGAAATAGCAGTTGCCGCGGCAAGGGGAGCAGAGGATGGAGTGCCTTTTAAAACTCTCGAGTAAGTCGGATGTCACAGGCAGGACCTATAAAGGCAAAGGCTCCACGTTCTGGTGCTTGCTTCATATGCGGCCCACATCCAGCGAGCAGCAGGCCGTCGTCACCTGGCTGTCCTGTTCGAGTGAGCCCAGGGACAGAGCAAGCCCTGTGGCCACCCGGCATCAGGTCAAGTCAGCCACTTGGGCTTCAGGCCTGGCGAGTGATCACGAGGTCACATTTCACGTGGCTTCGTGGCTGACAGAGCCTGTGCGCACAGCCGGCTCTTATGTGACCTTCCCCGCCCTGTTAATTATAACCCCCATTCACAGATACTGAAAACTGCTTTTGTTTATGGACACATCCTTCACATCCCACTGCTTACCTGGTTATGCAGGTGAGAAGGAAGAGAACCCGGCATATTAATCATCTGGCAGTGCTCTTCTGGGTGGGTTATTCAGAAATATTTCTTTTCACATCAGATTGATTTCTGGCTACCCTATTAAAGTGGGGGAACTGGTGAAAATAAAGAATGGAAACTCGGGAATGATCTCAAAGCCAACCTAATGGAAGTGCTGCCACAGATTTTCCAGGGCTGAAGGGAACATCAGACTTCCCCAGAGAGTCACTGCAAAATGCCCACCCGGGTAATTCAGGAAACAAGATTGACTTACCATGCACAGGACAGAAGGCCTCTGGCAGTCACACAGAGAAGCAGGCTATGATTGGAACCATAAGGCGGAGAAGAGAGAGTCAAAGGGATAGAAATCTGGAGCACAAGCAGGAGTCCCAATCAGAAGAACACTTTTATACACATTTACAGAGGGTTTCCACCACGCTGGACACACCAGGACCTTGCTGGAGAACACCACATTCTGGTTTTGTGCCCTGCTTCCTGTGGCTGTCAGGGAAGGGGCACATTTTCACCAGGGAGAAGGGCAGATGCCGAGAGGTGAGCCCGGGCTTCCTAGGCTTGTTTACGTTTTTCTATAGTCTGTTCTCTTTTCTGTCAACAGTAAGGAAATACATCCTAGCAAATGACATCCAGTAATGCTTTAATTAACTGTAGTATTTTATGCGGCAATGTGCACCAAGAAATCACTTCCAGATGGAAAATGAACAATATTTACACAAAAAAGCAACCCCTTTATTTGCAGGAAATCGATATCTCCCAAAGATATAGAACCTTGAGGGTCGGGGGGGCTTATCTATTTTGATAAATGCTAGACTGGGACTGGACAATTTTCTTTACTGTGTAAAACCTAACACTACTCTCTCTGCACGCTGGCTTTTCATGTGTCCATGTTTCCAAGGCTATTGTTTAAATGGCCTAATGCAGTCCTAACGATTCTATTTTTAGCAATCTGACTTGGAGGAGAGGAGACGTGTGAAACAGTTGCTTCCACCCTCAAGCAAGCGGGTTATTTTGGAGATTTCTCTGCCTAGGGAGAGGAATTACATTTCCAGCTGTGAACTTCTGGCGTTTGTCCCTCGCGTTCTGTCAACAGGCGACTAGGGTTCCTTATCCAACGGCAATTCAGGATGGGCCGGTGTCACAGCCCCCGCACCCCCTACTCGCGCGCCCTGCCTGCCCGTCCCTGTCAGCTTGGTCCTTGGATGTCTGCTTTCAGTCCTATTCCACCTGCACCGAGGAGCCGCCCGAGGCATGAGCATGTCGGCGTCCTTTTCTGGGTGATGGGCAAAGCCCTCGGTACTGGTTCTTTGTTCTTCAAGAGAGGGAGGCGTGGCAACAGTTAGTTTCAATTCCAGAACTGAACTTGGAGGTCAAAACACCCTGTCTGTGGTGGTTCCTGTTTCCCTGGTACGATCCAAACAGAATTTTCTCCTGCCTGGACTCCTCTAATCAGCAATCAGGAAGTCTGTCCATCGTCAAAACAGCAGTGAGCTCTTTATCAATTATAAATTACCAATATTTATTTTACCCGCATAAGATGATTTCAAAGTGTGTGTGTGTGTGTGTGTTTAAAGGGTTTGAGAAAGTGGAGAGAAGGAACTGGTACAATATCTAATTTAACTAAATAGCAGAATTGTTAGCTACTGTTTTGACCAACGAGTGCTCCTTTATACATATATTATTTCAAAGTAACAGTAATAAATAAACTTTCTGTTTGGGGATTGGTCATCAAAACAAGAAGACTCCTAGTCAGTGCGGGGAAAGCAGGATTTCTGCCATGGTCCCTGCCACCAACACAAACTCAAAATTCAAGCTGCTGGCTATCAGCAGAGAAATCTTTACCATGTGGGCACCAGCTCAATTTTATAGTAATTACACTGGCTTAGAGTGAGAAAAAATACATACAGTTATGAAAATGTGCAATAGGAACCGCTCAATAAAGCAAATGTCTATTACAGTGGCTCTTCCCAAGGAGCAGGCATCATAATCACCTATGGAACTTTTAAACGGATATGCTGGGCCCCACTCCAGACTCACTGATTCATAATCTCCAGGCATCTGCACTTGTGGAGAAAAGAGCCCCAGGTGATTGCGATGCAGACCCCCAGCTGAGAAACATGCTCTGTCTGCACAGGACGCACACGTGCCCATCAACACGACACTTAACGCAACTCCTACTGACATCTGTTGGCTCCTTGCAGATTACTGACAGTGTAATAAATCAAGAAAGCCACTTCCCTGGCTGTGACCACCACCTGGGGGGAAAAGAGCAGCTTGACATCTCGGTGCCATTATGGAGACGTCCAGAAAATGACTCCTCGTGGAGGAACCGCAAAGAGAAGTGTGGCTCTGTAAACACCAAGAGTGACAAGAACCAGGTGTGGGAATCCACTGGTGTTTGCAGCTCCCAGGCCGATGACGGACGGCTGCAGTGGCTGTTTGGAGATGGGCCCGTCACTCCTCCTCTCAAGAGTGGGGAGAGAATGTTAACCTCAATTAGTGCGGGCTGGATAACCTTACCAGAGCAACCCAGTGGCCGTCTGAGCAGAGCGAAATCTATCGCCCGAGTTGCCCAGGTGCCACCCCCACCCCTGCCCTTCCTGCACTTTTCTTATTTAGTCATCTTTTCCTAATAGGGCTCAGCTAAAGGCCACACCTCTTTCGCCACCCCTGTAATCTGCCACTCCATAATTTGGGCCCTAGAGCTAAGCCCAGAGGACATTTCTTAGGGGTCTGGCTGCAGAGGGAACCTCAGACAGCCACAGGTGGAGGAAGGGATGAGTTCCAGGCATTCTCACCCACGGTACTGGGAAAGAAGCATGGAAAGGAACAGGGCCACATGCCAGAGGGTGTGACTGCAGGGGTGAGGCAACAGAGTCAGTGACAACTGGACCAGTCAGGGGCAGCCCGGGAACGGCAAGTGAAGCACAGGGAACCTGCACCCCCTGCTGCAGGAATCAGACCACCTCGACTGCCTTTTTATACTCCAGCCCTTACTCGGCTTCTCTGATTAGGACAAGAATTAAGACAGGGCATGTGAGAGACACATGAATGACCCAAATGTCCCAGGAAGTTTCAAGACTGATGATCTGAGAGTCGGGGGAGCATAGGAGAGGAGAGGGGCTTCTGGGATCTGGGTGTGGGGGGTCACTGGCCAGGGGAAAAGTGCCCCTTGGACGCTCCTACAGTCTCTTTTTAATTAGTTTCTCCAGTTTGCGGATGCGAGATGACTCCTGTTCTGGAGTTGGAGCCAGGAGGGACAGAGAGCTGGAGCCTTCGGGCCCTGAGGGCGGGGCTGGGAGCCTCTGGCGGAGGAGCTCCAGCATGCTGCTCTGCTCGCTCCTCTTCAGCCCCTGAGGTGGAGAGAGGAAGGAGGAGGAAGTCAGCTGTGGCCCCAAAGGGCCCGAGGGCAAGTGGAGTATCTGGTAGTCACTGGGCTGATGAACACCTTCTTCAGGGAACATACCGGCCCTGGGTAGTAGCTTGGGAGAGGAGCAGAAGAAGAGAAAAGGCAACAGAGGAGGAGAGGAGAGAAAGAAGGGGCTGAGAGGGCAGTGGACAGGCAGCAGGACGCAGGAGGGTAGCCTCCCCTCCGCTGCAGCCCTGCTGAGCCCAGCTCTCTGCTGGGCACGGAGGTGCCATCAGAACAGGGACGGTCACAGCCCTTGGTACTTCCTCCTCCTCAAAGGCTTCTTAGAACTGGGTGTGCAGCCTGGGCCAGGCACCGGCACATTGAGAAAGCTCCCCAGGGGCCCGTATCCCACCCCCCAGTTAACCACCCAGTGTGAGAAGAAGGTGCCCGGGAACGGAACAAGACGCTGAGCTAACCTTCATGTCCAGGATCTTCTGGAAGGTTTCTGTGTTACAGTCCGTCAGGAGTTTGATGTAGTTGTCCACGAACACCACCAACGGCTCGTGAGGGGCCATCACCACCTATCAAGGGAGAGAGACGGGCGCAGGCCCGAGGGGAACACTCACGGTCGCAGGCCGAGAATCGCCTTTCCTCACTTGCAGCCGATCACAGAACAGACTCTGTGCCATCTCCTCTGGGACAGCAGCAGCCCCAAACCCAGAAACGCCCTGACGGCCTGTTTCGTCTCAACGTTCAGTTAGAGCAATGCTTCCTAAATTTCCTAAGTCATACATGTCACCTGGATTGCGTCTTAAGTACAGATTCCTACGTCCCTCCTCTGAAGGTTCTAATTCAGAGGGCCTGGGGGGAGTCCCACGTGACTTGGTAAATATGGGGACCACGAGAAACAATGTGTCGGAGGGTCCCCTGTTTGAGACATTTTGTGGGTTGGTGGTACCTGCTCCTTCTGTCCTGACGTATCATTCAAGGGATGGCCTCAAAAGGCACTGAGTTAAGTGGATTTTCTCTTAAACGAAACCCCCAGAACAGCCTCACTCTTTCCAAACTTAAGATCTGGAACTTCATTCAACGGCATCCAACTCATACCAACAGCAGGAAAGCAATGGCATCGCAACCTCACATTCACTGCCGTTTGCTTTCCAGTGCGGTATCTGATGTCCTTCCTCCAGCAGACTGGTTTTGAATTTCTGAGAATACAACTCAGAAATTCTCTCCAAACCCTGCTCTCCCCCGCGGAGAGTAAACCAGCTGGGAAAGAAATGGATTAGGCTGCTTCCAGCTTCCTCAGGCCAAAGCCCAAGGTCTGTGCGGGCCCCTCACCTGGTCCCACCTATGTCAGGGCTCGTTGCTACTTTCCATTCCTCCATCATTTGAGTCATTCTGTTTGGAGACAGACCTGAAGGGCCTGCAGGCCCTGGCCTTCTAAGAGCATCCCCTGACAGTTCTGTTTGTTCTCCAGCTGTTTCTTCCTTCCTCAATGGGCCCCTTCTCCCCTCGACACATCCAGGTGGAAATGAGATGCAGGAGCTCAAGGCTTCAGACATTCCCAGCATCATCACCCCATGTATATTTTGTTACGTGGGGCTTTAGAAAACCCATTTGCTAACTAGAATCAGTTACACAACATCTGTTCGGAGTTCCTGTGAAGTGGCAGAATTTAGAGCGCCAAAGAGGCTTATGTGGACGGAGGTGGGTGAGGGGACTGATAGCTGGGCCAGAAATTCCTGCTGAGAAGCAGGGAGATTCCTGACCTAGATGCTGATTCACAGTGACAACGCCACCCAGCCTTCAATCTTGGCCAAACCTTATTACAAGAGAATCCCGTTACAAGGAAGAATTCATTTGTCAGATAGAATTACTGACCCCCCAGTAACGGTGCACTGACTTTCAACAATATCTGATGAGGTAAAAGTCTGGTCCTGCCAAGGAATGTGGACAATCTTTTGGGGCTGATGGGCATAGGTCCTAACCTGCGCTTTCAAGACTAGTAGTCAGTACTCCTTGGAATAAGCGATCAGATAACCAGGCCCTTTAAACCGAAACCCTAAGGAAGACACAAGCCCCACCTTGAGGATCATCTCCGCGCGGGTCATGCCTTTCACCACGATCTTCGTGTAACTGGCCGGGGCTTTCCTCACCACCTGAGAGCCTATGGAAGGCAGATCAAGGAGGACCATCTTCAGGGAGTGGGTGTCCAGCAGCAGCTGAGGGGAGAGAGCAGAATAGAACCAGCCACTTCACAGGGACACGACACCTAGTGTACTCACGCTGATAAATAACATTTTCCTGGTTTTAAATGTAATACATTCTCACTGAAGAAAATTAGGAAAATGAACAGATAGAAAAGGAAACACATGAGTTACAATTACTATGACCCAGGAAAAAATAAGAAGCCATAGTTCAATGTGGTATCATTCCCACCAGCCTGTGTGTGTGTATAAAAAACTAGAATTACACTGTATAAACAGTTTCACAACCTCGTTTTTCTACTTCATATATGAAGTTTTTTGAATTCTATTTTCCCATCTTGGCAGTCTTTAAAAAAAAATCATGATTTTTAATTGCTATACAGTATTCTATGGTGTGTGTGTGTATAACTTTAATGTTTTTAACCATTCCCCTAGACTTGTTTCTAGCCTTTTATTACTGCTGTGATGAACAGCTTTGTGGATATAATTCTAGGTCTATCAATGGCGTTTCCTTAGGAGACAGTCTTTGGCATGGAGCAAAGCATAAGAACATTTGTAAGGTTCTTCACACGTATCCTGAACTGCTTTCTGAATGGAATGTACCTATTTACATAGTGCAGACCACACCCTCACCAGCGCTGAAAACTGCCATAAAATTTTTGCTTATTCAACAGGCAAAAAATATCTCCGTACTGCTCTATTTTGGACTTCTCTGGATGCTAGTCAGGATGTAGGAGATTAAATCAAATTTAAACATCAATCAGTATCCTGGCAACAATCTGTCCTTTTCTTTTTCTTTCTTTTTTCTGTATATTTTTCTTTTGGTTCTCTTGGATGCCAATTATTTCGAAGGCTATCAACCTTCCTGACTGCCCACCAACTGCAGGCACAGAAATGGCATATACACACCGGCCTGTTCAGACAGTTCAGGAGAATGGAATGACATGTTCACCAACCAGACAAAGGTAGCAGCAGGGTGACAGTCCCGCTACTGCACCTCTGTGAATCTTAGGTTTAGGACAGGGCTTGCCATATCTGCCACTGCCTGCTCCTCTCAGAAAGCTTTTCATAAATTATATTAAGCAAGGGTGGAATGGGCTCTGTTAAGGCCCTGTGACACCCTGCATTCTCTCTTTCTGCGTGTACTTTGCTATGGACAGGAGAATTAACAACTAAAGATAAGACAAGCTCGTTAATGAGAAACACTATTAATTTAAAGGTCGAGGTGATTCTAATTTTGACAATGGTACAAACATTTGGAGAAGCCATCAAAGTTTTACTTGGGATAACTTAGAGGGGAATATTGCTCTCAAAAAATGGTGAGGTAATATGTAATACAATGGGATATCACTCAGCCATAAAAAAGAATGAAATAATGCCACTTGCAGCAACATGGATGGACCTACAGACTGTCATACTGAGTGAAGCAAGTCAGACAGAGAAAGACATATATCATATGATATTGCTCATATGTGGAATCTAAAAAAATAGTACAAATGAACTTATTTACAAAACAGAAATAGAGTCACAGATGTAGAAAACAAACTTATGGCTACCAAGGGGGAAAGCAGGGGGAGGGATAAATTGGGAGACTGGGACTAACATATACACACTACTATATATAAAATAGATAACCAATATATAGAGCACAGGGAACTCTACTCAATACTCTGTAATGACCTATATGGGAAAAGAATCTAAAAAAGAGTGGGTGTATGTATATGTATAACTGATTCACTTTGCTGTACAACAGAACCTAACACAACATTGTGAAATTAACTATACTCCAATAAAAATTAATTTTAAAAAATGGTGAGGTATGGACAAACTGATTCTGAAGTTTATATGGAGAGGCAAAAGACCCAGAATAGCTAACACAGTATTGAAGGAGAAGAGCAAAGTTGGAGGACTGACATTACCCAACTTCAAGACTTATAGTAAAGCTACAGCAATCAAGACAGTGTAGTACTGGTGAAAGAACAGACAAATAGATCAACTGAGCAGAAGAGAGAGCCCAGACATAAATCCACACAAATATAGTCAACTGATCATTCACAAAGTAGCAAAGGCAATTCAACGGAGCAAAGACAGTCTTTTCAACAAACGGTGCTGGAACAACTGGACATGCACATGCAAAAAATAAAAATAAAAATGAATCTAGACACAGACCTTACACCCCTCCCCAAAACTAACTCAAATGGATCGTAGACCTAAATGTAAAACACGAAACTATAAAACTCCTAGAAGATAACACAGGAGAAAACCTACATGACCTGGGGTATGGTGATGACTTTTTAGATAGAACACCAAAGACATGATCCATCAAAGAAATACTGATAAACCGGACTTCATTAAAAGGAAAAACTTTTGCTCTCCCAAAGATAATGTCAAGGGATGGGAAGACAAACCACAGACTGGGAGAAAATATTTGCAAAAGATAACATCTTATAAAGGACTGTTATCAGGACTTCCCTGGTGGTGCAGCAGTTAAGAATCTGCCTGCCAATGCAGGGGACACAGGTTCAATCCCTGGTACAGGAAGATCCCACATGCCGTGGAGCAACTAAACCCATGTGCCACAACTACTGAACCTGTGCTCTAGAGCCTGCAAACCACAACTACTGAGCCCGTGTGCTCCAACTACTGAAGCCCAAACGCCTAGAGCCTGTGCTCCGCAACAAGAGAAGCCACTGAAATGAGAAGCCTGTGCACCACAACGAAGAGTAGCCCTCACTCGCCACAACTAGAGAAAGCCTGTGAGCGGCAATGAAGACCCAATGCAACCAAAAGTAAATAAGTAAATAATAAATAAATCTTTTAAAAAAAAAAGGACTGTTATCTAAAATATACAAAGATTTTAAAGAAAAACTCAACAATAAGAAAACAAACAACCCAACTGAAAAATGGGCCCAAGATCTTAATAGATACCTCACCAAAGAAGATATATAGATGACAAATAAACATTTGAAAAGATGCTCCATATCACATGTCATCAGGGAAATGCAAATTAAAATAGCAATGAGACACTACTATACATCTATCAGCATGACCAAAATCTGGAACCCTGACAACATCAAATGCTGGTGAGGATGCAGAGCAACAGGAACTCTCATTCACTGCTGGTAGAAATGCAAAATGGTACAGCCACTTTGGAAGACAGTTTGGTGGTTTCTTATAAAACGAAATATACGCTAACCATACAATCCAGCAATCATGCTACTAGGTATTTACCCAGAGTTGAAAACTTAATGTTCACACAAAAATCTGTACATGAATGTTTTTAACAGCTTGATTCATAATTTGCCAAAACTTGGAAGCAAACAAGATGTCCTTCAGTAGCTGAAAGGATGAACTGTGGCACATCCAGACTATGAAATATTACTTAGCACTAAAAAGAAATGAGCTATTAAGACATGAAGGAAACTTAAATGCACATGACTAAGTGAAAAGGCCAATCTGAAAAGGCTACATGTTATATGATTCCAACTCCACGTCTGAAAAGGCTACATATTATATGCTTCCAACTCCACCACATTCTGGAAAAGGCAAAACTATGGAGAAAGTAAAAAGGTCACTGGTTGCCAGGGGTTGGGTGTGGTGGGTGGGATGAACTGGTGGAGCACAGAGGATTTTTAGGGCAGTGAAACTACTCTGTATGATACCATGATGGTGTCATTATACATTTGTCCAAAGCCACAGACTGTATAACACCACGCGTGTAAACTCTAACACTATAATGTAAACTATAGACTTTGAATGATAATGATGTATCACTGCAGGTTCACTGGTTGTAACAAATGTACCTCCCTGGTGGGAGATGGTGATAATGGGGGAGGCTAAGCTTCTGGGAACTCTCTATAGGTACTAATGTTGCTATTCAAAGGCCTACACTCTGTAGGTCATTCAATGGCAGACCAGGAAAGTGCTAGGGCATTTTGGATGTTTCTAGGTTTCCAGAGATGAACATTCTTATTCTCCTAGTGCCTGTTTTTTCGAGAAGGTCATGGGCTCACAGAGAAAGGTACGCAAGTATGCAGAGGACTGGTGAGTATAGACTGCCAGAGGTCCCCCCCCACAAAGCTCTTGGCATCAGAGCAGTTCTGAGGGCCCCACTGTAAATGATCATTGCTCAGCCTCAGAGGGAACCCAGCACGGGCCTCTAAAAAAACAAGTATGCTCAATTCCATGCAGATTAAAAACCTAGATATAAAAAAGAAAAACTCTAAGAAGAAAATAGAGATTATTTTTGTAGGGAAGAGAAGAATGTGAGATAGAGGAAAGATGGAAAAATCTACTTTAAAGTAACGTAAAGTCTATATCAAAAGACACATAAACAAGGTAAAAAAAAAAAACCCCACAAACCAGGAGAAGATGTCTGCAACACCGCTAAAGGGATAATACTTAGAACACAGAATGATTCCTGAAAATCAATAAGAAAAAGACCAGCAACCCCAGTAGCAACAACAGCAGTGGGGCAAAGATCTGAACAGGCAACCCACAAAACACAAACTCTCAAGTGCTCACAAGGCATGAGAAATGATACTTAATCTTATTAGTAACCCAGTAAATGCAAATCAAAACCACAATTGTGTACCATTTTGTATTCATCAGAAAGGCAAAAGTAAAAAGGCTGAAAACACCAAGTGTTGCCAAGTATATGGTGCAATGAAACAGACTTAAAATGAGAATATAAATTGGTAGTCACTTTGGGGGAAACTCGGTACTATTTCCTTACTGGAAGATGTGCATAGCCTGTAATACAGCACTCACATCCTTTAGAGAAATTCCTGCCTGTGTAAAAGAAAACAAAACAAAACAAAAAACGCTTCCCTGCATCCACTGTTGGTAAAAGCACAGACTGGAAACAACCTAATGCCCATCAATGGTAGAATGGATAAACAAATGGTGGCATATTCAGGCAATGGACTATGATATCGAAGTTAAAATGAATGAACTCAAACAACCTATATCAACATAGATAAATCTCAGAAAACATTATGTTGGGCAAAAAAAAGCAAGTGGGGAAATTATATGTATAGTACCATTTGCATAAAGTTTAAAAACAAAATTATACATCTTTTGTGAATAGATACACATGTAACATATCAAAACACATATGGGAATGATAAAAATCAAAATCGGAGTAGAGATTACCTCTGGGCAGGGAGGCAGGCAAATGGCAGGGTAGGGTCCATGAGGGACTTCAGCCATAATTGTAATGATTTACTTTATATAAAAAAAAGATCTAAAGCAAATGTGGAAACATGTTAAGATTCCCACTAAGCTGAGTGGGAAGCTGATATTCTTGACATTATTTTCTATACTTTTATTAACTGGAACTATGTCTTCTTCTTCTTCTTTTTTCACACTATGCTATTTAAGGCCTAGTGAGGATTCAGCTTTACCTTCCCTAGAGCAAAATCTCAGAGCCTCGTCAAAATCAAAGCCATGTCTTGGCATTATTTGCTAGCAGGGAAGAAAAAAACCCAATGATTATTTGAAAACATATGGGGATACGTCCTGTTTTTTCCGTACTTTCTGCTTCCCAGAGATATATTATACGCATAAATAATTGTACAGTCTTAAGTGACAGGAAGAGTTTTGAATGAGCCAGACATAACTCTCTAGTGTCTCCCATATTTTGAGAGAGAGGACATTTTCAATTTCCAGCCAGGCACAATAGAATTCTGTCCTCACCAGACAGCTGTACAGATGGAAACCTTTGTCTCAGGTTTTACCGGAAGTAATGCAGTCAGCAAAGGTGGGAGCTAGTCCAACAGGCTTAGCAGCTGTCCGTGGGAAATGCAGGCGAAAGGCCCCATTTATCAGGATAATCTGCTGGTGTTCATCTTTGAAAACAGCTAAAAGCTTGTCCCCTTAGGCACGAGGCACTGGCCAAGAGGTGGCCATCCACCAAACTTGTTGGGGCCTCAGAGATAAATTTTGGGGTGGTGTGGCTCATGTTGATGGGCTCCTGGGGTGCAACGCTGGCCAGCATGCTATGCCTGGGAAGGCGTATCACCCAGCAATGGAAAGCGGAGGGGTTTACTTCTTAAAGAGCCCCCTACAACTCTTGGGGGGACAGCATGACTATCACAGTGATGGAAACCTTGAGCAGGCAAGATAAAGGTCCACTCCTAGAAGGTAAAGAACCATATATGTTTCAGTGAGGTGACACAGAAGAGACAGTTCAAGATATGAGGAATGGATGCACCAAGGTGAGGACATGCCTTGTTCCTTTCCTCTTTCTTTTCTTTTTTATAATATTTACTTATTTATTTAATTGGCTGTGTTGGGTCTTTTCTGCTGTGCACGGGCTTTCTTTTTAGTTGCGGTGAGTGGGGGCTACTCTTCGTTGTGGTGCGCAGGCTCCTCATTGCTGTGAATTCTCTTGTTGCGGAGCACGGGCTCTAGGCACGTGGGCTTCAGTAGTTGCAGCACATGGGCTCAATAGTTGTGGCGCATGGGCTTAGTTGCTCTGCGGCATGTAGAATCTTCCTGGAGCAGGGACTGAACCAGTGTCCCCTGCATTGGCAGGTGGATTCTTAACCACTGTGCCACCTAGGAAGCCCTCTTTTCTTTTTTTTTAATTTAGGTGTAACTTTCATACAATAAAGTACACAAAGACCAAGTACATAGCTTGATAAACTATTACAAATGTATGCACCCTATTGCCTAATTAAAGATATGGGACACTTCTCCACTCACAGGAGAATGGATAAAGAGATGTGGCATTTATATTTATATACATATAAAATGTTATGGAAAAACTCGAACTTTTTGGCCAACCCAAGACACAAAGACACACAGACACACACAGATACACACATACACAGGAATACTACTCATGCATAAAAAGAATGAAGTAATACCTCTTGCAGCAACATGGATGGACCTAGAGATTATCATACTAAGTGAAGTAAGTCAGAGAAAGACACATACCATATGATATCACTTACATTTGGAATCTAAATAAAATGATACAAATGAACTTATTTACAAAATAGAAACAGACTCACAGACACTGAAAGCAAGCTTATGGTTATCAAAGGGGAAAGGGCAGGGGGATAAATTAGGAATTTGGGATTAGCAGATACTACTATATACAAAATAGATAAACAAGGTCCTACTGTATAACACAGGGAACTATGTTCAATATCTTGTAACAACCTATAATGGAAAAGAATATGAAAATATACATATATATAACTGAATCACTCTGCTATACACCAGAAACTAACGCAACATTGTAAATTGACTATACCTCAATCAAAAAAAAAAAAAAAGATACAGGACATTTCTTGCGTCCCAGAAGGCTCCCTCAGGTTCTCTTCCAGTCAATGCTCTCTCTTCCTTCCCAAGGAGGATGACCACTCTTCAGCCCTCTGTCACTCAGGATTGGTCTACTGCTCACTGACCTGCTATGAACATTCTTGTACATGTCTTTGGTGGCCATACACCCTCACTTCTCTGGGGTGGCATCTACATAGAAATGCTGGATCAAGGGGTAGATATATGTTTAGCTTTAGTAGAGACTGCCAATAATTTTCCAACCTGTGCTGATTTCCATTCCTACCAGCAATGCATGAAAGTTCTAGTTGCTTCACATCCTCACCAACACTTGGTATTGTGGTTTTTTTTAATTTTAGCCATTCTGATATCATTGTGATTTTAATTTACATTTGCCTGGATGATTAATATGCTCTTTGGCTTTTTGGTGAGCCTCTTCCTGAAGTGCCTATTCAAATCTTTTGCCATTTTTCTACTGGTTGATCATCTTTTTCCTAATGGATTTGTTGAGGTTTTTTTAAAGTAATGTTTTCAACTTTACTGAGGAATAATTGACAACTATACTGTAATTGTATATATTTAAAGTATACACTGTGATTATTTGATGTACATATATAGTACAATGATTACCAAGATCAAGTTAATTAACTCTCCTTTTGTATGTGTGGTAACAATGTTTAAGATCTACTCTCAGAAAATTTCAAGTATATCACACCATGTTATTAATTATCAGCATGCTGTACATTAGGTCCTTAGAACTTATATATCTTAGAACTGAAAGTGTGTACCCTCTGACCTACATCTCCCCATTTCCCCCTTCCCCCAGCTCCTGGCAAATACCATTCTATTCTCTGCTTCTACGAATTTTTTTTTTAAGATCCCATATATAAGTGATATGTTAGAGATTTTTTAAAGTATATATTTACAATTTGAGTACTTTCTTAGTTACATATATTCCAAATATCATCTGCTACTCTGGCTTGTCTTTTGAGAGAAAGAAGTCCTTAATTTTAAGTACTCAATCTCTTTTACGATTAGTACTTCTAATGTTTTGTTAAGGAATCTTTGCCTAACCCAAGGTCATAAAACATTCTTATTATCTTCCAGAAATTTTGTTGTCTTATCTTTCACTTCCAGAGATATAACCCACCTGGAATGGATTTTTTAAAAAATTGAGGGCTTCCGTGGTGGCGCAGTGGTTAAGAATCTGCCTGCCAATGCAGGGGACATGGGTTCGAGCCCTGCGCCGGGAAGATCCCACATGCCGCAGAGCAACTAAGCCTGTGTGCCACAACTACTGAAGTAGTCTGCACACCTAGAACCTGTACTCGGCAACAAGAGAAGCCACCGAAATGAGAACCCTGCATACTACAATTAAGAGTAGCCCCTGCTCGCTGAATCTAGAGAAAGCCTGTGTGCAGCAGTGAAGATGCAATGCAGTCAAAATAAATAAATAAATAATAAATCTTTAAACAAAATTGAGATATAATTCATATACCATAAAATTCACCTTTTAAAAGTACCATTCAAGGGCTTCCTAGGTGGCGCAGTGGTTAAGAATCCACCTGCCAATGCAGGGGACACGGGTTCGAGCCCTGGTCTGGGAAGATCCCACATGTCGTGGAGCAGCTAAGCCCTTCTGTTTCTTCCATTCTAATCTGTGTACCTTTTATTTCTTTAAAAATTTATTTTGTGTTTTGCCTTATTGTTCTAGCTAGGACTTCAAGGGCAACGTGAGCCAGAAAAAGTGACAGCAGACACCCCTGTCTTACTCCATCTTTCTATATTTGACCATTAAGCGTGACGTTTATGGCATTTTTTTTTTTTCATTAACTGCTTCATTTCTGTAGACTTTTTTTTTTTGGCACATGGGCTTAGTTGCTCCGTGGCATGTGGGATCTTCCTGGAGCAGGGATCGAACCCGTGTCCCCTGCATTGGCAGGCGGATTCTTAACCACTGCACCACCTAGGAAGCCCCTAACTGCTTCATTTCTTTCACGAGCTTGCTCGGTCCTCCCGCCTCCAGGATCTTGATGACCCTGTTGATGGTTGTAAATCCCTGTGGAGCGTGGCTGTGCCCGTCTCTTTCCTCTGTGTGGCACAAAGCGAGGACCCTTGCAACTGGGTGACAGAAGAGGTTTCAAGCTCTCAGTGGGAAGGATGGCCTCATAAAAATCAAGATGGGCCAGAGCTTAATGAGACAGAGAGAAGTGAGCGGTTGGGTAGTTAGGAGATTCAAAAAGGTATTTAGAGAGAGAAAAGGGCTGCACAAAAGGGAGCAAGCTCTACCACGTGGGCAGAAGCACATGCACATAAAAAAGGAAGGAGAAAGCTTAGCTTTTCTGAACATATGTTCTATAATCAGAAAATCTAGAAGGAAGCTAGTTTAAACAAGCACGGGAGTTTTGTGTCAATTCCCAAAATAAAATTTACTTGTGGATTACACTTGAGTGGGTATATGTGGGGGTGGACCACTACTATTTTTTTTTTTTAATCTTGTTATTATGGAGAGTTTCAAACATATATGAAGTAAACAGAATAGTAAAGTGAATCCTCCCACTCTCATCTGGCTTCATCTGTGCCTTGAACCTGGTGGCTCTCAGCTAGGGGTGATCTGGTCCATCTTCCCACCCTGGCCCGGATATTTGGCAATGTCTGGAAACGCTTTTGGTTGTCAAAATTGGCAGGGTGTTACTGGTGACTAGTGGGTAGTGGCAAGGAATGTTGTTAAACCTCCTATAACGCACAGGATGGCCCCACAACAAAAGATTCTTTAGCCCCAAATGTCAGTGCAGAGGCTGAGAAACCCTGCTGTAACTGCTTCTTATCCCTCAATTTTTTTGAGGTTAAATTTACATACATTGAAATGTACAATTCTTAACCGTATGGTTTTGACAAATGGATTTATGCATGTAGTCCAGACGCTTGCATATGTTTTGTACATATACCCTTTCTATGAGATCAACACATTTCCTTCTGTTCCTAGTTAGCTAAGGTTCTGTTGTTCTTTTAAAAAATTTTATCATTTATGTGTATTAAATTTTATCAGTTCATTTCTTTTTTTTTTTCCCTCCAAAGGAGTGCTTAAAAACACCCTGCCACATTTAGGAGATTCACCAAGATGAACTATGGCTGAGAATAACTACCCTATTTTCTCATTTTTCCAGCTGCCATGCACACACCACCTGATTCTCTTTTTCCCTTTCCTTGGTGTTTGGGCTTAACATTTTTTTTTAAAATTTGCTTTAAACATTTTTTCCAGGTTTTGAATTACGTACATTTAAAAGTCAGTATGGTCAAAATGTGGTAATACGTATGATGGAATATTGTTTGGCCTTAAAAAGGAAGGAAGGAAATTCCGAAACATGCTACAACATGAATAAACCCTGAAAGCATGCTAAGTGAAATAAGCCAGACACAAAAGGACAGATATTGTATGATTCCACCTATATGAGGTCCCTCGAGCAGTCATATTTATAGAGATGGAAAGGAGAATGGGGGCTGCCAGCAGCTGGAGAAGGAGGGGTGGGGACTTCGTGTTCAGTGGGAAAGGAGTTTCAGTTTGGAATGATGAAAAAAGACTGGAAGTGGATGGTGGATGGCTGCACAACAATGTGAATGTACTTAATACTAAGAACTGTACTCTTAAAATGGTTAAAATGTTAAATTTTATGTTATGTATGTTTTACCACAATAAAAAAAAGTCAGTATGGTATATAAAGATAATACACAGGAAAAGAACATTACTTCATAGACATGAAATACATTGCTCAAAATATTTTAGATCCGTAATATGATAGATCTAGCAGGGGGCGTGTGGAGAGTCTGATTCAGGGCTCTTATCTAAACAGGAGGAAACTGAGCCCAGAGCAGGGGAGCAAGTGCTCTTGATCACAGGGACCACTAACAGCAGAGTAGGGACTGGTCCCCAACTTTCAGGGTCCTTTACCTGACACCACAATGAGCCGCTTCCTCTCTGGTAAGTTTGCGCAAATGGATTCCATTTTTACTGTGTGCCTGGTCACAGATACTGTGGCCAAAAGACTAATTAATAACCCTGCAAATCCCACAAGACTCTCTGAAAATCACAAACTAGCAAGAAGCATTACAAATACTGGTATGGTTCAGCTCCACGTGCCCTTGCAATTGCTCAAGCGGACTCCGGGGACCAAAGAGAAATAATTTACGTTATACAGTAATCAGGGAGAGAATCAAGAGCAGGAAAACGTCTCCCTTCCTATTTTTGGCACAAGCATTAACGTGTAATATAAATTTAGAAGCTAGTACTTTAGTGGCAAAGCAGAGGCATCTGAAGTTAGGCCTCAGTCTTTGCTTTGAGTCTCCCAGCTTTTGTTAAACCTTGGCTTACAGCTGCTATGAGATTTGAGGCAGAATCTGTTTTAATCCATGGACTTCTCTTTGTTAACTTCTTGGTTCCTAAGGTTTTGCTGCCTGAGCGATCACGCCTCCAGGTCCACGACTGCTTGGGTTTCTAAACCCAGATACTCTGGGCAAGCATGGACCCCAGCGAAACCCGAACTTCATGTGGGAATCCTCCAAGGGCCACGATGCCCTTCAGTTCCCACACGCAGCCTCCCCCAGGCTGGGTCTGTTGAGATCTACACTCCCGTCACCCACTCATATTTGTCTGGGGTCTGACAAAGTAAAATGCCAGCTTCACAGATGGTTTTCTTATCCACATCTCAAAGCAGAAGTAAATACTGGCCAAACTGATATATTTCTGAAGATGTGGGCTTTGAAGTCTGAGCTGATTATTTTAACATTCTTATAAAGAAGGGGAAATCTGAGGAAAATAGGTATGACATTGGGTTCATGTGACAATATGAAAATATCATGGTTGCTAGACACTAAATCAGCTTGCAAGGCCTGGGCAGAGCTGCAAACTCATGGAAACATGTTCCCAATAAGTCAGCTTTGTGTTCCAGTGGCTTCATCAAGTCTAGAGACAGAAACCTAGTGACTGAGAATCTAAAGCTTCTCTCAGACATACACAGAGCAATCAATCCACGTCCTCTCCCATCACGCACAGCAGTGAGGTGGACAGGGTAGATTCTCAGTAAACACATGCTAATGAAACTGGACATGCTGGGGCATTATTCTGCTGTTTCCCGAGGAGAGAATTCATTCTGTACTTATGACACACAAGAGGTAAGAATTTCCAAACACTGAAACTCTACACTCAGACACAGTCGGTCAGTGTCTGAATCCACGCAACCCCCCAGGACGTCTGCTGAGACAATACTTCTGACTCTGCTAAGCTGGTCAGCCAGACAGCCCATGGCAAGCATCGACTAGATGTTTCCATGTGGGGAGATGGGCGTTGACCGTGGAAACAAACTGTCAATAGTGAGAGCGGGCATTTGTTGAGGGAGGGCTTCTCATGTGCTTCACATTGGGTCAGGTACTTCGGTGGCTTATCTTGTTTAATCCTCACAACTGCCCTGAGAGGCAGTGCTGTGATTATCCCCATTTTCTAGACGAGAAACTAAAGCCCTGGAAGGTTAAGGAACTTGTCTAATGACAAACAGCTGCTGTGTTGCAGAGACAGGATTCAGCGTCAGACCTCAGTGATTCTGGAGCCGGTAACCTTAAGGCTCACACCTACTGCCTTTTCGTAGCCTAGAAAGGCCACTCACTTCCAAAAAGAGTACAAAACATACAACACTTATCAGATGCAAGAGATGCCTGATATTCACAGGTGTTACGTCTCTGGCTTTGATGCTTCCTGAGGGACCCATCATGCACCAGGGCACACGCCGACTTGCCACCTTCCTGAGCCATGACTCCGGCCAGCACAGCCGAGGGCCCAGTGTGAGGGCAAGTCCCGGAGCTAGGAGAGAGCGGAGCCTCCACCCAGTCGACTAACTCAGTGGAAGAGCAGGAGTTTTGGAAATGTCTTGAATTATATATTCTTCTTACTTAAAAGTGTAGTTCTTTTAAATACAGAAAGTAACTGAAATAGGTTAAGTATTGCTGAATAAAGGTCTAGAGAGGATTTATTTTAATGAATACAGAAGGATCATTTGTGATCAGTACATGAACAGTTTGCAGGTAAGTAGGTGTTTTTAAAAAATTAAGGGCTGAATAAAGTGAGGAAAGCGGGGAGGGTTGGGGGGGAATGAACTGGGAGATTGCGATACCAAACTGTACTCTAAATATATGCATTTTATTGTCTGTTAACTGTATCTCAATAAAAGTTTTTTTTTTTTTAATTAAGGGCTGAATATTATTGTTTGTTTGTTTTTTTCAAAGTAGCTTAAACTGTTCTCCAAACTCAAGCTGCTCAAATTTCAGGGTGTATGATTGAACTTGGTGTACCCCCCAAAAATAATAAATAAATAAAATTAAAAAAAAAAAAAGTTCAGGGTGTGAACAGGTGGTAGCTGAGGACAGGCAACTTTGCTGTAGCGCAGAACTCAACTCAGCAGTGCTGAGGTGACACCATAGGTGAAGAGATGTCCTGAAACACAGAATTCGAGCAAGCAGAGTGGGACTGATGGAGGACGGCTTGCTGGAGGAGGTGAACGGTTTCTCAGTACCAAAAAGATAAGCCTTTCTTTGCTTGCTACTCTTAAATGGTCTCTGCCCCAGCCACTACGGGACCCAAAATAATCAGAGCCTTTGCGGCTGCCTGGACATTTTTCTCCTAGTCCTCCTCCAGCCCCAGCTCTCAGAGGTGCCCTCTCTGACCATCCAACCTAAAGCCACTACTCCCTCATAGAATGGAGAATATGAAGAAAATAAAATATATAAAGAATATCATGCCCCTAAGATATTCTTTCATATGAACTAGTTTTATACCCTGCAGTATACTTAAGTAAAAATTACCCTCTAATTTATTTGGTAACTTGTATATTATGTCTCTTCTTACTAGAATGTAAGCATCATGAAGGAGAGATGCTTTTCTGTCCTGTTCACTGTGGTATGCCTTGCACCTAGAACAATGCCCGGGGACTTAGGAGGTGCTCAACGAAAAAATGTTTTAAATAAATGGATGAATAATTTAAGCTGTCAGGTCATCATTTGGTCCTCAAACAGGAGAAATAAGTGATTTTACTTCTCCACAGCAGTTCTGTACTAGAAAGATATGTGGTTTGATCTATGACAAAAGCCGTAAGGAACAGCCCTATCCCAGTTTCATCTCACCTGTTCTGCTCCCACCATGCTAATTGGCTTGCATTTGAAGAGGTGGGTGATGAACTTGGGAATGAAGGAGCTGTGGATAAAAAAAGGTGACAAATTAGGCTTATTTTCTCTTTGGTAAAGAACCACAGAAACTTTTCTTTTTAAGGCCTCACTTAATTCTACAAGAAAACTGAGACTCGAAGTAGATACTACTGTGGCCTATCAGCACCCATTCTTTTTCTTTCTTTCTTTCTTTTTAAAATTAATTAATTAATTAATTTATTGGCTGTGTTGGGTCTTCATTGCTGCACACGGGCTTTCTCTAGTTGCGGCGAGCAGGGGCTACTCTTCATTGTGGTATGCAGGCTACTCCCTGTGGTGTCTTCTCTTGTTGCACAGCATGGGCTCTAGGCACGTACACTTCAGTAGTTGCAGCACGTGGGCTCAATAGTTGTGGCACACAGGCTTAGTTGCTCCGTGACATGTGGGATCTTCCTGGAGCAGGGATTCAACCTGTGTCCCCTGCATTGGCAGGTGGATTCTTAACCACTGTGCCACCAAGGAAGTCCCCATTCTTTTTCTTTCTAACCAAAGCCCTGGTTTTATTTAGGTGAATCTGGCCTTGGGATGCTGGGGAAAAAGCTGATCCCTCCTAAACTACAGAGGTGGATTCTAATTAGCCTTGATCAGGCAGAGCATGGGGTTCCCTTGGTGACCCTTTACCATTTTACCACTATTCTAAGGATGGAGCCAGGCAAGGAGAGCAGGGTAAGTAAAGAACCTGGGTCCCTGATAACATTGCTGAACAGCTGAATCAATCATTTTGGATCTGTCCTATCTCTGGATTTCGGTTAATATGGAATAAAAAAGTTCACCTTCTGTTTAAGTCAGTTTGAGTCAGGGCTTCTATGGCTGGTAGCTGAAAACATCCTAATAGATACTATAGTCAAATATATGTGAGGTAGTTATGGGGCCTCAAATGCAAAAAATGCGAAATAATTGCTAAGAGAGTAACTGTCAGATCAGGGAACAAAATACATGATTGCCAAAAAATTTACTGGGGACCGAGGGGCAACCTGGGCCACGTAGATTGATGATGCTGGTTTGGGGACAGGGAGGATGTAATTTTAATAGATCAGGAGGGTTTTTTAGAAAAAAAACACTGCAGAGGCCTGAGTAGGGGTGGCTGAGTTATACTGGTGCTGAACAGGTGTGGGAACCAGAAATGCCTAAAATCAGTTCAGATTCAGAGTGAACTGACCAGGAGAACATAGGGCCCGTGACCAAAAGAGGACCATGGCAATATAGCAGGATTTGGAGGTCGAGGGAAAGGCTGGCCAGCCTCCCCTTCTCTTCACTCTTCAAACGCTGCTCTCAGGCTTGTCCCGCCTGAGAGCTCTTTGCTCTCTCCACATCTTTTCCGGAACGCTTGTGCCCACTCTGATAACCAGTGACCAACTGGCCATCCCAATGGCGTGGCACCGGCACCTCAACCCCAGCACATCCAAGACTCAGCCCCACACCAAATCCAGGCTCAGGGGACTGGATTTCCTCTGCCCAGTCATCCAAGTCAGAAACCGCACCCTTGGGACTTCCTAGGTGGCACAGTGGTTAAGGATCCGTCTGCCAATGCAGGGGACACCGGTTCGATCTCTGCTTCAGGAAGATTCCACATGCTGCAGAGCCTGCGCTCTAGAGCCCATGTGCTGCAACTACTGAAGCCCATGCT
Source organism: Hippopotamus amphibius kiboko (assembly GCF_030028045.1). Taxonomy (NCBI): domain Eukaryota; kingdom Metazoa; phylum Chordata; class Mammalia; order Artiodactyla; family Hippopotamidae; genus Hippopotamus; species Hippopotamus amphibius. Next base: position 13,919,167 of record NC_080202.1, read on the forward strand.
CCACAAGAGAAGCCACCACAATGAGGAGCCCATGCACCACAGTGAAGAGTAGCCCCTGCTCGCCGCCACGACTAGAGAAAGCCTGTGTGCAGCAATGAAGACCCAACGCAGCCTATAAATAAATAAATCTGTATTAAAAAAAAAAAAGAAACCACACGCTTGCCCTCAACCCCAATATCCAATCAGTTCCCAGCTCTTCCCTGAACGCCCACACTCACCCCTCCTGCTCGCCCGCCTGCTGCTGCCCTTCTCTTCACGCTAGAACTCTTTCAACTGTTTCCTAACTGGTCTCCCAGCCTTTAGTCTCATCATCTCTAATCTATCAGCTGTCAAAGGGATTTATTTCAGATGCAAATATGATCAAGACCCTCCCCTGATTAAAACTCCTGCAATGGCTGCAGACAGGCCTTCCTTGACTGTCCTGAGTCTCTCTCCCCAGCCCCATCTCGCTAAGCCCTGCTACCCTGGGCTTCAAGCCAGTCAGGCCACTTGCAGATCCTATAACTCTGAAGGCTATCTGATGCCTCTGTGCCTTTGTTCACACTGTTTCCTCGACCTGGAATGCCCTTCCCCACAGCCTTTCAGGTCAGTGTACATACATCTCCCCGACTCTGCTCAAGGACAGCTTTCCCATGGAGACTTTCCTCAGTCACCTCCACCATACTCTGTGGAGTCCACAGACTTCTAGCCTAATACATAACCTACTCTGTTACACTTCTTTGCTTACATGTCTATTTCCCTCCACTTGACAAGGCAAATGAAGATAGGGACCACGCTTACTAAGACAAAGTACTTAACTCTGCATCTGGAACACAGCAGGTGCTCAAGTGACTGCATGTTGAATAAATAATAAATAAGAATGGTAACAGCTAACACTTTTTACATGTTGGCGTGGTACCAGCACTTCACCAGGAAGTTTACATGACTTCTCACTTTATCCCCCCAACCACTATTCGATCTGTCTTATCATTTCCGTTACTGAATGGAGGAGAATCAGCCGAGTGGATGAGGGAAGTCGCTTGTGGTTCAAACTGTAGTTTCAATCAGCGGGGTGATCTTGACAACTAAACAGGAGAGACTGTTGTTGCTTCAGAGACCAAGTGGAGGCAAAAGGAAACATCTAAGGCTTTGCATTAGTGAGATGAGAGAGGAAGTGAAAGGGCAAGGAATGTCAGCTCCAGACATCAGATCTAGGGGAAGGCCTGCTGATTGATCAGGAGGGAGTGAGAACAAGGGCCTACGTGGAAGGGATTCTTCAGGTGCTAAACCAGAGACAGGCCAAACAAGTAGTGTGAGACTGAACTACGACTGACTGCAATGGCGCACAGTTTATAACCTAAACTACTTCACACTAGAGTAGGCGTCGATTGTGCCCTTGAACTGGCTCTGTGTGTTAGACTATAGGGGGTGCGGTGGGGAGAATATAGGGACCAGGGGCATGTCTTTGTGGGAAGAGTTCCAGCAATGTGAAGGGTAAACCACCAGGGGCTCCTCCAGGCCATTGCAGTGGTGGCAGTTACTGCTCTTGGCTGAAGGGTCTTCTCACAGCCTCCCATCGGAAGGTTCTGGTCTTCAGCTGGGATTTCACAAGGATGAGAGGGTACCATGGATTAAATGAGAAAACTACTTTCTAGATCACAGGTTAAACTTTTCCAGATGTGAGAGGTGGGCATCCCTATTCCCAGCTCACCCAATATGGGCTTAGTAATAAAAGCAAAGGGCTCTGAGAGAATGTGAGGCTGATGTCGGGACCCCTGACTCACTTTAACATTGGCTCCACCTGACCCCTGTGCACTGCACTGGAGATTTCTGGCCACAGTAAATTTTTATAGAGATGCTTTTCGAGCAGGGGTTATGGGGAGTGTCACAATGTGATTTATCAGCAGTGCTTTTAACACGCGCTAATGAGCACCCAGAGAGTGGAGGGAATGTCAGTCCTGGCCCATCTGCCGCTCCGCACACGTCAATGCCTCCCGGGAGAGTCCACGCGAGTCTTTCCTGACAAATTGGGAACTGAAGCTAACGCCACAAGCCACTCCATAACTGCTGCTCCTTAGGGATTCATCTGGGAGGGAGAGCAAAAGCCTTAATTGAATACAAACTGGGAGAGATCTGGGGAAGACAGAAACTTGGAGCCCTAAATCACCCTTTGGGACTTGGATGAGAGCAACCTAAATTCAGTAGCTTGGACTGGGCCGATCTTCCTGAGGCCCTCGCCTGCGAAGTCTGCCAAAATGCTTGTCTGATAATTGGTCAGAGGAGGCACTGACCCTCAACAGTGGCCAGTCTCGGGGGAAACAGTGCTACAGCCAGATGCTGCCTGGCGAAGGACCAAACCGTTTCCCCGCTTTAAAACAACAAGTAAGCGATGGCCACACACGAGGACGTGGCAGGAAGACATGCAGTGCAGTGTTCACTCCACCTCCTTGGCTCCCTGACTTGCTCTCCGCGATTTCTAGTACCTTCCCTGGGCACGCGGATGTCCACAAAGTGGACATATCCCGGCAGACGCAGTAACAAGTGCTATGAGAAAGGAGGGGGAGAAGGCTCAAAGGAAACTGAACTCATGGTTCCTACCCTTCAAAAGCTTATCATCTAGTTGGAGAGACAAAATACATACATGAAATTGCTGAAAAATAATTTAAATTATCCAAACTTGGGGGGAGGCACAGGTGCCATTATGTCCACATAATTCAAATAACGGGAGCCCCCGACTCATTTCTGTCTGTCTTGAGGGGTGGATGATTGTACTGCTGTTACTATTATTTATAACTTTAGTAGATTAGCTTGACTATTACGCTTCTCTGGGGTACTTGCGTTAGCGGGATGGCGGGGACACCTGGACTGGGCGCACGCTGGTGGTCCGCAAGCATTCAGAACAACGCACTGAGAAGGATGCTCCAGGACTTACTTTGCAAATTTAATGCAGAACTGGGTGAAGTATTTCCGCGTGGACGCCAGGTTGTCACGGATGATGGGGACGTTCTGCTTAATGTGAAGAATGACAGAGGTGACGTAGGGGCTCTGGTCACCAACGTGCTCCACGTTCTGCCACTGCATCTGAAAATGGAGACAGGGCAAGACAAGCCTTTAGATCCTGCGCAGGAGGACAGCCTTACCTGTTACCGGGGAAGGGGCAGGGGAGTGGAAATGAGCCCACAGCTTGCTGTCACGGGGACCGATTTTTCTTGAGGGGGGTTGCCTCTCCCCGTCTACAGGAGCTAAGTGTGAATGGGAATGCGTAAGCCTACATTCTCTCTGACAGTGTGGCATGGAGCAGGTACCTCTTCCTACCCTGTCCCCCTCAGGCTTGAAATAGCCTTCCCTTCCCATCTAAGTGCCATCTTCTTTCTTTTTTTTAAATTCTTTTTTTATTTTGGCCACAAGGCATGTGGGATCTCAGTTCCCCAACCAGGGATCGAACCCACACCCCCTGCACTGGAAGCACAGAGTCCCAACCACTGGACCACCAGGGATGTCCGCTATCTTCTTTCTAAAGGAACCCTCACCAGTAGATGAACTGGATCGTATTCTTCTATCAGCTATTCCAGTAGAAGGGACTATAGGAGGACAGGGGAGGGACATCTACTTCTGACCAGACCGGCACCCTGGGAGACCCACATGAAAGGAAACCTGGAGTGCCTTTCTGGTACCTGGGGAGAAGTTGGGGGTTTTTTAAAAAGGAAACTAGAAATGATATGATATGTGAATTGTTTCAAAATAATCTAGGGTTGGGAGGAGTAGATGAAACAAGATTACTGAAGCTGAGTGATGGGTGCCTGAGGTTCATTATACTGTTTTTTCTAACTTTTTTAAAGTATAGTTGCTGTATAATATTATGTAAGTTACAGGCGTACAATATAGCAATTCACAATTTTTAAAAATTGAAGTTATAATTGATTTACAATGCTGTGTTGGTTTCGGAGTGATTCACAATTTTGAAAGGTGACGCTCCATTTATAGTTATTATAAGATACTGGCTGTACTCCTGTGTTGTACAATATATCCTTGTAGCTTATTTTCTCTGCTTTTTGGTAGCTTATTTCTCCTACTTTTCTGTTTTCCCTACTTCTGTATATGATTGAAAATGTCCATAATCAAACATTAGACTCTTACTCCTAGAGCCGCAGGGATTATGTGGGATTTCCCTTAAGGGGAAGGAAAGAGGATCTCTGGCAAACACAGGGGGCAGGTCAGAAGTGAAGACAGTGCCATGGGGAACAGGGCAGGGACTCTGTGGATGGCAGGTGCGCGGGAGACGGGTATCACTGAGAGACCCTGTGTGGCCCTTGACCAGGCCTTGAACAAAAACGAGAGACCTGCTGCGCTCAAGTTCTCATCACCGGAGGAGAATTAGGGGAAATGCTCTGAAACACATGTACAGTCAAAGGGAGAAAGAAGCAGTGGCATGGCTCCCCTGCCCCCACCTGGACACACCCGGGAGAAGAGAGGCTGTACCAGCTCCCAGCCTGCCTACTCCGCGCTGGCGGGGACCATGCTGGGACTCTGCTGAGTCAGCCTCTCAGAATGGAGCCGGGCTGCCTGTTAAAAAGATCCTAAGCCCAACACAAATCATATAATGTGTTCATAGAAGAAGGGCACTAGTTCTGAAGCCTTGATATCTCTGGCAGGAAAACACTATTTTTACAGAGCTCTCAGGGAAAGGAAAAATTCAGTCCCGAGAGAATTTGTTTAAAAGAATCACATGGTACACAGATGATCCCCCAGCTCCTGGGAAGCTCAGATGACTCTATGTTGTGTCCTAATGTTTCTTCAAATCAGCAGATATTTAGAGCCTAAAAGTTTTAGGTCTGTGTCAGCACAGAACCATGGAAAAGCAGGGAGGCACCTCCATCTTCATTTCACAGATGAGAAAACCAAGGCCCAGGCACATGAAGTCTTATGCAGGGTTTCACAGTGAGGCTCCAGAAAGACAAGGGTTTCTAATTTTTTTTTTTTTACTGGGAAAAAGTAAAAACGAAGAATGGAGAGATGGTAGAAAAGTGTAATATGAACTGACTTTATATTCTAATGCTTTGGCTACATGTAATGTTCTCCTCATTCTCTTCTATTTTATTCAAGAGGCTTCTTTGTGCATCTGATTTTAGGGATGTGACCCTTCCAAACAAGGAGCATCCTATGGGGTTTTAAATGAGCCCAGAGGGTGAGGCCAGAATTGGCAGGTGCCGTTAGCGTCTACGCTTCGTCTTCCACTCCCAGCTTGGCAGCAGCTCTGGAGCAGCAGGCCCCGGGAAGGCACAGTGAACTGGTAGGAAGTGTGATGCCCCCGCCCTCCACCTGGCACAAAGCTCGTCCACAGTAATGACCACTGTTTTCCAAGCTGGCAGCAGTTTATGTTTCAACAGTTCGAAAACTTCATAAACAATTACCTAAGCACGACAGTTCTCCATCAGAAGATGACCACAGAGGGAGGTGGTGACAAGCCCTGTCATTGATTACAAAGCAACTCTGGGGCAAGATGGAGCATGCGGTGTGAGAGTTCAAGTTCTCACTGGAGAGTTCTCTCGTCTTGATCACCACTGGCCATGTCAGCTAGGGCCCACATTAGGAATTGATGTTAAAAGATTGTATTTGCCTTAATACTTAAGCCAGTTGGGACTCCACCAGTCAAGCTAAAGGAAGTATTGGAGAAAGTCAAGTGGATTCGTGAGTTTAAATTTAAGTCAGCTTTAACAAACACATGAAAAGAGCTCAACATCACTAATCATTAGAGAAATGCAAGTCAAAGCCACAATGAGGTATCACCCCACACTGTCAGAATGGCCATCATCAAAAAATCCAGAAACAATAAATGCTGGAGAGGGTGCAGAGAAAAGGGAACCTTCTTGAACTGTTGGTGGGAATGTAAATTGGTACAGCTACTATGGAAAACAGTTTGGAGGTTCCTTAAAAAACTAAGAATAGAACTACCACATGACCCAGTAATCCCACTACTGGGCATATACCCAGAGAAAACCATAATCCCGAAAGAAACATGTACCACAATGTTCACTGCAGCACTATTTACAATAGCCAGGACATGGAAGCAACCTAAATGCCCACCAAGAGATGAATGGATAAAGATGTGGCATATATATACAATGGAATATTACTCAGCTATAAAAAGGAATGAAATTGAGTTATTTGTAGTGAGGTGGATGGACCTAGAGACTGTCATACAGAGCGAAGTAAGCCAGAAAGAGAAAAACAAATACGGTATGCTAACTCATATATATGGAATCTAAAAAAATGGTACTGACGAACCCAGTGACAGCACAAGAATAAAGATGCAGATGTAGAGAACAGACTTGAGGACACGGGGTGGGAGGCAAAGGGGAAGCTGGGATGAAGTGAGAGAGTAGCACTAACATATATACACTACCAAATGTAAAACAGATAGCTAGTGGGAAGCTGCTGCATAACACAGAGAGATCAACTCCATGATGGGTGATGACTTACAGGGCTGGGATAGGAAGGGTGGGAGGGAGTCGCAGGAGGGAGGGGATATGGGGATATACCTATAAATACAGCTGATTCACTTTGGTGTACAGCAAAAACTGGCACAACAGTGTAAAGCAATTATATTCCAATAAAGAGCTTAAAAATAAATAAATAAATAAATACATTTGAAAAAAATTAAAAAATAATTTTAAGTCAGCTTTATAAAGTAAGAAAAAAATTTATAGTACTGAAAAACAATGATAGTTGACACTGTGTGGGCCATTTTCTTAAAAATGTGCAAAATACAGTCAGCAGTGATGCTATGCGGCCACTGCCTCGGAGGGATGCTTTGCCATTGCTCACCCGGATGACGTGGGGTTTGGGTTGTAACTTGAATGGCCCAGTGTACCTACATGAGGACCTACCATGCACAGGTTGCTTGGCCTGGCACTTTGCATACCTCATCTCATTACTATTCAGACATGATCTTACTCACAGCAGTCTTATCAACAAGGAGATTCAAAAAGCTCAAAGAGGAGAGGTCACCTGCCCAAAGTCACACAGCTAGTCCGCGGCAGAGTGAACAGCCCAGGCCTGTCTAAAGCCCAAGCACTACTCCAGGCTGCTTCCTAGACACTTGTTAAAAGCTGATTTAAAACAAAGAAAACAAAGAGAAAGAAAAAAGCACTCAACTGGCCCTAGTTCAAGGGGAGCCGGTTTCTCACGGAGAAGCTAATGAAATACACAGTGATCAAGCAAAGTTCTCTTTCAAAGAAGGACACAAACAGTATCTTGCACTGGAAGAACAAACATCCTGAAAAGCCATCAGTAGAAATAAGACTCCAACTTTTCCAGGTGAACTTTGCATCTGACCTTTAAAATTTACCCGTCCATACTTCAAATTTTTCCTTCTGTGCTTTTTGTTTAGAAGGTGGGGTGGGGCTGAATACCACTGGTGCTATATAAACAAGAAAAGCAGTTTGCAAAAGAAGTGGTAACTAAGATGTAGGGTTGACAGAAACAGCAAGCAATGGAAGGCTCAAGACAATGCCTGAGCCTCCGGGACCCCGTACGTGGCCTCAGGGAGAGGCTGAGGGGCCTGGGGCATCGACAGCCCCCGTGGTTTCTGCCGCCTGGGGAGGAGTGTGTGGCTGCACCTCAGAGGGAAGGTCGGGGAGATGCCCCCAGGGCAGCAGAGAATTCTGACCCATCCACTGACACGCAGGACAGGCTCCACACGAGCTTACGATGGAACTTGTGTTTCTCCATGGCTATGTGAAACTTGCAAAGAGGTCTCCTGAGAAGTTAATTTTCCTCAGCTGAGAATTCAAATTCCCACATATTCATCTTGATCTGGGGACTAGAGGTGCACAGAGAACAGACTCAGACATGTGGTGTCTGGGAACACTGCAGGCAATTGGAGTCTAGTGTTACGGTTTAGGCTGCTGGGCCACAGGCCCCAGGCATGCACACATGCGCACTCTCCTGTCTGTGGAGGCTACTTTCGCTCACACAACAAGCGTGTGCTATGTTTCTAGGCACCTTCCCCAAGTACAGCACTGAACCAAGTACTGAGTGGAGAATAAAAAAGAGGAAGGAACATCTATCGAGCACTGCGATGTACCAAGCACTGACACTGTCCTGTGAACCTACTGCTTACAGTCATGCGGTGAAGGAGGTATTCTTACTCCTGCTTTAGGGATGACAAGACAGGCTTGAGGACAATAAGGGACTGGCCTAGTGAAGCATAACTGGTAAGTCTGCAGGGCTGAGATCCAGACATTGGTCTGACTGACTACAAAGTCCATGTTCTTTCCACTTCAGCACGCTGCTTTCCAAAATAAGTAGTACCACCTGCAATGAACTTGAAACTAGCTGAGGGAACTGGGGGAGCAGCTAAAACCTACGTACAGAAGGAGCTTGTCCATAGCAGATGATGTGGTGGTGGTGACGGTGCAGAGGGGGAGCAAAGGATGACTCTTCTCACCTCTTTGCTCAAGAATACATGTTCCTTAACTCCAGGAGGAAAATCAATAAGGATAGAAAGTGGGGCAATAAAGCCTTTCAGAAGATATACAGATATATAGGTATAGATTTTTTCCCCCATTCACTGCTGGGCCAATGGGAAGGTGAATTTGCATAACCTTTCTTAAAGGCAATTTGAAAACACCTATCGAAAAATCTTGGCATTTTACATCACTTTAGATCCCTGCAATTCCCTTACGGCAATTAATCAGAAGTTAATAGTTATGAATGCTCAGAAAACACACACACACACGAAGCTGTCCATTGCCAGACTGTTTATAAATGTGAGAAATCGGAAATAGCCTGAAAATCCATCAAAAGTGAAATGATCACATACACTTCAGGGGCAACAGATGATAGTATGTAAGGGAATCTGGAGTCACCAGTCATGAGTTCTAATACTGTCTGTGCAATCTGCTAAATGCGTGACTTGGGCAAGTGACCAAACTCTCTGAGCCTCAGTATTCTCAGCCACAAAATTGGGATGATGATACTCTTTATAATCTATACAGTTATGGAAAGACAGTGCATGGAATGCTCTTAACATAGTGCTTATGTATTAATTCCATGGTAAATGTTAACTACTGTTACCATTTTAACAGTAAATACTCTGGACTATGGAATACTATGCAAGCACTAAAAATAATATCATAGCTCCAGATCAAATGACACAGAAAACTATTAAAACCTGCTAAATGAGAAAAACAAGCTATATAGTGTATAGGTATAAACTTATTTTATCCAAAAATATATGCACAGAAAGACAGAAATATGTCTATTAATTGGAGTTATGGGCAGTTTAAATTTTCTTCCCTTTAAAACTCTGTAATTTTCTATAACGAAGGTCATTTGCTTTGGTCATAATGAAAAAAAATCTCTTTTATGAAGAAAGGAAGATGTGCTTTGATTATAGGTGGTAGATGAAATTGAGGATTTCTTAACCATGGAGTTCTGTGGGCCTCCTGAAACAGATCTACATTTTAATGATGGAGGGAAATAAGAACAGATTTGAGGACTGTTCTAGCTATTTTGAAATGTCTTTGGGGGATAGTAAGGCGGCCTCCTAAATTAGTACATGTTCACAATCTTGAAACCTAATAGAAATTACATGCCAGACTGTAAGGAAATTTAATTTGTTCAGTTTCTTCTTTCTGGTTTTTGGGGTTTTTTTCCCTTAAAACTACCACTAATGGGCAAAAAGTTAAGTCTGTTTGATTTTGGACAGACTTAAATTCTTTCAATCTAGTAATGTGAGTAGCCCTAGGAAAAAGGACAGAGTGAGGAGAGGACCACAGGACCAATGGTTCCTTTTAAGGAACCCACAGATTAAAAAAAAGAAAGAAAAAAAAAAAATCCTACTTGTAAGGCCATACTCAGACATACTAATTCCTAAGAATTTACATTTAAAAGACAGAACTCTTCACATTTCCACCAAAGCACTCCAAACAACTTTCTTTTCAAGAATAAGAGATTTGGTTTTATTTTTGCCTTCACTGTTATAAAGCTATATGGCTTTGGGCATATTATGAAAAAGAAAACCAAGCAATACACACCCCAGAATGACAATTCATTAGTTTTAAGGAGAAATGTGCAGAGCAGACTGCAATACTTGGCTTGGCCGCTCAACCTGATTTCTCCCCTGCAGGAAAGTCATGGTGTTAGATCAAGAAAAGCTGAAGACCAGTATCTAACAGAACGCCTGTAAATGCTTGAAGAGCTCATAGTCAAGTGAGCATGGGGCTTCCCTGGTGGTGCAGTGGTTAAGAATCCACCCACCTATGCAGGGGACACGGGTTCAGTCCCTAGTTCAGGAAGATCCCACGTGCCACGGAGCAACTTAGCCCATGAGCCACAACTACTGAGCCTGCACTCTAGAGCCCACAAGCCACAGCTATTGAGCCCATGTGCCACAACTGCTGAACCCTGCACGCCTAGAGCCCATGCTCCGCAATAAGAGAAGCCACCGCAATGAGAAGCCCATGCATCTCAACGAAGAGTAGCCCCTGCTCGCCGCAACCAGAGAAAGCCCATGTGCAGCAACCAAGACCCAACACAGCCAAAATAAATAAATAAATTTATTTAGAAAAAAAAGTGAGCATGAATGCACACTTGTGTGAACCCAGCAGTACCGGGCACACACCATCATCGTTCTCCTGCTTTTAGGCAAGTTACTTAAGCTGATTTTTGCCTTAGTTTCCATATGTGCCAGAAAGACTAACTCTTACTCTGTAAATGTGGTGTGTACAGTCCCGCACGGAGGAGAGACTGAGTCTGAATCCTGGCTTCATCACGTTATCTAAGAGATCTGACAAGAGACCTAACTTCTCTGAGTTTCAGTTCCCTTCTTCTGTGAAAGCAAGAAGGAACTAACAGGTACCTTACATAATTGGTCAGAATTAAGTGAGATAAACAGCGGGTGCTGATTCCTGGTAAGAACTCCATAAATAACAACTTGCTACCATTTCACAGAGCTCATCTAAGAAAATAATGCAATATGGGAGGGGAAGTGGTCTGAAAAGTAATTTTGACATAACTTATCAGTCATGGTGTCTCAAGGTTACAGTTTCAGAGAAACCACTAAACTCTCCTCATATTTCTCTTCCTCCACGTGGGCCTGGCCTGTTTAAAGCCATTCCTGCGGATTTTCTACCAAACTTTGCCCCTCTGTGTTCTCCTCTCCTTTTCCAGCAGCAGGGCTCTTGCCCATAGCTGGGAAGCCGATGGCTAGGTGTGGGCATTTCCTATTTCCGACCTTTCCTCAATCAGCTCCAGGATGCTACTTGTTGAAGTAAGAAGCCCTGCTATTAAGTACCATCGAGGAGCATAACATCGGCCTCGACAGCCCTTGGATGCGCCTAAAGGTTTCAGGGACTCTACAATCCTGCCATTTCCAATAAAGATGCTCAAGTCTCCAACTCTATGTCTACAGCTCCACCCAGCTAAATCTGCTCAGTAGAGTTACTAGCTATGTCTCACGTTGTCACCATTCTTTGGTCAAATGGGTGTCTACAATCTCTTGTCCTTCCTGCCCTTTTTACTTTCAAAGTCACTCAAGGAGTACTACTGTTAAGCAAGAACTGTGCTGTGCTGTGGAGATCAAAAATTGAGTAAGACACAGCCCTGGAGTTGTTTAAAGCTTAACAGGGGAGACACAGATATAAAAATACTTCTACAACAAAGCAGAGAGTTAATATAGGTGCCATGGTGTCTTGAGGGAGAAAAAGACTCTGGATGAGACAAAACACGGTGACATTGCAAAAGACTCAAAATAGCTAAAATAATCTTGAAAAAGAACAAAGTTGGAAGACTCATAAGTCCTGATTTTACAGCTTACTACCAATCTATCATAATCAGAACAATGTGGTACTGGCATGAGGACAGAGAGACAGATCAATGGAATAGAACTGAGAGTCCAGAAATTAACCCATGTACTTATGCTCAACTGATTTTTGACAAGAGTCTCAAGATCATCCAATGGGTAAAGAATAAACAGTCTTTTCAACAAATAGTACTGGGACAGCTGGCTATCTATATGCGAAAGAATGAAACTGAATCCTTACTTCAAACCATATACAAAAATTAACTCAAAACAGATTGAAGGCCTAAATGTAAGAGGTAAAACTATAAAATATTTAGAAGAAAATACAGGTGTAAATCTTCATAATTTTGGATTAGGTAATAGTGTCACAGGTTTAACACCAAAAGCACAAACACCAAAAGAAAAAAATACAAAAATTGGACTTCATCAAAATTTAAAACTTTAGTGCTTCAATACACATGATCAAGAAAGTATAAAGACAACACACAGAAAGGGAGAAAATATTTGCAATTCATGTATCTGACAAGCAGTCTATTATCCAGACTATAAAAAGAACTTTCCCAACTCAATAACAGAAAGACAATCCAATTTTAAAATGGGCAAAGGATCCGAACTGACATTTTTTCAAAGAAGATATGTGGATGTCCAATATGCATGTGAGAAGATGCTCAACATCTTAGTCATCAGGGAAATGCAAATACAAGTTGAAACCACGATGAGATACCACTTCACACCCACTAGAATGGCTATAATTTTTTTTTAAAAAGTGTTGATGAGGATATAGAAAAATGAGAACCTTCATTCACTGCTGGTAGGAATGTTAAATTGTGCAGCTGCTGTGGAAAAAACAGTTTGGCAGTTGCTCAAACGTTAAATGTAGAGCTACCAGATGACCCAGCAGTTCCACTCCTAGGTATACATACAAGAGAATTAAAAACATATTCACACAGAAAGACGCAAGTGAATATTCATTGCATTATAAATGAATTCAGTTAAAAGTAGACTGAATCCAAATGTCCACTGACTGATTAATGAATAAACCAAATGTGATATAATCATACAAGGGAATATTATTCGGCCATTAAAAGGAGTGAAGTACTGATAAATGCTACCCAATGGGTGAACACTGAAAACATTAGGCTAAGTGAAGAAAGCCAGTCACAAAAGGCCATATACTGTTTGATTCTATTTATGTGAAATGTCCAGAGTAGGCAAATCCCTGGAGACAGAAAGTAGATGAGTGATTGTCAGGGAAATGGGGAGTGGCTGCTAAACAGTATGGGGTCTCTTCCTGGTGTGATGAAGATCTCCTGCAATTAGACAGTGATAGTGGTTCTACCAAATTATACACTTTAAGGATAAATTTTATGGTATGTGAATTACACCTCAATTTTCTAAAAGGAGGAAGACTTCTGAACTTGGATTTTAAAGGGTGAGCTCACTGGGCAGACGAGTAGAAAGAGAATTCTAGACAGAAGGAAGAGAACGAGAAAAGGCATGGAAGCCACCAAAAAAGTAATGCGTTCAGAGAAATAAAAGTGACACAGAGGCTGGAGTACAGTTATACACACGGGAGTGGCAGAACCAACAAGACAGTGAGGGACGGATCATGAGAGCCCTGTATGCTAACCAAGGAGGCCACCGGGCGCCTTCCACGAGCATGAGGTCTCCTCCCTGGAGGACCACATAACTCGGTTGCTTGGCTCAATCCATCTTGCCAGAGAAGCCTCCTTCCGTCAACTCAGAATCATCTAACAACACCACTCCACTTTGGCGAGCCAAACGTTCATTTTCTCACCATTTATAAAATACATTTATTTACAGCACCAATTACTCTAAGTTTTCCCGTCACCAGAATATAAACTCCTTAAGGACAGCCCTGTTTCTGATCTTGACTATGTAGGTGCCAGTACATGCAGAATTCTCTGTGGAATTCCAAATATGTGTAACGAGACTGGCAGTTTTGACAAAGTTCTGAGCTTTCCTAACTTATAACTTATAAAGTGCATATTGTCACTCAGTTCAGAATGCCCTCCTAATCACAAATTCATTTAAAACTTCACCATCCTTCGTGGTCTATTTCAAATGCTACTTCCTTAAGAAGGCTTTCTTCGCTTCCCCACCTGAATGTGAATTCCCCTCTTTTTTTTTTTTTTTTTTTTTTTTAAATTTGTTTTGTTTTGACCATGCTATGCATAGCATGTGGGATCTTAGTTCCCTGACCAGGGATTGAACCCGTGCCCCCTGCAGTGGAAGCAGAGAGTCCTAACCACTGGACTGCCAGGGAAGTCCCTAACTCTCCTCCATTGAGAAGGGTGTATTTTGTACTTCTGGTACTGATTTCCTCATACCTTACACTGCAGTCACTGGGGCATCTCTCTTATCTCACACATCTCTTACTCCACACTTTCTGGAATCTAAGTACCTGGGAATAAGGTCCACATCTTTTCCAGCCTCGCAACTCCCAGCACTGTGCTGGGTAGAGTCTAAACTGAACTCTTCAACCAGCAGCAAAAGTGATGGAGTCACAGACAGGAATAAGCATTACTACAAAACAAAAGTTTTTTAAAAGCCTGGAAGAAACCACACAGAACTGAATGTAGGCACAAATAACAGAAGGTATTTGTTGAATCGCTTTATGACCACTTGGCTTGTTTATACCTGGTCATTTTCATCACATGGATTTCATTTTGCTAGAGCTCCAGAAGACTCAGACAAAGAGTAATGGCCTCCCAGCTGCTACGTTCCCACGTCTGTGGTTTTCCTCTGATATAAACAAAAGATCTGGAGGTATGGTCTCTGTTAGCATTTGCTGGGGTGGGTCTGGTGGAGAGATGGGTGGTGGGGGCAGTTTGAGGGAAATCCCCCTAATGAACTGACAGTTCATATAAGCAACACCTGGAGTGTTAAACCCCCCTACAACTGTTATTTTACTGAAAAGAAAAAATCCACTCTTCTTTTGGTAAATGTAAAAATTCTTTCACCAGCTGCATTCCAATCTAAAGTGTGTGGCAGTGCAGGAGAGATGGCAGCTGGAACAGATCATGTGCAGGATGCAGGAGGCGTTCACCAGCAGCGAGGCGGTCATCAAGGCCCACGAAATGAATCTTCGGTCACGTTCCTTTAAGAAAGTGAGTGTGCCTCGGTGTGCCTCTCGGGGCATTCTGCTTGTAAACACTCACATGCTGGGGATGCACATCCGCGTCTGACTGGCGAAAGGATCAGCCTTTGGATCGGAAACTGTGGCATCAGCTACACAGGACTCCCCACTGAGCGTCGTAAAGCCCTGAAGCTTAAGTTTGGGTTTTAGTCCTATTTTTCTTAAATATTTACAATCTACTGCAAAACCAAATTCAGACCAAATGTCTGCTTACACAACCCTGTGACGTGGCCACTCCTCCTGACAAGAGGGGAAGGGGACTAACGTTTATTGGCACCAGGCCAGTCTCTCTCCTCGTGTTCCACCCTCACAATGCTCTGGGAGGCAGTTCCCCGTGTTTCACAGACCGTTGAGATAACTTGGGCCCAGAGAGGTTGCTTTTTTTTTTTTTTAATTTTTATTTATTAGGTTGTGCTGGGTCTTAATTGCGGCAGGCAGGCTCCTTAGTTACAGCTCGAGGGCTCCTCAATTGTGGCATGCAAACTCTTAGTTGCGGCATGCATGTGGGATCTAGTTCCCTGACCAGGGATCGAACCCAGGCCCCCTGTGTTGGGGGCACGGAGTCTTAACCACTGCGCCACCAGGGAAAACCCGAGAGGTTGTTATTTGCTCAACATGCCCAAAGCAAAAATGAGAAGAGTTAAGTCTGTCTGATTCCTAAGCCAGCGTTCTTTCCACTGTACTCTGCTACCGGCCACTATGCCTCAGAGAAGTTCTTTCTCCAGAATTTGTAAGAATGCTACAAGAGTCTATGACTCTAGAAGAGACACTGGGAATCTTTTTCTGTAAAGGGCCACACTGTTAATACTTTAGGCTTTGCAAGTCATCTGGTCTCTACTGCAATTACTTAACTCTGCCATTGTAGCACAAAAGCAGCCATGGATAATATATAAATGAATGAGCGTGCCTATGTACCAATAAAACTTTCTCTGGCAGTGGGCCAGATTTGGCTCACCGGCTGTAGTTTGCTGACCCCTGCTCTGGAAGGTTCAGAGCGGGCAGCTTCATGTTATTTGGTTTAGAAATCAATGAAGAATTGCCTATTTCCAACTTAATTAATCAACAAGTACGAGAGACTTCTTTACTCTATGTGGTCCATGCACTTCAGGAATTTACATTCCTTTAGGAAGAAAAGACACAGGTATGTAAAAGCCAAAGGGTAACATGAGGCTGCATCTGGTGAGTGCCAGAGGAGGGGTCCGGGGACTGAGGGCTGACTGACAGGCCACCGTGATATTAGAAAACAAGGGTCCACAATCCGATCAAATCCTGCACAGGCACGAGTGCACAGAAAGAGACGGAAAAGCCTCTCAGTGGGCCGGAATGAAGATGAGCTGGAAGTGACTGCTGTAAGCACCACACCCATCCTGGTGAGACCACAGGAAGGGGTTTTGGCAAGTGTCAAATGCTGATCAAAGACACCCTTGCCTTCAGACTTAGGAAACGCACCTGCTCCCTGTCTCATTCTCAAAGCACAAGCAACTGACTTCAGGTGCAGATCAACTGAGTGCTTTAGGAAACTCCTGGAGGGCTCTTTCTCCTCCCCGAAGAGCCCTCAGGAGCTACAGGCGAGGGCCGGGAGAAGGCACCTGGGGCCACTCTTGGATGCTCAGGAGGAAGCGCTTCCTAAAAGCTTACCTTGCTCATGGCCGTCAGGGCAGGGTCGCAGGCGGCATCGAGATCCTGAACCAGCAGCTGAATGCTGCTGGAGATGACACTGCAAGTCAAACACACCACTGTGGGCAAGACCGACTGACACAGCCCCTTCCAAATGTTTCAGGCACCTGTGTGAAACTTAGATGCACCATTTCATCAGAAAAACTCGAGTTCCATTTCAAAAGGGAATGAATGACACGGAGGAGGGTCTTGGCTCCGCCCTCCTCCTTGCTGTGTGTCCTGGTCTCACTCGGGTGTGTCGCCTGCCACACGGTCAGGACACAAGATTCCATGGCTCGTCTCCCCAATGGCTACACCCAGAAGCACTCTTTGCTGCCTCCTCCTAAAGTATCCGTTTGCCCAAAATGTTTAAATCAGATCTTGGGGGGAGAAAAAGTTGAGAAAAAGAGAAAAAATGATCTAAGAAGAGAATTTGGATTTTTCCTCAGTAAGTGGCCAACGTGAAAGCTGAAGCTTGGCCTCCGCAATCTCACTTAAGGACCATGACAAAAATCCTGCCAGGTAGCAGCAGGGCAAGAACTGTTTCAAGAAGGCTTTACAGTCTGAACTCCTTGAACAGACACCCTCCCACCCCAAGTACACCTGCCCCCTCCAGTGCCGCCCCCCAGTGGCTAAAATTAGGAAGCTCACCCTTTAAATCCTGTAACACTGGAGGTGGGGCTGGCCCTCTGTGGATTTACCGGGGCATACAGGAGGCCCTGGACCTGACCTTCCTGCAGGGATGGCCAAGGGGGGATTTCTTCTCTCTTATTATTCGAGATAGTGCAACAATAAAGCCCCCGTAAGCTAAAAACGACTGCATCTGAGGAGGCAGGATGGGTGGCAGATGCACCAACTTCTAAGGCTCCTCAGTGGCTAGCGGAGAAAATAATCCCGATCTGACAGAAGGCCCTGGAAACCTCGCAGGTTCTATAGTGACCTAAGCCTGCGGCCTGTGACGCGCTGCTCCATGCAGGGGGGAGGGCGGGCCTCGAGCAGGCGCACTAGTACCTACGTGCTGAACGTGTCCATTTCTCCCGTTAGGTTGATTCTCTCAGTCAGACTTACGTCGACCTTCTCCTTGAGCTTCTCTTCCAGCTGTTTGAGAGTAAGGGAGAGAACAACACACCTCGTGGTTACTGGAGGGAGCGCCGTGATCACGGCACTTAACATTTACTGCGTGTGAGGACTCCGGTACAGTTCCAGGCACTTCGCGTGTATGGACTCATTTAACCCTCACCGTCCCGTGAGGAAGATTCTATTAGGATCCCCATGTGACAGATGAGAAAATGGAGGTGTGACCTACCCAGGACAGTGAGTGGTAGGGCCCGGAATCAAACTTCCTCCAAAACCTGTGCCCTCTGGCCTTGTGCTGTGTTTGGTTCTCATGACACTCTGACAACTTAATCCATTACATTTAATTTTAAACAGACCCCCATCTTTTGGACACTCCCTGCCCCGTGAACTGCAGGCTCACCCCCCAACACTGGAAGCCTCCAGTGGTGGGTGGCAATAAAATCAGGTGAAGTATTCCCTGAGTGCTGGGATGGGCCACCCACCACGTTAAGATGCTGAGGATACAGAGGTAAACAAAAGAAACACAGGCTGTCTTCCTCGCCTACAGCCAAGGGGGAGAAACGCTGGCCATGCTCCCAGCCGCCTCAAAGAAAAATACAACTGACTGGGAATTGTAAATATCTCAATACCTCCCGGGAATTGCTTCACCTAGCATCCCCAAACCTATTTATTACAGAAACTCTAAGAATGATGAATGTTTTGTCTTGAATTTAAAAATGCCTCTTAGGAATGGGTAAATTAATGTAAGCTTTTGGGAAGGCAATTTATTTAAAAGCAAACATTTAAATATACACACTCGGCCAGCAATTTTGCATCTAGAAAGATATGTCAATGAGTAATGAGAACAAGGTACAGAGACGTGCACGAGTTCTTTGCAGCATTCATGATTTCAAGCGATATCTATGGAAAGCCTATTCTGCACCCGGCTCTGTCATAGCATGAGGGAGTGAGTTGGTGAACAAAAACAGATAAGACACTCTTCTCACAAAGCTCGCATTCCGGCGTTTTTTGTCTTAGTGAAAAACTGGAAACAATCTGCACGTTTATAAGGCTCCGAGGAGACAAATTACGGTACGGGCTCACAGGGCTTCAACTCTTCAGCGGCCTTTACCTGTTACACTGAAAATAAAATCCTAACTTCCAACTCTGATTGGGGTCCTGTCTGGCTTTCTGGCCCGCATCCTGCTTTCCCCCCTTGTCTGCATGGCTTCAGTTATACGGACCTCTTAAGGTTCTGGAACACACCAGGGTCTTTTCCCCCTCAGGGCAATCACACTTCCTGCTTCCTCTCCCCAAAACAGCCCCTGCTCACTCCTCCTAGTCAGCTCCCTTGCTTTGGTGCCTCTACCACCCAACCCTTCCAGGCTCCTCACTTTCCAGTCTCCTTCCCACCCCTCAGGTCTCCGCTTCAATATCACCTCCTCCGGGAGGTCCTCCTTGACTACTCTACCTCAGTTTGCAACTCCCTAACTAGCACTACAACATCTGTTTCCCTCCTAGCACTTACCACAAAACTGAGGTTACATCTTGCCTTACTTACTTATCTGGCTCCTTTATTAGTTCTAAGTTCCATGACGGTAAGAAATTTGTCTACTCTGTTCACCACTGTGAATTAATACCAAATACAGAGACTGATACATAATAAGTGCTTCCTAAAGAGCTCTTGAAGGAATGAATGACACACCCTATGCAGGTGTTAACTGTAAAAGTGTTAGAATTACTGAACCAATATCGACACATTATTGGCATTGTTTTCTAAGTATTACTTTTCAGTTCTTCTGTTGCTTGGATTCTCAAGTCTCTTTGGTTTCTCCCTCCAAAGAAGGTGCATTTCTTTTGCACCACCCCCAAGCCTGACCCCCTGTGATTTTCTCTTAAGGAAACTAGGTTGTTTGCCCTGTAGATTTTCTCATAGTTTGATCTCATTGATTGTATCCACAAGGTATTAACTAGCATGTTCCACTATCCCTTATATGTCCTGTAAATTGTAGTTTGATTAGATTCAGTTTTTTTTTTTTTAAGAAAACTCCTTCCTGGGAATTCCCTAGTGGTCCAGTGGCTAGGACTCGGCACTTGCACTGCTGTGGCTGGGGCTCAATCCCTGGTCGGGGAATGAAGATCCCACAAGCCGTGTAGCACCACCAAAAAAAAAAATCAGAAAGAAAAAAAAGAAAGAAAACTCCTTCATGATGGTGCTGTGTACTTCCATCAGGAGATACATGATGGTCGGCTGTCTCTCTTTTTGTAAAGTCCGCAGCCACTGATGGTCAATATCCAGATCCATTACTCCATGAAGAGGTATAAAAGAACGATAATTGAATTCACTATCTTTTCTTCTTCATTTATTAGCTGAAAATCTGCTATAAAGATACACTTCCCATTGTCTGTGATTTGCTTATCCTGAGGTACAAGTCAGATAGGAAAGGCAGGATAAGAACTTTCCCTTTATTTGCCAGTATTCAGTTCATACCAGTGGTTTCTTAGTATCTTCCAAGGTGGTAAGTGAATTTAAAAAATCATTATAACCAAAGGGATTTAAACATATTTGATGTTTTCAACCCACTGTAGCTGATATTCTCACTGATATTTATACATCTCATCTTTGACCAGTAGAGCTTATTCAGGTTGGCTCCTGTAATTAGTTTCCTAGGGCTGCCGTAACAAATGACTACAAACTTGGCGGCTTAAAACAGAATAGTATTCTCTACAGAATCTGGAGGCCAGAATTCCAAAGTCAAGGGTTTGGCAGGGCTGGCTCCTTCTGGGGGGCTCTGAGGGAGAAACCATCCTATGTCTGTCTTCTACCTCCTGGTGGTGGCTCGCAATCCTTGGTGTTCATCAGCTTATAGACGCATCACTCCAGCCTCTGCCTCTGTCTTCACATGAGCATCTTCCCTGTGTCTTTGTGTGTTAAATCTCCCTCTCCTTTCCAGGGACATCGGCCATTGGATTTAGGCCTCACCCTAAGTGCAAGATGATCTCATCTGAGATCCTAACTTAATTACATCTTTAAAGACCCTATTTCCAAATAAGGTCACATTTACAGGTACGGGGTGTTAGGACTTGGCCATATCTTTTTGTACAATAAAAGCTACTACAGGACTTCCCTGATGGTCCGCTGGTTGAGACCCCACACTTCCACTGCAGGGGGCACGGGGTTTGATCCCTGGTTGGGGAGCTGAGATCCCACACGCTGCACAGTGCAACCAAAAATAAAAAGTTTAAAAAAAAAAAAAAAAAAAGCGCTACTACAGCTCCTAAGTCCTTTTGAAATGACTCTCATAGTCTTTGATATTTTTCTTGCTTTTTGTATGACATGATGTTCCAGGTTCATCTTGTACGTTGCTCCAGACCTGGAATTAGTCATTTCTCCAGGAATCTCTGGTTCCCTTCAGTGGAAAATGGTACTCAGAGATCACAATATAGGCGCCAAGGATGTATTCACTTTTATAATCAGTAAAAATAATTTTCTCTAAATAACAAAAAAATGGCTCAATCAACCGTGAGTCATCAAAATGGCCTCTGATCTACTAACACGTCTAGAACCTCTAAGGATCTGCTCTAGAAAAATAACCCAAAACAGATGTTCTTTGTGGGACTGCTCATAAAAGCAAAAACTTGAAATAGCATAAATAATTATGAGGGATACCATTAAATAATTTATGGCATAGCCCCTTAGTAGACTAGTGTGTAACCATAACAACAGTGGCAAGCAGGACATGATAGCAGCAGGAGAGATGCTAATACTGTGATGTTAAAAACAACAGAAGGATATGAATGTGAACTGAGTTAATTATAGCATATGAAGCTATGTTCACGAAGAAAGACTGAAATGCTCCAAATTGCTAAGATGATTATTTGAGGGTGATGGGATTGAGTCATTGATTGTATAGTTTTTTTGTTTTTGTCTTTTGTTTTTTTGGTACCATGCCTATTTTACTTTTAAGATACCATATTTATAGGTGTATATACTTTTTCTGCACACACACAAAATAGTTAAATAGTGTTTCCCCATCCAAGAACTCTGGGACCCCTGCCTTGGAGGTCCTCACAGATATTGTCGTCCTGCCCTGCAAGTTCTGAGACTGAAAGAGTTGCTGTCTCTGGCTCCAAGGCCAAACCGTCACAGGTCATGCTCTCTGTGACTCAGTGTGACCCTGTCCCCAAGCAGAGTGTGCTACTGCCTCCACCTCTGGCTGGCTTAACCTCAACTATCAAGTTTTTCAGGGGGACCCTTCTTATCTGGCCTCTTGTATTCTTACTCTGGCTCCCAGGTGCTCCAAGCTGTACTGTCTGACCCGTGAGCCACGACTGCCTTTCCATGATCAAGGCATGTAGAAATAATAAACCCCGAAAGGAAGGAAGAATGGAACCGTCCCCGGTTATTTTCTTTCTCTTGGCCTTAGGTGAACTCCAGACCAAGCAAGGAAAGGAACGGCGAATCCCAGGTCCAAGGCTGAATGGAAAATTCTTCTGGGTCTTCCTTCTGCTAATGGGAGCTCCAGCAGAGGCATCACCCTTTCCTGCTTCCCAGTTCCTGAACGTCAGCATCCAAACAATGGTTATTTGTTTTCAGGAGATGGGCAATGCTCCGTAAATTTCAGGAGACACATAAAAGCCCAAAGGATTTTCGCTGAGCCTGGTAACACTCCTGAGAATGGAATCCATTGGTCGTGACTCATCACCACCAAGGCCGGGGCCTAGCACCACTATGTTTGTTACTGCTTTTCGCATATGGGAAACAGGGCTACTGACCTACTTTCAAGAGGGCACGTCATGCCCTTTGAGTAGCTTACACAGCTCCGGGGAGGAGACCAGTCATATTTTCTTGTCCAGTCTCCTTTTAACAAGGTCCTTCTGCAAGGCCTGGGCTGTCTCCTGGCTGGACTGCGAGTTTTCCCCTGTGGGAGGCCAGCTGGTCTGCCCGAGGTTGTGTGTAGCCTCGTTAGGGCCCATACGCTTACCCACTGAGCTAAGTGGCTCAGACGGTTCAGGAAAAGGAGGTGGTGCGAGGGCAGCCGGGCCGGCTCACCTGCTGGGTGGTGGCCA